>NC_048566.1:17079808-17222308 GCF_013265735.2 Oncorhynchus mykiss | reverse complement strand
TAATGATAATGTGGAGGATTTCCCCAAGGTTGCTGTTGACGCATATCCCACGGTAGTTATTGGTGTAAAATTTGTCTCCACTTTTGTGGATTGGGTTGACCAGTCGTTGGTTCCAAATATTGGGGAAGATACCAGAGCTGAGGATGATGTTAAAGACTTCATGTATAGAATTTGTGGTCTGTATATTTTATAATTTCATTTAGGATAACATCAACGCTACAGGTCTTTTTGGGTTGGAGGGTTTGTTTTTGGTCTTGTAGTTCATTCAATGTAATTGGAGAATCCAGTGGGTTCTGGTAGTCTTTAATAGCTGATTCTAAGACTTGTATTTGATCATGTATATGTTTTTGCTGTTTGTTATTTGTTAAAGAGACAAAAAGATTGCAGATGTGGTTTACCCATACATCTCCATTTTGGATAGATAATTCTTCGTGTTGTTGTTTGTTTAGTGTTTTCCAATTGTCCCAGAAGTGGTTAGATTCTATGGATTCTTCAATTACATTGAGCTGATTTCTGACTTACTGTTCCTTCTTTTCCATACTGTATTTCTGTATTGTTTTAGTGATTCACCATAGTGAAGGTGTAGACTCAGGTTTTCTGTATTGTTTTAGTGATTCACCATAGTGAAGGCGTAGACTCAGGTTTTCTGTATTGTTTTAGTGATTCACCATAGTGAAGGCGTAGACTCAGGTTTTCTGTATTGTTTTAGTGATTCACCATAGTGAAGGCGTAGACTCAGGTTTTCTGTATTGTTTTAGTGATTCACCATAGTGAAGGCGTAGACTCAGGTTTTCTGTATTGTTTTAGTGATTCACCATAGTGAGGGCGTAGACTCAGGTTTTCTGTATTGTTTTAGTGATTCACCATAGTGAAGGCGTAGACTCAGGTTTTCTGTATTGTTTTAGTGATTCACCATAGTGAAGGCGTAGACTCAGGTTTTCTGTATTGTTTTAGTGATTCACCATAGTGAAGGTGTAGACTCAGGTTTTCTGTATTGTTTTAGTGATTCACCATAGTGAAGGCGTAGACTCAGGTTTTCTGTATTGTTTTAGTGATTCACCATAGTGAAGGCGTAGACTCAGGTTTTCTGTATTGTTTTAGTGATTCACCATAGTGAAGGCGTAGACTCAGGTTTTCTGTATTGTTTTAGTGATTCACCATAGTGAAGGCGTAGACTCAGGTTTTCTGTATTGTTTTAGTGATTCACCATAGTGAGGGCGTAGACTCAGGTTTTCTGTATTGTTTTAGTGATTCACCATAGTGAAGGCGTAGACTCAGGTTTTCTGTATTGTTTTAGTGATTCACCATAGTGAAGGCGTAGACTCAGGTTTTCTGTATTGTTTTAGTGATTCACCATAGTGAAGGCGTAGACTCAGGTTTTCTGTATTGTTTTAGTGATTCACCATAGTGAAGGCGTAGACTCAGGTTTTCTGTATTGTTTTAGTGATTCACCATAGTGAGGGCGTAGACTCAGGTTTTCTGTATTGTTTTAGTGATTCACCATAGTGAAGGCGTAGACTCAGGTTTTCTGTATTGTTTTAGTGATTCACCATAGTGAAGGCGTAGACTCAGGTTTTCTGTATTGTTTTAGTGATTCACCATAGTGAAGGCGTAGACTCAGGTTTTCTGTATTGTTTTAGTGATTCACCATAGTGAAGGCGTAGACTCAGGTTTTCTGTATTGTTTTAGTGATTCACCATAGTGAAGGCGTAGACTCAGGTTTTCTGTATTGTTTTAGTGATTCACCATAGTGAAGGCGTAGACTCAGGTTTTCTGTATTGTTTTAGTGATTCACCATAGTGAAGGCGTAGACTCAGGTTTTCTGTATTGTTTTAGTGATTCACCATAGTGAAGGCGTAGACTCAGGTTTTCTGTATTGTTTTAGTGATTCACCATAGTGAAGGCGTAGACTCAGGTTTTCTGTATTGTTTTAGTGATTCACCATAGTGAAGGCGTAGACTCAGGTTTTCTGTATTGTTTTAGTGATTCACCATAGTGAAGGTGTAGACTCAGGTTTTCTGTATTGTTTTAGTGATTCACCATAGTGAAGGCGTAGACTCAGGTTTTCTGTATTGTTTTAGTGATTCACCATAGTGAAGGCGTAGACTCAGGTTTTCTGTATTGTTTTAGTGATTCACCATAGTGAAGGCGTAGACTCAGGTTTTCTGTATTGTTTTAGTGATTCACCATAGTGAAGGCGTAGACTCAGGTTTTCTGTATTGTTTTAGTGATTCACCATAGTGAAGGCGTAGACTCAGGTTTTCTGTATTGTTTTAGTGATTCACCATAGTGAAGGCGTTGGCTTAGGTTTTCTGTATTGTTTTAGTGATTCACCATAGTGAAGGCGTAGACTCAGGTTTTCTGTATTGTTTTAGTGATTCACCATAGTGAAGGCGTAGACTCAGGTTTTCTGTATTGTTTTAGTGATTCACCATAGTGAAGGCGTAGACTCAGGTTTTCTGTATTGTTTTAGTGATTCACCATAGTGAAGGCGTAGACTCAGGTTTTCTGTATTGTTTTAGTGATTCACCATAGTGAAGGCGTAGACTCAGGTTTTCTGTATTGTTTTAGTGATTCACCATAGTGAAGGCGTAGACTCAGGTTTTCTGTATTGTTTTAGTGATTCACCATAGTGAAGGCGTAGACTCAGGTTTTCTGTATTGTTTTAGTGATTCACCATAGTGAAGGCGTAGACTCAGGTTTTCTGTATTGTTTTAGTGATTCACCATAGTGAAGGCGTAGACTCAGGTTTTCTGTATTGTTTTAGTGATTCACCATAGTGAAGGCGTAGACTCAGGTTTTCTGTATTGTTTTAGTGATTCACCATAGTGAAGGCGTAGACTCAGGTTTTCTGTATTGTTTTAGTGATTCACCATAGTGAAGGCGTAGACTCAGGTTTTCTGTATTGTTTTAGTGATTCACCATAGTGAAGGCGTAGACTCAGGTTTTCTGTATTGTTTTAGTGATTCACCATAGTGAAGGCGTAGACTCAGGTTTTCTGTATTGTTTTAGTGATTCACCATAGTGAAGGCGTAGACTCAGGTTTTCTGTATTGTTTTAGTGATTCACCATAGTGAAGGCGTAGACTCAGGTTTTCTGTATTGTTTTAGTGATTCACCATAGTGAAGGCGTAGACTCAGGTTTTCTGTATTGTTTTAGTGATTCACCATAGTGAAGGCGTAGACTCAGGTTTTCTGTATTGTTTTAGTGATTCACCATAGTGAAGGCGTAGACTCAGGTTTTCTGTATTGTTTTAGTGATTCACCATAGTGAAGGCGTAGACTCAGGTTTTCTGTATTGTTTTAGTGATTCACCATAGTGAAGGCGTAGACTCAGGTTTTCTGTATTGTTTTAGTGATTCACCATAGTGAAGGCGTAGACTCAGGTTTTCTGTATTGTTTTAGTGATTCACCATAGTGAAGGCGTAGACTCAGGTTTTCTGTATTGTTTTAGTGATTCACCATAGTGAAGGCGTAGACTCAGGTTTTCTGTATTGTTTTAGTGATTCACCATAGTGAAGGCGTAGACTCAGGTTTTCTGTATTGTTTTAGTGATTCACCATAGTGAAGGCGTAGACTCAGGTTTTCTGTATTGTTTTAGTGATTCACCATAGTGAAGGCGTAGACTCAGGTTTTCTGTATTGTTTTAGTGATTCACCATAGTGAAGGCGTAGACTCAGGTTTTCTGTATTGTTTTAGTGATTCACCATAGTGAAGGCGTAGACTCAGGTTTTCTGTATTGTTTTAGTGATTCACCATAGTGAAGGCGTAGACTCAGGTTTTCTGTATTGTTTTAGTGATTCACCATAGTGAAGGCGTAGACTCAGGTTTTCTGTATTGTTTTAGTGATTCACCATAGTGAAGGCGTAGACTCAGGTTTTCTGGGTCTCTGTGTTTTTCATTGGATAGGTTTCTCAATTTCTTTCTTAAGGTTTTTGCATTCATCGTCAAACCATTTGTCATTGTTTTAAATTTCTTAGGTTGTCTGCTTGACATTTTTAGATTTGATAGGAAAGCTGAAATATACTGTTTAGGTTTTCTACTGGTAAGTTTACACCTTCACTATTACAGTTAAATGTTTTGTCCAGGAAGTTGTCTAAAAGGGATAGAATTTGTTGTTGCCTAATTGTTTTTAGTAGGTTTCTACACTACTATCCTTCCATCTATAGCCTGTCTTAATATTGTGCAGTTCTTTTGGCTTTGATGCCTCATGATTGAGTTTTGCTCTGTTCAGGTAGATTGTGATTTTGCTGTGATCTGATAGGGGTGTCAGTGGACTGACTGTGAACGCTCTGAGAGACTCTGGGCTGTGGTCAGTGATAAAGTAATCTACAGTACTACTGCCAAGGGATATGCTAATAGGTGTACCTACCATAGGAGTCTCTTCGAAGTTTACCATTGACTATGTAGAGATCCAAGGTGCGTCAGAGCTGCAGGAGTTGTGACATGTTTTTGTTGGTTGTTTTGTCATAGTTGTGTCTAGGGGGGTATTTTTGGGAGGATATACTGTCTCCTCCAGGTAGGTGTTTGTCCCCCTGTGTGCTGAGAGTGCCTGGTTCTTGTCCAGTTCTGGCATTTAGGTCACCACAGACTAGTACATGTCCCTGGGCCTGGAAATGGTTGTTCTCCCCTTCTAGGATGGAGAAGCTGTCATCGTTGGGTGATTCTATTGGGGGGATATAGGTAGCACACATGAGGACATTTTTCTCTGTTAATGTCTAACAAGATAATATTCCTGTTTTGACTCCATCTCTCTCCTCTCTTTCCCTCCCCTCTCTCCCCTCTCTTTCCCTCCCATCTCTCTTCTCTCTTTCCCTCCCCTCTCGTTCCCTCTTCCCTTTCTTTCTCTCCCCTCTCTTTCCCTCCCTTTCTCTCCCCTCTCTTTCCCTCCCTTTATCTCCCCTCTCTTTCCCTCCCTTTATCTCCCCTCTCGTTCCCTCTTCCCTTTCTTTCTCTCCCCTCTCTTTCCCTCCCCTCTCTCCATCTCCCCTTTCTCCCCTCTCTTTCCCTCCCCTCTCTCCCCTCTCTTTCCCTCCCCTCTCTCCCCTCTCTTTATCTCCCCTCTCTTTCCCTCCCTTTCTATCCCCTCTCTTTCCCTCCCCTCTCTCCCCTCTCTTTATCTCCCTTCTCTCCCCTCTCTTTCCCTCCCCTCTCTCCCCTCTCTTTCCCTCCCCTCTCTCCCCTCTATCCCCTCTCTTTCCCTCCCCTCTCTTTCCCTCTCTTTCTCTCCCCTCTCTTTCCCTCCCCTCTCTCCCCTCTAACCCCTCTCTTTATCTCCCCTCTATTTATCTCCCCTCTCTCCCCTCTCTTTATCTCCCCTCTCTCCCCTTTCTCCCCTCCCCTCTCTCCCCTTCCCTCTCTCCCTTCTCTTTCCCTCCCCTCTCTCCCCTTCCCTCTCTCCCTTCTCTTTCCCTCCCCTCTCTCTCCTCTCTATATTTATTTTCTCCATGTCTGTCCATCACACAGTCAGTGGACTATTTAATTTATTCAAATCAAACAGTTACACTTCAATGAACAACTATTTAGTCTCATCTGTGTGTGTTTGTGTGTGCGTGCGCGCATGTGTGTGCATGCCTGTGTGTATGTATGTGTACTGGTGTGTGTGATTAGCAGGTATTGATCGAAGGCTGGGTGGACGCCATGCAGATATAAAGAGCATTTTGAGCTCCATCAGTTCAATCATCAAACAGACACACACACAGACACACACACAGACACACACACAGACACACACAGACACACACACACAGACACAGCGAGGCACTGAGTTGCACAGCCAAGGGCCCCCCAACCCCCTCAGCTACAGGGGAGCCAACCCATATAAACATACAGAAGGAGCTGCAGAGAGGATTCCCCCTGTAGACTGCTCCCACAGCACTAGCCATGACACACACACACACACACACACACACACACACACACACACACACAAAAATAGGGAGCACCCCCTATCCACATCGATGGGACAGCAGTGGAGAAGATGGGAAGTTTTAAGTTCCTCTGCGTACAAATCATGGACAAACTACAATGGTCCACCTACACAGGCAGTGTGGTGAAGAAGGCGCAGCAGAACCACTTCAACCTCAGGAGGCTGAAGAAATTTGGCTTGTCATCTAAAACACTCACACACTTTTACAGATGCACAATTGAGAGCATCCTGTCGGGCTGTATCACCGCCTGGTACGGCAACTGCACCGCCGACAACCGTAAGGCTCTCCAGAGGGTAGTGAGGTCTGCACAACGCATCACTGGGGGCAAACTATCTGCCCTCCAGGACATCTACACCACCCGATGTCACAGGAAGACCAAAAAGATCATCAAGGACAACAACTAACTACCTGAGCCACTGCCTGTTCACCCCGCTACCATCCATAAGGCGAGGTCAGTACAGGTGCATCAAAGCTGGGACCGAGAGACTGAAAAACAGCTTCTATCTCAAGGCCATCAGACTGTTAAACAGCCATCACTAACACAGAGAGGCTGCTGCCTACATACAGACTTTAAATCATTGGCCACTTTAATAAATGGATCACTTTAATAATGCCACTTTAATAATGTTTATATATCTTGCCTCACTCATCTCATATGTTTATACTGTATTTTATACCATCTATTGCATCTAGCCTATGCCACTCTGTCATTGCTCATCCATGTATTTATATGTATATATTCTTATTCCAATCCTTTACTTAGATTTGTGTGTATTAGGTAGTTGTGGAATTGTTAGATTACATATTAGATATTGCTGTCGGAACTAGAAGCACAAGCATTTCCCTACACTCACAATAACATCTGCTAACCAAGTGTATGTGACCAATACAATTTGAATTGATTTGATTTGACATACATACACACAGACACACACACAGATACACACACACACACACAGACACTATAGAGGGCGACAGGTAGCCTAGTGGTTAGAGCGTTGGACTAGTAACCGGAAGGTTGCAAGATCCAATCCCCGAGCTGACAAGGTACAAATCTGTCGTTCTGCCCCTGAACAAGGCAGTTAACCCACTGTTCCTAGAACATCATTAAAATTAAGAATTTGTTCTTAACTGAGTTGCCTAGTTAAATAAAGGTAAAATAAAATAATAAAAATATCCATTCTGAGCACAGCCACTAGTCTAACTCTGCTGTCCCACATCGTTGAATGCTGTATTCATTGGTGTGAGCAGTCTGGTTTGGTTGAAGACAAACTGATGAACAACAGAAGAGTTGTGTTAACTCAACAACACAAACACACAACACACAGACACACACACAGACACACACACAGACACACACACTCAATTACACATCGATAAACACATACTCAATTACACAGTGACAGATACACACACTCGATTACACACCGATACACGTCATTACACCTCTATACACCCAATTACACACTCACACAAGTACACCAGCACAGTCAGCACCGACAGACACAAAGAGTCCCACGAAAGCAGACACACACAAATAGGTGCAGCCGTGGCTTAAAAATGATAACGCATAACAACACCATATACACACAGAGGGACCTATCACCACACACATGGGGCATTTCCATACAGGATTCACCACAGTGTTTAACCCAAAAGGACCGACCTTTTCTGTTTCCATCTACGCTGGCCAGTACCCGTGTCTCACTGGGCCATGGCTCCGGAGGCCCTGCTCTGACTTGGGGCCAAAGCCAGGCCACTGGTACTTTTCACCTGTCGTTTATAGAACTGTGAATTTGAACCCATTCTAAGAAAGCAACTGTTTAGATGATGCAGAGGTTGTCGATTGTGCTCTTCACACGTCCTCACTGTCAGCCCTCACTATGGAAACACAACTTCTCTAGTATAACATAAGGGTGTATACCAGTGTTGTGTTAGAGACCACCTAAAGCGAGACAGAGTCAAGACCGGAGCAAATCGAGTCTGAGTCAAGACCAAGACCAGAGCAAATCGAGTCTGAGTCAAGACCAAGACCAGAGCAAATCGAGTCTGAGTCAAGACCAAGACCAGAGCAAATCGAGTCTGAGTCAAGACCGAGACCAGAGCAAATCGAGTCTGAGTCATGACCGAGACTTGGATGGAGGTGATGGGGGCAAGGCTGAGTTAAGAACGAGACCAGAACAATGTGAAACCAATTCAAGACTGTGATTGTGATTTTGTCAGATCTCCACCATAATGAGAGCTCAAAATGTTTTTGTGTCAATACTTCAGTAGAAGTATTCAGAATGGTGACAAATTGTATTCTGAGGGCAAAGAGCGAGCCACTCTACAAATGATCACTAACCATGGTCTCTAATTAATAGATACAAATATTTAAAAAATACCCGGTCGCCCCTAAGCGACTGCACGAATATATCAAACAATTTCCCTCAGTCTCGACAAGGTTTGAGGTTTCAACAACACTGAAGGACAGTAACGCTACGGGTCAAGTTGAAAGTTCACATTTGAAGAGGTTATCAGATATAAATGTGTCATGAAAGGAGTGTGGTTATCTGGCCTGGCAAAGCGGTTTTATGTGCTGACTGAAAAGGGACTGATAATTATTTGTTTGTTTACCCCACTGGTCTCAGCTGGTCTCAGCTGGTCTCCGCTGGTCTCAGCTGGTCTCAGCTGGTCTCAGCTGGTCCCAGCTGGTCTCAGCTGGTCCCAGCTGGTCTCAGCTGGTCTCAGGAAGAAATTACGAGTCCTCATTGTCCTTCACGAGTCAAAATGTATCCGAGACCAAGACAAGACCGAGACACTCAATATGTGGTCTCGAGACCGGACTTGAGTACTACAACACTGGTGTATACACTAGTGCAGGTATTCCCAAACTGGGGTGTGCGCAATGCCGTTGGGGGGTAAGCCAAATAAAAATGTGATTCACATTTTCAAACAGTCCATTTATATTTTCCAATGGGGCTAAACATTTGGGGAAGGTATTTTCTCGCCTGACCAGCCTCGTTTCACTGCCAAAAATAAATTGAAACCATCTAGTGTTCAGCGAAATAACAACACAATGTCAAATACAGGTAGCCTAGTCAAATAATTAACATCCAATCAAATCAACCGTTACTCTATCGTGGGAATTCCACTAACAGTCCGTATGTAGCCACACATAGCTGCTGCTCATTCTGTTTGCTCAAAAATTGATAAATGGTTAAAAAAAGTAAGGCCCGCGTCCATAGAGACACATAGCAGCTCTACTGGTAGTACTGCTACTACCAGCAGTACTACACCTGCACCTGTCGACGACACAACTTGTTCTGCGTCCATAGAGACACATACCAGCTCTACTGGTAGAACTGCTACTACCAGCAGTACTACACATGCACCTGTCGACGACACAACTTGTTCTGCGTCCATAGAGACACATACCAGCTCTACTGGTAGAACTGCTACTACCAGCAGTACTACACATGCACCTGTCGACGACACAACTTGTTCTGCGTCCATAGAGACACATACCAGCTCTACTGGTAGTACTGCTACTACCAGCAGTACTACACATGCACCTGTTGACGACACAACTTGTTCTGCGTCCATAGAGACACATACCAGCTCTACTGGTAGTACTGCTACTACCAGCAGTACTACACCTGCACCTGTCAACGACACAAGTTGTTCTGCTTCCACGAACACATCCAATGCTAGCATCAGTAATTCTACATTTGTTGTTAGCCCAGGTAGCATGGACACTGACAGTTGTGAATCTGATGCAGCCGAAGAGCTACTGCCTCCTTACCCGGTAAAGCACCGAACAACAGACAGGGACGTTGGACCATCAAAAAGGTGCACATTTGATGAGAACTACATTGATTTGGGGTTCACTTATATTGTGAGTCGTGCCTCTCCTCAGCCACAGTGTGTTATACGTGCAAAAGTACTATATCACAACTCGATGAAACCTTCACTCAGACATTTAGAAACAAAACATGTCAATTTGAAAAATAAGGCATGGGAATTTTTTTTGTGCGAGAATTAAGATGACTTTCGAGTAGTAAGACATGTATAAAAGCAACAGATACCATTAATAAGAAGGAGCTAGAAGCGTCTTATATAGTGAGCTACCGAGTGGCTAGAACAGGCAAACCCCATACTATTGTGGAGGACTTAATTCTTCCTGCTGCCGCGGATATGGCTGGGACAATGCTGGGGGAAAAGGCCAAAAAAACTATACAGACAATGCCTTCATCAAACACTGTTTCACGATGCATCAGTGACATGGCAGGGGATGTTTTGAAATTACTGCTTCACATACAAGCCAGTGAATTCAATGCGTTACAGCTGGATGAGTCAACAGACGTGGCGGGCCTGGCACAGCTCCTGGTATATGTCCGTTGCGTTTATGGGGCGTCAATTAAGGAAGACATCCTTTTCTGCAAACCACTGGAAACCAGAACAACAGGATAATATATTTTTAAAGTACTGGACAGATTTCTGACATCAAATGGACTTTGGGGGTCAAGATGTGTTGGTATCTGTACTGATGGAGCAAAAGCCATGACAGGGAGACATATTGGAGTGGTAACGCGCATGCAAGCAGTTGCTCCTGACGCCACTTGGGTTCACTGCAGCATCCACTGAGAGGCTCTTGGGTTCACTGCAGCATCCACTGAGAGGCTCTTGGGTTCACTGCAGCATCCACCGAGAGGCTCTTGGATTCACTGCAGCATCCACTGAGAGGCTCTGGCTGCCAAAGGAATGCCTGACAGCTTGAAATACGTTTTGGACACTACAGTGAAAATGGTTAACTTTGTTAAAGCAAGGCCCCTGAACTCTCATGTATTTTCTGCACTATGTAATGATATGGGCAGTGACCATGCAACGCTTTTACAACATACAGAAGTGTGCTGGTTATAAAGGGGCAAAGTATTGACACGTTTCTTTTTAAATAGAGAGACGAGCTTAAAGTTTTCTTTACTGACCACAATTTTTACTTGTCTGAAAGCTTGCATGATGACGAGTTTCTCACATGACTGGCCTATCTGGGTGATGTTTTTTCTCACGTGAATGATCTGATTCTAGGATTAGAGGGACTCTCCGGAACTATATTCAATGTGCGGGACAAAATTGAGGCTATGACTAAGAAGTTGGAGCTCTTCTCTGTCTGCATTAACAAGGAGAACACACAGGTCTTTCCATCATTGTATGATTTTTGTGTGCAAATGAACTCAAGCTTACGGACAATGTCAAATGTGATATAGCGTTTCGCAGGTACTTTACCGAAACGGATGACACAAACAACTAGATTCGTTATCCCTTTCATGCCCTGCCTCCAGTCCACTTACCGATATCTGAACAAGAGAGCCTCATCGAAATTGCAACAAGCGGTTCTGTGAAAATTTAATTTAATCAGAAGCTTCTGCCAGATTTCTGGATTGGGCTGCGCTCAGAGTATTCTGCTTGGCAAATCACGCTGTTAAGACACTGATGAACTTTGCAACCACGTACCTACAGTGGGGCAAAAAAGTATTTAGTCAGCCACCAATTGTGCAAGTTCTCCCACTTAAAAATGTTACGGTGCGTGAATGAGGACCCAAAAGCGAATTAACTTAAACAGAGCTTCTTTAATTACCAAACATAGGTAGGCTCAGACGGACCGGCAGATTCCGACAGGACAAGACAAGGTTACAGCAAACATGACGACAGTCTGGTTCAGGCATGAAACACAACAAACAAGAATCCGACAAGGACAGGAACAAAAACAGAGAGAGATATAGGGACCTAATCAGAGGGAAAAAGGGAACAGGTGGGAAACGGGGTGACGAGGTGGTTAGGAGGAGACAAGGCACAGCTGGTGGAAATTGGGGGAGAAAAGGTAACCTAACAACGACCAGCAGAGGGAGACAGGGTGAAGGGAAAGGACAGAGACAAGACACAACATGACAGTACATGACAGTACCCCCCCACTCACCGAGCGCCTCCTGGCGCACTCGAGGAGGAAACCTGGCGGCAACGGAGGAAATCCTCGATCAGCGCACGGTCCAGCACGTCCCGAGAGGGAACCCAACTCCTCTCCTCAGGACCGTACCCCTCCCAATCTACGAGGTACTGGTGACCACGGCCCCGAGGACGCATGTCCAAAATTTTACGGACCCTGTAGATGGGTGCGCCCTCGACAAGGATGGGGGGGGGGGGGGGAAGACGAGCGGGGGCGCGAAGGACGGGCTTGATGCAGGAGACATGGAAGACCGGGTGGACGCGACGAAGGTATCGCGGAAGAAGAAGTCGAACTGCGACAGGATTAATGACCCGAGAATTACGGAACGGACCAATGAACCGCGGGGTCAACTTGCGAGAAGCCGTCTTAAGGGGAAGGTTCTGAGTGGAGAGCCAAACTCTCTGACCGCGACAATATCTAGGACTCTTAGTTCTACGCTTATTAGCAGCCCTCACAGTCTGCGTCCTATAACGGCAAAGTGCAGACCTGACCCTCTTCCAGGTGCGCTCGCAACGTTGGACAAAAGCCTGAGCGGAGGGGACGCTGGACTCGGCGAACTGAGATGAGAACAGCGGAGGCTGGTACCCGAGGCTACTCTGAAAAGGAGATAGCCCGGTCGCAGACGAAGGAAGCGAGTTGTGGGCGTATTCTGCCCAGGGGAGCTGTTCTGACCAAGACGCAGGGTTGCGAAAAGAAAGACTGCGTAAGATGCGACCAATAGTCTGATTGGCCCGTTCTGCTTGACCGTTAGACTGGGGGTGAAAGCCGGAAGAGAGACTGACGGAAGCCCCAATCAAACGGCAAAACTCCCTCCAAAATTGAGACGTGAATTGCGGACCTCTGTCCGAAACGACGTCTGACGGAAGGCCATGAATTCTGAAAACATTCTCGATGATGATTTGTGCCGTCTCTTTAGCAGAAGGAAGCTTAGCAAGGGGAATGAAATGAGCCGCCTTAGAGAACCTATCGACAACCGTAAGAATAACAGTCTTCCCCGCTGACGAAGGCAGTCCGGTGACAAAATCTAAGGCGATGTGAGACCACGGTCGAGAGGGAATAGGAAGCGGCCTGAGACGGCCGGCAGGAGGAGAGTTACCGGACTTAGTCTGCGCGCAGACCGAACAAGCAGCCACGAAACGACGCGTGTCATGCTCCCGGGTGGGCCACCAAAAACGCTGGCGAATGGAAGCAAGCGTACCCCGAACGCCAGGGTGGCCGGCTAACTTGGCAGAGTGAGCCCACTGAAGAACGGCCAGACGAGTAGGAACGGGAACGAAAAGAAGGTTCCTAGGACAAGCGCGCGGCGACGGAGTGTGAGTGAGCGCTTGTTTTACCTGCCTCTCAATTCCCCAGACAGTCAACCCGACAACACGCCCCTCAGGGAGAATCCCCTCGGGGTCAGTGGAGGCTACTGAAGAACTGAAGAGACGAGACAAAGCATCAGGCTTGGTGTTCTTAGAGCCCGGACGATAAGAAATCACGAACTCGAAACGAGCGAAAAACAGCGCCCAACGCGCCTGACGCGCATTAAGTCGTTTGGCAGAACGGATGTACTCAAGGTTCCTATGGTCAGTCCAAACGACAAAAGGAACGGTCGCCCCCTCCAACCACTGTCGCCATTCGCCTAGGGCTAACCGGATGGCGAGCAGTTCGCGGTTACCCACATCATAGTTACGTTCCGACGGCGACAGGCGATGAGAAAAATACGCGCATGGGTGGACCTTGTCGTCAGAGAGGGAGCGCTGAGAAAGAATGGCTCCCACGCCCACCTCTGACGCGTCAACCTCGACAACGAACTGTCTAGAGACGTCAGGTGTAACAAGGATAGGAGCGGATGTAAAACGATTCTTGAGGAGATCAAAAGCTCCCTGGGCGGAAACGGACCACTCAAAGCACGTCTTGACAGAAGTAAGGGCTGTGAGAGGAGCTGCCACCTGACCGAAATTACGGATGAAACGACGATAGAAGTTCGCGAAGCCGAGAAAGCGCTGCAGCTCGACGCGTGACTTAGGGACGGGCCAATCAATGACAGCTTGGACTTTAGCGGGATCCATCTTAATGCCTTCAGCGGAAATAACAGAACCGAGAAATGTGACGGAGGAGGCATGAAAAGTGCACTTCTCAGCCTTCACAAAAAGACAATTCTCTAAAAGGCGCTGGAGGACACGTCGAACGTGCTGAACATGAATCTGGAGTGACGGTGAAAAAATCAGGATATCGTCAAGGTAAACGAAAACAAAGATGTTCAGCATGTCTCTCAGGACATCATTGACTAATGCCTGAAAGACAGCTGGAGCGTTAGCGAGGCCGAAAGGAAGAACCCGGTATTCAAAGTGCCCTAACGGAGTGTTAAACGCCGTCTTCCACTCGTCCCCCTCCCTGATGCGCACGAGATGGTAAGCGTTACGAAGGTCCAACTTAGTGAAAAACCTGGCTCCCTGCAGGATCTCGAAGGCTGAAGACATAAGAGGAAGCGGATAACGATTCTTCACTGTTATGTCATTCAGCCCTCGATAATCTATGCAGGGGCGCAGAGACCCGTCCTTCTTCTTGACAAAAAAAAACCCCGCTCCGGCGGGAGAGGAGGAGGGGACTATGGTACCGGCGTCAAGAGCTACAGACAAATAATCTTCGAGAGCCTTACGTTCGGGAGCCGACAGAGAGTATAGTCTACCCCGGGGGGGGGTGGTTCCCGGAAGGAGATCAATACTACAATCATACGACCGGTGTGGAGGAAGAGAGGTGGCCCTGGACCGACTGAACACCGTGCGCAGATCGTGATATTCCTCCGGCACCCCTGTCAAATCACCAGGCTCCTCCTGTGAAGAAGAGACAGAGGAAACAGGAGGGATAGCAGACATTAAACATTTCACATGACAAGAGACGTTCCAGGAGAGGATAGAATTACTAGACCAATTAATGGAAGGATTATGACAAACTAGCCAGGGATGGCCCAAAACAACAGGTGTAAAAGGTGAACGAAAAATTAAAAAAGAAATGGTTTCACTATGATTACCAGAAACAGTGAGGGTTAAAGGTAGCGTCTCACGCTGAATCCTGGGGAGAGGACTACCATCCAGGGCGAACAAGGCCGTGGGCTCCTTTAACTGTCTGGGAGGAATGTCATGTTCCCGAGCCCAGGTCTCGTCCATAAAACAGCCCTCCGCCCCAGAGTCTATTAAGGCACTGCAGGAAGCTGACGAACCGGTCCAGCGTAGATGGACCGACAAGGTAGTGCAGGATCTTGAAGGAGAGACAGGAGTAGTAGCGCTCACCAGTAGCCCTCCGCTTACTGACGAGCTCTGGCCTTTTACTGGACATGAAGTGACAAAATGACCAGCGGAACCGCAATAGAGACAGAGGCGGTTGGTGATTCTCCGTTCCCTCTCCTTAGTCGAGATGCGGATACCTCCCAGCTGCATGGGCTCAGCACCCGAGCCGGCAGAGGAAGATGGTAGTGATGCGGAGAGGGGGGCGACGGAGAGCGCGAGCTCCTTTCCACGAGCTCGGTGACGAAGATCAACCCGTCGCTCAATGCGAATAGCGAGTTCAATCAAGGAATCCACGCTGGAAGGAACCTCCCGGGAGAGAATCTCATCCTTTACCTCTGCGCGGAGACCCTCCAGAAGACGAGCGAGCAAGGCCGGCTCGTTCCAGCCACTGGAGACAGCAAGAGTGCGAAACTCAATAGAGTAGTCTGTTATGGATCGATTGCCTTGACATAGGGAAGACAGGGCCCTGGAAGCCTCCTCCCCAAAAACAGATCGATCAAAAACCCGTATCATCTCCTCCTTAAAGTCCTGATACTGGTTAGTACACTCAGCCCTTGCCTCCCAGATTGCCGTGCCCCACTCATGAGCCCGTCCAATAAGGAGAGATATGACGTAGGCGACACGAGCAGTGCTCCTGGAGTAAGTGTTGGGCTGGAGAGAAAACACAATATCACACTGGGTGAGGAACGAGCGGCATTCAGTGGGCTCCCCAGAGTAACACGGCGGGTTATTGATTCTGGGCTCCGGAGATTCGAAAGCCCTGGAAGTGGCCGGTGGATCGAGGCGGAGATGGTGAACCTGTTCTGTGAGGTTGGAGACTTGGGTGGCCAGGGTCTCAACGGCATGTCGAGCAGCAGACACTTCCTGCTCGTGTCTGCCTAGCATCGCTCCCTGGATCCCGACGGCTGAGTGGAGAGGATCCGAAGTCGCTGGGTCCATTCTTGGTCGGATTCTTCTGTTACGGTGCGTGAATGAGGACCCAAAAGCGAATTAACTTAAACAGAGCTTCTTTAATTACCAAACATAGGTAGGCTCAGACGGACCGGCAGATTCCGACAGGACAAGACAAGGTTACAGCAAACATGACGACAGTCTGGTTCAGGCATGAAACACAACAAACAAGAATCCGACAAGGACAGGAACAAAAACAGAGAGAGATATAGGGACCTAATCAGAGGGAAAAAGGGAACAGGTGGGAAACGGGGTGACGAGGTGGTTAGGAGGAGACAAGGCACAGCTGGTGGAAATTGGGGGAGAAAAGGTAACCTAACAACGACCAGCAGAGGGAGACAGGGTGAAGGGAAAGGACAGAGACAAGACACAACATGACAGTACATGACAAAAAAGATGAGAGAGGCCTGTAATTTTCATCATAGGTACACTTCAACTATGACAGACAAAATGAGAAAAAAAATCCAGAAAATCACATTGTAGGATCTTTTATGAATTTATTTACAAATTATGGTGGAAAATAGGTATTTGGTCAATAACAAAAGTTTATCTCAATACTTTGTTATATACCCTTTGTTGGCAATGACAGAGGTCAAACGTTTTCTGTAAGTCTTCACAAGGTTTTCACACACTGTTGCTGGTATTTTGGCCCATTCCTCCATGCAGATCTCCTCTAGAGCAGTGATGTTTTGGGGCTGTTGCTGGGCAACACGGACGTTCAACTCCCTCCAAAGATTTTCTATGGGGTTGAGATCTGTAGACTGGCTAGGCCACTCCAGGACCTTGAAATGCTTCTTACGAAGCCACTCCTTCGTTGCCCGGGCGGTGTGTTGGGGATCATTGTCATGCTGAAAGACCCAGCCACGTTTCATCTTCAATGCCCTTGCTGATGGAAGGTTTTCACTCAAAATCTCACGATACATGGCCCCATTCATTCTTTCCTTTACACGGATCAGTCGTCCTGGTCCCTTTGCAGAAAAACAGCCCCAAAGCATGATGTTTCCACCCCCAAGCTTCACAGTAGGTATGGTGTTCTTTGGATGCAACTCAGCATTCTTTGTCCTCCAAACATGACGAGTTGAGTTTTTTCCAAAAAGTTATATTTTGATTTCATCTGACCATATGACATTCTCCCAATCTTTTCTGGATCATCCAAATGCTCTCTAGCAAACTTCAGACGGGCCTGGACATGTACTGGCTTAAGCAGGGGGACATGTCTGGCATTGCAGGATTTGAGTCCCTGGCGGCGTAGTGTGTTACTGATGGTAGGCTTTGTTACTTTGGTCCCAGCTCTCTGCAGGTCTTTGGAGGGAGTTGAAAGTCCGTGTTGCCCAGCAACAGCCCCAAAACATCACTGCTCTAGAGGAGATCTGCATGGAGGAATGGGCCAAAATACCAGCAACAGTGTGTGAAAACCTTGTGAAGACTTACAGAATAGTTTGACCTCTGTCATTGCCAACAAAAAGTATATAACAAAGTATTGAGATAAACTTTTGTTATTGACCAAATACCTATTTTCCTCCATAATTTGCAAATAAATTCATAAAAGATCCTACAATGTGATTTTCTGGATTTTTTTCCCACATTTTGTGGAAAAAAAATGGAAAAGGATTTAAAACTGAGACTCTCTCCAATACAACCCAACGCTGCAGAGTTATGTGCATCTTTTCAAGCACACCCTTCTCATTAACCCAGTGCTTCTCAATTATTTTCTGTTACGCCCCCCTAGGAAGAAGTAAACATTTCGTGCCCCCCAACTCTCCGCCGCGACTGTAAATAGTATAATTTGCCTATAAAATTGTTATAAGTACACCTCTGCATAACATTGATTCCTTATTAACATTAAAGAAAATATAGATCAACTTAAAACAAAGAATTACTTTATTAACATCGTTTTTTAATCTGTAACAGAAAATACTTAAAGTGCATTTTGCCTGAAATTTAAATAAATATAATCAAATATAAATATAATCAATAAATAATGATACATTCAAATTGATCAGCAACATTAACTCAGGAGCACAATATATGAAACACTTTGACCTATAAAACAAAAATGAATAAAACAATTTGTGCTGATTTTTTAAAATCAAAATGAGGAAGTCAGGATTAATGGCTACAATGAGCACGTTTTGCAGAGTACAGCTTTTCGAAGCGGGGTTTGAAGCATGATACTGCAACTCTCAGCTCCTGCTCAGTGTTTAGCTGGGACCTGTACTTGGTCTTCAGTGCAGCAACAGCAGAGAAGGCAGTCTCACAAAGATAAGATGTTGCAAAAGGAAGAAGAATGCCCATGGCCCTCTGCCCTAAGAGTGGATACTGCCTCTCTACACTCAGCCAGAATTCACTCAGTGTCTGTGATGTGAACCTCAGTCTCAATGTGGAGTCAGACGTCATATCAATGAACTGGTCCTCCTCTGCAGAGCTGAAACCAGTTGGAGCTGGTGCATTGAAAGGATCTCTCACCCAGTCATAATGGGAACTGTTTTCAGGGAAGTACTTTTTAAAGAATCCCATCAGTGATGAAATATGCTCCTTAATATATGGAATCACTGAGGTGGCATCATAGTCAGTAGTGTCAAAAAATTCATGCAGGTTCTCGAATGAATCAGTATTTCCTTCATCAAGTCGCCTGCCCTACATTGCAAGCTTTCGAGTGAAAGAGCTGATCTTGTCTGTGACCTGAGGGAGGTGTTTATCTTTCCCTTGAAGCTGTAGATTTAGTTCATTTAGCTTTCCAAATATGTCACTCAGGTAGGCCAGTTTTGCCAGGAAGTTCTCATCACAACATTTTTCTGAGAGGTCATACTTGTGCTCCTGCTCCGAAAACATTCTTATCTGCTCTCTGAGCTCAAAAACTCAGGACAAGACTTTTCCTTGTGACAGCCACCTTGCTTCACTGTGAAACAGCATAGCTTGATGTTCAGCTCCCATCTCCTCACAGATAGCAGAGAAGACTCTTGTTTTTAGTGGTCTGGTCTTTATAAAATTGACTACACCTACAATGTCAATCATAACCTCACTTAATTCAGAGGAAAGGTGCCTTGATGCCAGTGCTTCTCTGTGTATAACACAGTGTGTCCATTCAGCATTAGGTGAGGCCTTCTTGATGAGTGCCCGAAATCCTTTTCTCATCCCTGCCATGGTATGTGCACCATCACTGCAAACACCAATGCAGTTCTCCCACTTTAGCCCATTCTCAGTCAGGAAGCAGTCCAGCATTTTGAATAGCTCTTCAGCTGTGGCTCTGTCTCTGACATATTTACAAAAAAGTAGATCCTCACACAGGGAGTTTGTCATGTCAAAACATACATAAGCGATAAACAAACAGTCTTTGTTGCTGTCAGTTGCTTCATCGAACTGTAAGGCAAAACGCTTGTCTTTGAGTTTATCTACCAGCTGTTCTTTAAGATCGTTAGTAATGTCATTTATACGTCTGGCGACAGTGTCATTGGACAGAGGGATAGTTTTTATTTTTGCATCACTTGCGTCATCCAGCACGACAGAGACCAGGTCTAATGCTGCAGGTAGTATCAGCTCCTCTGCTATGGACTGGGGTTTTCACTGAGCAATTTGGTACGCCACCTTATAGGATGCTAACAGTGCTCGCTGGTTTACTGAAGTAGCATTCACAAAGCGGGACGATTGTTGGCAATATTCGGCACGTTTTCGCTGAAAAAACTCAAGCGGCTTATCAGCGTGATTGGGGTGTAATGTCTTTAAGTGATGCCTTCATTTATTTGGCTTCATGCTGTCCGCTGCCAACATTTATAGACACAGTAAACATACCGGTCTTTCCTCGTCTCCCACCGTAGTCACAGTGAAGACAAGCGCTACATACGCTTCATCATATCTCCTCGTCTCCCACCGTAGTCACAGTGAAGACAAGCGCTAGATACGCTTCCTCATATCTCCTCGTCTCCCACCGTAGTCACAGTGAAGACAAGCGCTACATACGCTTCATCATATCTCCTCGTCTCCCACCGTAGTCACAGTGAAGCCAAGCGCTACATACGCTTCCTCATATCTCCTCTTCTCCCACCGTAGTCACAGTGAAGCCAAGCGCTACATACGCTTCATCATATCTCCTCGTCTCCCACCGTAGTCACAGTGAAGCCAAGCGCATCGTCATATCTCCTCATCTCCCACCGTAGTCACAGTGAAGACAAGCGCTACATACGCTTCCTCATATCTCCTCGTCTCCCACCGTAGTCACAGTGAAGACAAGCGCTAGATACGCTTCCTCATATCTCCTCGTCTCCCACCGTAGTCACAGTGAAGCCAAGCGCTACATACGCTTCATCATATCTCCTCGTCTCCCACCGTAGTCACAGTGAAGACAAGCGCTACATACGCTTCCTTATATCTCCTCGTCTCCCACCGTAGTCACAGTGAAGCCAAGCGCATCGTCATATCTCCTCGTCTCCCACCGTAGTCACAGTGAAGACAAGCGCTACATACGCTTCGTCATATCTCCTCGTCTCCCACCATAGTCACAGTGAAGACAAGCGCTACATACGCTTCGTCATATCTCCTCGTCTCCCACCATAGTCACAGTGAAGACAAGCGCTACATACGCTTCGTCATATCTCCTCGTCTCCCACCGTAGTCACAGTGAAGCCAAGCGCTACATACGCTTCCTCATATCTCCTCGTCTCCCACCGTAGTCACAGTGAAGCCAAGCGCTACATACGCTTCATCATATCTCCTCGTCTCCCACCGTAGTCACAGTGAAGCCAAGCGCATCGTCATATCTCCTCGTCTCCCACCGTAGTCACAGTGAAGACAAGCGCTACATACGCTTCCTCATATCTCCTCGTCTCCCACCGTAGTCACAGTGAAGCCAAGCGCATCGTCATATCTCCTCGTCTCCCACCGTAGTCACAGTGAAGACAAGCGCTACATACGCTTCGTCATATCTCCTCGTCTCCCACCGTAGTCACAGTGAAGACAAGCGCTACATACGCTTCGTCATATCTCCTCGTCTCCCACCGTAGTCACAGTGAAGCCAAGCGCTACATACGCTTCCTCATATCTCCTCATCTCCCACCGTAGTCACAGTGAAGACAAGCGCTACATACGCTTCATCATATCTCCTCATCTCCCACCGTAGTCACAGTGAAGACAAGCGCTACATACGCTTCATCATATCTCCTCGTCTCCCACCGTAGTCACAGTGAAGACAAGCGCTACATTCGCTTCCTCATATCTCCTCATCTCCCACCGTAGTCACAGTGAAGCCAAGCGCTACATACGCTTCGTCATATCTCCTCGTCTCCCACCGTAGTCACAGTGAAGCCAAGCGCATCGTCATATCTCCTCGTCTCCCACCGTAGTCACAGTGAAGCCAAGCGCATCGTCATATCTCCTCGTCTCCCACCGTATTCACAGTGAAGCCAAGCGCTACATACGCTTCCTCATATCTCCTCGTCTCCCACCGTAGTCACAGTGAAGCCAAGCGCTACATACGCTTCGTCATATCTCCTCGTCTCCCACCGTAGTCACAGTGAAGACAAGCGCTACATTCGCTTCCTCATATCTCCTCATCTCCCACCGTAGTCACAGTGAAGCCAAGCGCTAGATACGCTTCCTTATATCTCCTCGTCTCCCACCTTAGTCACAGTGAAGCCAAGCGCTACATACGCTTCATCATATCTCCTCGTCTCCCACCGTAGTCACAGTGAAGCCAAGCGCTAGATACGCTTCCTTATATCTCCTCGTCTCCCACCTTAGTCACAGTGAAGCCAAGCGCTACATACGCTTCGTCATATCTCCTCGTCTCCCACCGTAGTCACAGTGAAGCCAAGCGCTACATACGCTTCATCATATCTCCTCGTCTCCCACCGTAGTCACAGTGAAGCCAAGCGCTACATACGCTTCCTCATATCTCCTCGTCTCCCACCGTAGTCACAGTGAAGCCAAGCGCTACATACGCTTCCTCATATCTCCTCATCTCCCACCGTAGTCACAGTGAAGCCAAGCGCTAGATACGCTTCCTCATATCTCCTCGTCTCCCACCGTAGTCACAGTGAAGCCAAGCGCTACATACGCTTCATCATATCTCCTCGTCTCCCACCGTAGTCACAGTGAAGCCAAGCGCTAGATACGCTTCCTTATATCTCCTCGTCTCCCACCTTAGTCACAGTGAAGCCAAGCGCTACATACGCTTCGTCATATCTCCTCGTCTCCCACCGTAGTCACAGTGAAGCCAAGCGCTACATACGCTTCATCATATCTCCTCGTCTCCCACCGTAGTCACAGTGAAGCCAAGCGCTACATACGCTTCCTCATATCTCCTCGTCTCCCACCGTAGTCACAGTGAAGCCAAGCGCTACATACGCTTCCTCATATCTCCTCGTCTCCCACCGTAGTCACAGTGAAGCCAAGCGCTACATACGCTTCATCATATCTCCTCGTCTCCCACCGTAGTCACAGTGAAGCCAAGCGCATCGTCATATCTCCTCGTCTCCCACCGTAGTCACAGTGAAGACAAGCGCTACATACGCTTCCTCATATCTCCTCGTCTCCCACCGTAGTCACAGTGAAGCCAAGCGCATCGTCATATCTCCTCGTCTCCCACCGTAGTCACAGTGAAGACAAGCGCTACATACGCTTCGTCATATCTCCTCGTCTCCCACCGTAGTCACAGTGAAGACAAGCGCTACATACGCTTCGTCATATCTCCTCGTCTCCCACCGTAGTCACAGTGAAGCCAAGCGCTACATACGCTTCCTCATATCTCCTCATCTCCCACCGTAGTCACAGTGAAGACAAGCGCTACATACGCTTCATCATATCTCCTCATCTCCCACCGTAGTCACAGTGAAGACAAGCGCTACATACGCTTCATCATATCTCCTCGTCTCCCACCGTAGTCACAGTGAAGACAAGCGCTACATTCGCTTCCTCATATCTCCTCATCTCCCACCGTAGTCACAGTGAAGCCAAGCGCTACATACGCTTCGTCATATCTCCTCGTCTCCCACCGTAGTCACAGTGAAGCCAAGCGCATCGTCATATCTCCTCGTCTCCCACCGTAGTCACAGTGAAGCCAAGCGCATCGTCATATCTCCTCGTCTCCCACCGTATTCACAGTGAAGCCAAGCGCTACATACGCTTCCTCATATCTCCTCGTCTCCCACCGTAGTCACAGTGAAGCCAAGCGCTACATACGCTTCGTCATATCTCCTCGTCTCCCACCGTAGTCACAGTGAAGACAAGCGCATCGTCATATCTCCTCGTCTCCCACCGTAGTCACAGTGAAGACAAGCGCTACATACGCTTCCTCATATCTCCTCGTCTCCCACCGTAGTCACAGTGAAGCCAAGCGCATCGTCATATCTCCTCGTCTCCCACCGTAGTCACAGTGAAGACAAGCGCTACATACGCTTCGTCATATCTCCTCGTCTCCCACCGTAGTCACAGTGAAGACAAGCGCTACATACGCTTCGTCATATCTCCTCGTCTCCCACCGTAGTCACAGTGAAGCCAAGCGCTACATACGCTTCCTCATATCTCCTCATCTCCCACCGTAGTCACAGTGAAGACAAGCGCTACATACGCTTCATCATATCTCCTCATCTCCCACCGTAGTCACAGTGAAGACAAGCGCTACATACGCTTCATCATATCTCCTCGTCTCCCACCGTAGTCACAGTGAAGACAAGCGCTACATTCGCTTCCTCATATCTCCTCATCTCCCACCGTAGTCACAGTGAAGCCAAGCGCTACATACGCTTCGTCATATCTCCTCGTCTCCCACCGTAGTCACAGTGAAGCCAAGCGCATCGTCATATCTCCTCGTCTCCCACCGTAGTCACAGTGAAGCCAAGCGCATCGTCATATCTCCTCGTCTCCCACCGTATTCACAGTGAAGCCAAGCGCTACATACGCTTCCTCATATCTCCTCGTCTCCCACCGTAGTCACAGTGAAGCCAAGCGCTACATACGCTTCGTCATATCTCCTCGTCTCCCACCGTAGTCACAGTGAAGACAAGCGCTACATTCGCTTCCTCATATCTCCTCATCTCCCACCGTAGTCACAGTGAAGCCAAGCGCTAGATACGCTTCCTTATATCTCCTCGTCTCCCACCTTAGTCACAGTGAAGCCAAGCGCTACATACGCTTCATCATATCTCCTCGTCTCCCACCGTAGTCACAGTGAAGCCAAGCGCTAGATACGCTTCCTTATATCTCCTCGTCTCCCACCTTAGTCACAGTGAAGCCAAGCGCTACATACGCTTCGTCATATCTCCTCGTCTCCCACCGTAGTCACAGTGAAGCCAAGCGCTACATACGCTTCATCATATCTCCTCGTCTCCCACCGTAGTCACAGTGAAGCCAAGCGCTACATACGCTTCCTCATATCTCCTCGTCTCCCACCGTAGTCACAGTGAAGCCAAGCGCTACATACGCTTCCTCATATCTCCTCATCTCCCACCGTAGTCACAGTGAAGCCAAGCGCTAGATACGCTTCCTCATATCTCCTCGTCTCCCACCGTAGTCACAGTGAAGCCAAGCGCTACATACGCTTCATCATATCTCCTCGTCTCCCACCGTAGTCACAGTGAAGCCAAGCGCTAGATACGCTTCCTTATATCTCCTCGTCTCCCACCTTAGTCACAGTGAAGCCAAGCGCTACATACGCTTCGTCATATCTCCTCGTCTCCCACCGTAGTCACAGTGAAGCCAAGCGCTACATACGCTTCATCATATCTCCTCGTCTCCCACCGTAGTCACAGTGAAGCCAAGCGCTACATACGCTTCCTCATATCTCCTCGTCTCCCACCGTAGTCACAGTGAAGCCAAGCGCTACATACGCTTCCTCATATCTCCTCGTCTCCCACCGTAGTCACAGTGAAGCCAAGCGCTACATACGCTTCATCATATCTCCTCGTCTCCCACCGTAGTCACAGTGAAGCCAAGCGCATCGTCATATCTCCTCGTCTCCCACCGTAGTCACAGTGAAGACAAGCGCTACATACGCTTCCTCATATCTCCTCGTCTCCCACCGTAGTCACAGTGAAGCCAAGCGCATCGTCATATCTCCTCGTCTCCCACCGTAGTCACAGTGAAGACAAGCGCTACATACGCTTCGTCATATCTCCTCGTCTCCCACCGTAGTCACAGTGAAGACAAGCGCTACATACGCTTCGTCATATCTCCTCGTCTCCCACCGTAGTCACAGTGAAGCCAAGCGCTACATACGCTTCCTCATATCTCCTCATCTCCCACCGTAGTCACAGTGAAGACAAGCGCTACATACGCTTCATCATATCTCCTCATCTCCCACCGTAGTCACAGTGAAGACAAGCGCTACATACGCTTCATCATATCTCCTCGTCTCCCACCGTAGTCACAGTGAAGACAAGCGCTACATTCGCTTCCTCATATCTCCTCATCTCCCACCGTAGTCACAGTGAAGCCAAGCGCTACATACGCTTCGTCATATCTCCTCGTCTCCCACCGTAGTCACAGTGAAGCCAAGCGCATCGTCATATCTCCTCGTCTCCCACCGTAGTCACAGTGAAGCCAAGCGCATCGTCATATCTCCTCGTCTCCCACCGTATTCACAGTGAAGCCAAGCGCTACATACGCTTCCTCATATCTCCTCGTCTCCCACCGTAGTCACAGTGAAGCCAAGCGCTACATACGCTTCGTCATATCTCCTCGTCTCCCACCGTAGTCACAGTGAAGACAAGCGCTACATTCGCTTCCTCATATCTCCTCATCTCCCACCGTAGTCACAGTGAAGCCAAGCGCTAGATACGCTTCCTTATATCTCCTCGTCTCCCACCTTAGTCACAGTGAAGCCAAGCGCTACATACGCTTCATCATATCTCCTCGTCTCCCACCGTAGTCACAGTGAAGCCAAGCGCTAGATACGCTTCCTTATATCTCCTCGTCTCCCACCTTAGTCACAGTGAAGCCAAGCGCTACATACGCTTCGTCATATCTCCTCGTCTCCCACCGTAGTCACAGTGAAGCCAAGCGCTACATACGCTTCGTCATATCTCCTCGTCTCCCACCGTAGTCACAGTGAAGACAAGCGCTACATACGCTTCCTCATATCTCCTCGTCTCCCACCGTAGTCACAGTGAAGCCAAGCGCTACATACGCTTCCTCATATCTCCTCATCTCCCACCGTAGTCACAGTGAAGACAAGCGCTACATACGCTTCATCATATCTCCTCATCTCCCACCGTAGTCACAGTGAAGACAAGCGCTACATACGCTTCATCATATCTCCTCGTCTCCCACCGTAGTCACAGTGAAGACAAGCGCTACATTCGCTTCCTCATATCTCCTCATCTCCCACCGTAGTCACAGTGAAGCCAAGCGCTACATACGCTTCGTCATATCTCCTCGTCTCCCACCGTAGTCACAGTGAAGCCAAGCGCATCGTCATATCTCCTCGTCT
The DNA here is from genome assembly GCF_013265735.2 of Oncorhynchus mykiss. NCBI lineage: Eukaryota > Metazoa > Chordata > Actinopteri > Salmoniformes > Salmonidae > Oncorhynchus > Oncorhynchus mykiss. The sequence continues at coordinate 17,195,753 of NC_048566.1, read as the reverse complement.
CCCACCGTAGTCACAGTGAAGCCAAGAGCATCGTCATATCTCCTCGTCTCCCACCGTATTCACAGTGAAGCCAAGCGCTACATACGCTTCCTCATATCTCCTCGTCTCCCACCGTAGTCACAGTGAAGCCAAGCGCTACATACGCTTCCTCATATCTCCTCGTCTCCCACCGTAGTCACAGTGAAGCCAAGCGCTACATACGCTTCCTCATATCTCCTCATCTCCCACCGTAGTCACAGTGAAGCCAAGCGCTAGATACGCTTCCTCATATCTCCTCGTCTCCCACCGTAGTCACAGTGAAGCCAAGCGCTACATACGCTTCATCATATCTCCTCGTCTCCCACCGTAGTCACAGTGAAGCCAAGCGCTAGATACGCTTCCTTATATCTCCTCGTCTCCCACCGTAGTCACAGTGAAGCCAAGCGCTACATACGCTTCGTCATATCTCCTCGTCTCCCACCGTAGTCACAGTGAAGCCAAGCGCTACATACGCTTCATCATATCTCCTCGTCTCCCACCGTAGTCACAGTGAAGCCAAGCGCTACATACGCTTCCTCATATCTCCTCGTCTCCCACCGTAGTCACAGTGAAGCCAAGCGCTACATACGCTTCCTCATATCTCCTCGTCTCCCACCGTAGTCACAGTGAAGCCAAGCGCTACATACGCTTCATCATATCTCCTCGTCTCCCACCGTAGTCACAGTGAAGCCAAGCGCATCGTCATATCTCCTCGTCTCCCACCGTAGTCACAGTGAAGACAAGCGCTACATACGCTTCCTCATATCTCCTCGTCTCCCACCGTAGTCACAGTGAAGCCAAGCGCATCGTCATATCTCCTCGTCTCCCACCGTAGTCACAGTGAAGACAAGCGCTACATACGCTTCGTCATATCTCCTCGTCTCCCACCGTAGTCACAGTGAAGACAAGCGCTACATACGCTTCGTCATATCTCCTCGTCTCCCACCGTAGTCACAGTGAAGCCAAGCGCTACATACGCTTCCTCATATCTCCTCATCTCCCACCGTAGTCACAGTGAAGACAAGCGCTACATACGCTTCATCATATCTCCTCATCTCCCACCGTAGTCACAGTGAAGACAAGCGCTACATACGCTTCATCATATCTCCTCGTCTCCCACCGTAGTCACAGTGAAGACAAGCGCTACATTCGCTTCCTCATATCTCCTCATCTCCCACCGTAGTCACAGTGAAGCCAAGCGCTACATACGCTTCGTCATATCTCCTCGTCTCCCACCGTAGTCACAGTGAAGCCAAGCGCATCGTCATATCTCCTCGTCTCCCACCGTAGTCACAGTGAAGCCAAGCGCATCGTCATATCTCCTCGTCTCCCACCGTATTCACAGTGAAGCCAAGCGCTACATACGCTTCCTCATATCTCCTCGTCTCCCACCGTAGTCACAGTGAAGCCAAGCGCTACATACGCTTCGTCATATCTCCTCGTCTCCCACCGTAGTCACAGTGAAGACAAGCGCTACATTCGCTTCCTCATATCTCCTCATCTCCCACCGTAGTCACAGTGAAGCCAAGCGCTAGATACGCTTCCTTATATCTCCTCGTCTCCCACCTTAGTCACAGTGAAGCCAAGCGCTACATACGCTTCATCATATCTCCTCGTCTCCCACCGTAGTCACAGTGAAGCCAAGCGCTAGATACGCTTCCTTATATCTCCTCGTCTCCCACCTTAGTCACAGTGAAGCCAAGCGCTACATACGCTTCGTCATATCTCCTCGTCTCCCACCGTAGTCACAGTGAAGCCAAGCGCTACATACGCTTCGTCATATCTCCTCGTCTCCCACCGTAGTCACAGTGAAGACAAGCGCTACATACGCTTCCTCATATCTCCTCGTCTCCCACCGTAGTCACAGTGAAGCCAAGCGCTACATACGCTTCCTCATATCTCCTCATCTCCCACCGTAGTCACAGTGAAGACAAGCGCTACATACGCTTCATCATATCTCCTCATCTCCCACCGTAGTCACAGTGAAGACAAGCGCTACATACGCTTCATCATATCTCCTCGTCTCCCACCGTAGTCACAGTGAAGACAAGCGCTACATTCGCTTCCTCATATCTCCTCATCTCCCACCGTAGTCACAGTGAAGCCAAGCGCTACATACGCTTTGTCATATCTCCTCGTCTCCCACCGTAGTCACAGTGAAGCCAAGCGCATCGTCATATCTCCTCGTCTCCCACCGTAGTCACAGTGAAGCCAAGCGCATCGTCATATCTCCTCGTCTCCCACCGTATTCACAGTGAAGCCAAGCGCTACATACGCTTCCTCATATCTCCTCGTCTCCCACCGTAGTCACAGTGAAGCCAAGCGCTACATACGCTTCGTCATATCTCCTCGTCTCCCACCGTAGTCACAGTGAAGACAAGCGCTACATTCGCTTCCTCATATCTCCTCATCTCCCACCGTAGTCACAGTGAAGCCAAGCGCTAGATACGCTTCCTTATATCTCCTCGTCTCCCACCGTAGTCACAGTGAAGCCAAGCGCTAGATACGCTTCCTTATATCTCCTCGTCTCCCACCTTAGTCACAGTGAAGCCAAGCGCTACATACGCTTCATCATATCTCCTCGTCTCCCACCGTAGTCACAGTGAAGCCAAGCGCATCGTCATATCTCCTCGTCTCCCACCGTATTCACAGTGAAGCCAAGCGCTACATACGCTTCCTCATATCTCCTCGTCTCCCACCGTAGTCACAGTGAAGCCAAGCGCTACATACGCTTCGTCATATCTCCTCGTCTCCCACCGTAGTCACAGTGAAGACAAGCGCTACATTCGCTTCCTCATATCTCCTCATCTCCCACCGTAGTCACAGTGAAGCCAAGCGCTAGATACGCTTCCTTATATCTCCTCGTCTCCCACCTTAGTCACAGTGAAGCCAAGCGCTACATACGCTTCATAATATCTCCTCGTCTCCCACCGTAGTCACAGTGAAGCCAAGCGCTAGATACGCTTCCTTATATCTCCTCGTCTCCCACCTTAGTCACAGTGAAGCCAAGCGCTACATACGCTTCGTCATATCTCCTCGTCTCCCACCGTAGTCACAGTGAAGCCAAGCGCTACATACGCTTCGTCATATCTCCTCGTCTCCCACCGTAGTCACAGTGAAGACAAGCGCTACATACGCTTCCTCATATCTCCTCGTCTCCCACCGTAGTCACAGTGAAGCCAAGCGCTACATACGCTTCCTCATATCTCCTCATCTCCCACCGTAGTCACAGTGAAGACAAGCGCTACATACGCTTCATCATATCTCCTCATCTCCCACCGTAGTCACAGTGAAGACAAGCGCTACATACGCTTCATCATATCTCCTCGTCTCCCACCGTAGTCACAGTGAAGACAAGCGCTACATTCGCTTCCTCATATCTCCTCATCTCCCACCGTAGTCACAGTGAAGCCAAGCGCTACATACGCTTCGTCATATCTCCTCGTCTCCCACCGTAGTCACAGTGAAGCCAAGCGCATCGTCATATCTCCTCGTCTCCCACCGTAGTCACAGTGAAGCCAAGCGCATCGTCATATCTCCTCGTCTCCCACCGTATTCACAGTGAAGCCAAGCGCTACATACGCTTCCTCATATCTCCTCGTCTCCCACCGTAGTCACAGTGAAGCCAAGCGCTACATACGCTTTGTCATATCTCCTCGTCTCCCACCGTAGTCACAGTGAAGACAAGCGCTACATTCGCTTCCTCATATCTCCTCATCTCCCACCGTAGTCACAGTGAAGCCAAGCGCTAGATACGCTTCCTTATATCTCCTCGTCTCCCACCTTAGTCACAGTGAAGCCAAGCGCTACATACGCTTCATCATATCTCCTCGTCTCCCACCGTAGTCACAGTGAAGCCAAGCGCTAGATACGCTTCCTTATATCTCCTCGTCTCCCACCTTAGTCACAGTGAAGCCAAGCGCTACATACGCTTCGTCATATCTCCTCGTCTCCCACCGTAGTCACAGTGAAGCCAAGCGCTACATACGCTTCATCATATCTCCTCGTCTCCCACCGTAGTCACAGTGAAGCCAAGCGCTACATACGCTTCCTCATATCTCCTCGTCTCCCACCGTAGTCACAGTGAAGCCAAGCGCTACATACGCTTCCTCATATCTCCTCGTCTCCCACCGTAGTCACAGTGAAGCCAAGCGCTAGATACGCTTCCTCATATCTCCTCGTCTCCCACCGTAGTCACAGTGAAGCCAAGCGCTACATACGCTTCATCATATCTCCTCGTCTCCCACCGTAGTCACAGTGAAGACAAGCGCTACATACGCTTCCTTATATCTCCTCGTCTCCCACCTTAGTCACAGTGAAGCCAAGCGCTACATACGCTTCGTCATATCTCCTCGTCTCCCACCGTAGTCACAGTGAAGCCAAGCGCTACATACGCTTCCTCATATCTCCTCGTCTCCCACCGTAGTCACAGTGAAGCCAAGCGCTACATACGCTTCCTCATATCTCCTCATCTCCCACCGTAGTCACAGTGAAGCCAAGCGCTAGATACGCTTCCTCATATCTCCTCGTCTCCCACCGTAGTCACAGTGAAGCCAAGCGCTACATACGCTTCATCATATCTCCTCGTCTCCCACCGTAGTCACAGTGAAGACAAGCGCTACATACGCTTCCTTATATCTCCTCGTCTCCCACCTTAGTCACAGTGAAGCCAAGCGCTACATACGCTTCGTCATATCTCCTCGTCTCCCACCGTAGTCACAGTGAAGCCAAGCGCTACATACGCTTCCTCATATCTCCTCGTCTCCCACCGTAGTCACAGTGAAGCCAAGCGCTACATACGCTTCCTCATATCTCCTCGTCTTAGCTTTCGGGAGACTTACGTTTGTCTCATTATCTCCGTCTCTCTCCGCCTTTCTTTTCATCCCTGTTAAATATTTTTCCATGGTGTCTCTCAAGGGTTTGTTATCTGCACTTCATATCTCCTGCTCTGTGCTCTGTGCTCTTGTTCGGCGCCCCCCCTCACGCGCCCCACTATTTGAGAAGGACTGCATTAACCTGTGGTGAGTTATTCTTAATTTTCGATGAACAAATAACGTTTTAAATGTAAAATGGCTAAATAAAGAGCAAAATTATTGATTATTATATTATTATTTGTGTCCTGGTCCTATAAGAGCTCTTTGTCACTTCCCACAAGCCGGGTTGTGACAAAAACTCACACTCATTCAACAACATTTGAGAGTGTGCTGACCCTGGTGCTAGAGGGGGTATGTAGCTGAAGGTTGAAGGGTTACAGGACTACAAAACGTTTGGGAACCACTGCCCTAATGCAACACTGGTGCTACAGCGGAAAAGCAACAGATCAAGGATTGTGGGTGTTAGTGGCTGATGGAAGCCCCATGACCTCTCTCTCACTCTCTCACACACACACCTCCACACACACACACACACACACACACACACACACACACACACACACACACACACACACACACACACACACACACACACACACACACACACACACACACACATGTAGAAAGGACCTGTGTATGAGAGAATAAGATGCGTGTGTTACTAGCTGGGACCAGAGATATCGTGGGAGGAGGGAAAGAGGTGGAGCAGGGGAGTTCAGGTTCAGGAAGGAAGAGAGGGCAGGGGAGTTCAGGAAGGAAGAGAGGGCAGCGGAGTTCAAATGGCTCAGAGATGTGGGTTGGATAGATGGATCATGGTGTTTTAAACATCAGAGATGTGGGTTTGATTGGATGGATCATGGTGTTTTAAACATCAGAGATGTGGGTTTGATTGGATGGATCATGGTGTTATTAACATCAGAGATGTGGGTTTGATTGGATGGATCATGGTGTTTTTAACATCAGAGATGTGGGTTGGATAGATGGATCATGGTGTTATTAACATCAGAGATGTGGGTTTGATTGGATGGATCATGGTGTTTTTAACATCAGAGATGTGGGTTTGATTGGATGGATCATGGTGTTTTTAACATCAGAGATGTGGGTTTGGATAGATGGATCATGGTGTTATTAACATCAGAGATGTGGGTTTGATTGGATGGATCATGGTGTTTTTAACATCAGAGATGTGGGTTTGATTGGATGGATCATGGTGTTTTTAACATCAGAGATGTGGGTTCGGATAGATGGATCATGGTGTTATTAACATCAGAGATGTGGGTTGGATAGATGGATCATGGTGTTATTAACATCAGAGATGTGGGTTTGGAGAGATGGATCATGGTGTTATTAACATCAGAGATGTGGGTTTGATTGGATGGATCATGGTGTTTTTAACATCAGAGATGCGGTTTGGATTGGATGGATCATGGTGTTATTAACATCAGAGATGTGGGTTGGATAGATGGATCATGGTGTTTTTAACATCAGAGATGTGGGTTTGATTGGATGGATCATGGTGTTTTTAACATCAGAGATGTGGGTTTGGATAGATGGATCATGGTGTTTTTAACATCAGAGATGTGGGTTTGATTGGATGGATCATGGTGTTTTTAACATCAGAGATGTGGGTTTGGAGAGATGGATCATGGTGTTATTAACATCAGAGATGTGGGTTGGATAGATGGATCATGGTGTTATTAACATCAGAGATGTGGATTTGGAGAGATGGATCATGGTGTTATTAACATCAGAGATGTGGGTTTGATTGGATGGATCATGGTGTTTTTAACATCAGAGATGCGGTTTGGATTGGATGGATCATGGTGTTATTAACATCAGAGATGTGGGTTTGATTGGATGGATCATGGTGTTTTTAACATCAGAGATGTGGGTTTGATTGGATGGATCATGGTGTTTTTAACATCAGAGATGTGGGTTTGATTGGATGGATCATGGTGTTTTTAACATCAGAGATGTGGGTTTGGATAGATGGATCATGGTGTTATTAACATCAGAGATGTGGGTTGGATAGATGGATCATGGTGTTATTAACATCAGAGATGTGGGTTTGGAGAGATGGATCATGGTGTTATTAACATCAGAGATGTGGGTTTGATTGGATGGATCATGGTGTTTTTAACATCAGAGATGCGGTTTGGATTGGATGGATCATGGTGTTATTAACATCAGAGATGTGGGTTTGGAGAGATGGATCATGGTGTTATTAACATCAGAGATGTGGGTTTGATTGGATGGATCATGGTGTTTTTAACATCAGAGATGCGGTTTGGATTGGATGGATCATGGTGTTATTAACATCAGAGATGTGGGTTTGATTGGATGGATCATGGTGTTTTTAACATCAGAGATGTGGGTTTGATTGGATGGATCATGGTGTTTTTAACATCAGAGATGTGGGTTTGATTGGATGGATCATGGTGTTTTTAACATCAGAGATGTGGGTTTGGATAGATGGATCATGGTGTTATTAACATCAGAGATGTGGGTTGGATAGATGGATCATGGTGTTATTAACATCAGAGATGTGGGTTTGGAGAGATGGATCATGGTGTTATTAACATCAGAGATGTGGGTTTGATTGGATGGATCATGGTGTTTTTAACATCAGAGATGCGGTTTGGATTGGATGGATCATGGTGTTATTAACATCAGAGATGTGGGTTGGATAGATGGATCATGGTGTTTTTAACATCAGAGATGTGGGTTTGATTGGATGGATCATGGTGTTTTTAACATCAGAGATGTGGGTTTGGATAGATGGATCATGGTGTTTTTAACATCAGAGATGTGGGTTTGATTGGATGGATCATGGTGTTTTTAACATCAGAGATGTGGGTTTGGAGAGATGGATCATGGTGTTATTAACATCAGAGATGTGGGTTGGATAGATGGATCATGGTGTTATTAACATCAGAGATGTGGGTTTGGAGAGATGGATCATGGTGTTATTAACATCAGAGATGTGGGTTTGATTGGATGGATCATGGTGTTTTTAACATCAGAGATGCGGTTTGGATTGGATGGATCATGGTGTTATTAACATCAGAGATGTGGGTTTGATTGGATGGATCATGGTGTTATTAACATCAGAAATGTGGGTTTGGATAGATGGATCATGGTGTTATTAACATCAGAGATGTGGGTTTGGAGAGATGGATCATGGTGTTATTAACATCAGAGATGTGGGTTTGGAGAGATGGATCATGGTGTTATTAACATCAGAGATGCGGTTTGGATAGATGGATCATGGTGTTGTTAACATCAGAGATGTGGGTTGGATAGATGGATCATGGTGTTATTAACATCAGAGATGTGGGTTTGGAGAGATGGATCATGGTGTTATTAACATCAGAGATGTGGGTTTGATTGGATGGATCATGGTGTTTTTAACATCAGAGATGTGGGTTTGGATAGATGGATCATGGTGTTATTAACATCAGAGATGTGGGTTTGATTGGATGGATCATGGTGTTTTTAACATCAGAGATGTGGGTTTGATTGGATGGATCATGGTGTTTTTAACATCAGAGATGTGGGTTCGGATAGATGGATCATGGTGTTATTAACATCAGAGATGTGGGTTGGATAGATGGATCATGGTGTTATTAACATCAGAGATGTGGGTTTGGAGAGATGGATCATGGTGTTATTAACATCAGAGATGTGGGTTTGATTGGATGGATCATGGTGTTTTTAACATCAGAGATGCGGTTTGGATTGGATGGATCATGGTGTTATTAACATCAGAGATGTGGGTTGGATAGATGGATCATGGTGTTTTTAACATCAGAGATGTGGGTTTGATTGGATGGATCATGGTGTTTTTAACATCAGAGATGTGGGTTTGGATAGATGGATCATGGTGTTTTTAACATCAGAGATGTGGGTTTGATTGGATGGATCATGGTGTTTTTAACATCAGAGATGTGGGTTTGGAGAGATGGATCATGGTGTTATTAACATCAGAGATGTGGGTTGGATAGATGGATCATGGTGTTATTAACATCAGAGATGTGGGTTTGGAGAGATGGATCATGGTGTTATTAACATCAGAGATGTGGGTTTGATTGGATGGATCATGGTGTTTTTAACATCAGAGATGCGGTTTGGATTGGATGGATCATGGTGTTATTAACATCAGAGATGTGGGTTTGATTGGATGGATCATGGTGTTTTTAACATCAGAGATGTGGGTTTGATTGGATGGATCATGGTGTTTTTAACATCAGAGATGTGGGTTTGATTGGATGGATCATGGTGTTTTTAACATCAGAGATGTGGGTTTGGATAGATGGATCATGGTGTTATTAACATCAGAGATGTGGGTTGGATAGATGGATCATGGTGTTATTAACATCAGAGATGTGGGTTTGGAGAGATGGATCATGGTGTTATTAACATCAGAGATGTGGGTTTGATTGGATGGATCATGGTGTTTTTAACATCAGAGATGCGGTTTGGATTGGATGGATCATGGTGTTATTAACATCAGAGATGTGGGTTGGATAGATGGATCATGGTGTTTTTAACATCAGAGATGTGGGTTTGATTGGATGGATCATGGTGTTTTTAACATCAGAGATGTGGGTTTGGATAGATGGATCATGGTGTTTTTAACATCAGAGATGTGGGTTTGATTGGATGGATCATGGTGTTTTTAACATCAGAGATGTGGGTTTGGAGAGATGGATCATGGTGTTATTAACATCAGAGATGTGGGTTGGATAGATGGATCATGGTGTTATTAACATCAGAGATGTGGGTTTGGAGAGATGGATCATGGTGTTATTAACATCAGAGATGTGGGTTTGATTGGATGGATCATGGTGTTTTTAACATCAGAGATGCGGTTTGGATTGGATGGATCATGGTGTTATTAACATCAGAGATGTGGGTTTGATTGGATGGATCATGGTGTTATTAACATCAGAAATGTGGGTTTGGATAGATGGATCATGGTGTTATTAACATCAGAGATGTGGGTTTGGAGAGATGGATCATGGTGTTATTAACATCAGAGATGTGGGTTTGGAGAGATGGATCATGGTGTTATTAACATCAGAGATGCGGTTTGGATAGATGGATCATGGTGTTGTTAACATCAGAGATGTGGGTTTGGATAGATGGATCATGGTGTTTTAAACATCAGAGATGTGGGTTGGATAGATGGATCATGGTGTTATTAACATCAGAGATGTGGGTTTGGAGAGATGGATCATGGTGTTATTAACATCAGAGATGTGGGTTTGATTGGATGGATCATGGTGTTTTTAACATCAGAGATGTGGGTTTGATTGGATGGATCATGGTGTTTTTAACATCAGAGATGTGGGTTTGATTGGATGGATCATGGTGTTTTTAACATCAGAGATGTGGGTTTGGATAGATGGATCATGGTGTTATTAACATCAGAGATGTGGGTTTGATTGGATGGATCATGGTGTTTTTAACATCAGAGATGTGGGTTTGATTGGATGGATCATGGTGTTTTTAACATCAGAGATGTGGGTTTGGATAGATGGATCATGGTGTTATTAACATCAGAGATGTGGGTTTGATTGGATGGATCATGGTGTTTTTAACATCAGAGATGCGGTTTGGATTGGATGGATCATGGTGTTATTAACATCAGAGATGTGGGTTGGATAGATGGATCATGGTGTTTTTAACATCAGAGATGTGGGTTTGATTGGATGGATCATGGTGTTTTTAACATCAGAGATGTGGGTTTGGATAGATGGATCATGGTGTTTTTAACATCAGAGATGTGGGTTTGATTGGATGGATCATGGTGTTTTTAACATCAGAGATGTGGGTTTGGAGAGATGGATCATGGTGTTATTAACATCAGAGATGTGGGTTGGATAGATGGATCATGGTGTTATTAACATCAGAGATGTGGGTTTGGAGAGATGGATCATGGTGTTATTAACATCAGAGATGTGGGTTTGATTGGATGGATCATGGTGTTTTTAACATCAGAGATGCGGTTTGGATTGGATGGATCATGGTGTTATTAACATCAGAGATGTGGGTTTGATTGGATGGATCATGGTGTTATTAACATCAGAAATGTGGGTTTGGATAGATGGATCATGGTGTTATTAACATCAGAGATGTGGGTTTGGAGAGATGGATCATGGTGTTATTAACATCAGAGATGTGGGTTTGGAGAGATGGATCATGGTGTTATTAACATCAGAGATGCGGTTTGGATAGATGGATCATGGTGTTATTAACATCAGAGATGTGGGTTTGGAGAGATGGATCATGGTGTTATTAACATCAGAGATGCGGTTTGGATAGATGGATCATGGTGTTATTAACATCAGAGATGTGGGTTTGATTGGATGGATCATGGTGTTATTAACATCAGAGATGTGGGTTTGGAGAGATGGATCATGGTGTTATTAACATCAGAGATGTGGGTTTGGAGAGATGGATCATGGTGTTATTAACATCAGAGATGTGGGTTGGATAGATGGATCATGGTGTTATTAACATCAGAGATGTGGGTTTGGAGAGATGGATCATGGTGTTTTTAACATCAGAGATGCGGTTTGGATTGGATGGATCATGGTGTTATTAACATCAGAGATGTGGGTTTGATTGGATGGATCATGGTGTTATTAACATCAGAGATGTGGGTTTGGAGAGATGGATCATGGTGTTATTAACATCAGAGATGTGGGTTTGGAGAGATGGATCATGGTGTTATTAACATCAGAGATGCGGTTTGGATAGATGGATCATGGTGTTATTAACATCAGAGATGTGGGTTTGAATATATGGATCATGGTGTTATTAACATCAGAGATGTGGGTTTGAATATATGGATCATGGTGTTATTAACATCAGAGATGTGGGTTTGGATAGATGGATCATGATGTTATTAACATCAGAGATGTGGGTTTGGAGAGATGGATCATGGTGTTATTAACATCAGAGATGTGGGTTTGATTGGATGGATCATGGTGTTTTTAACATCAGAGATGCGGTTTGGATTGGATGGATCATGGTGTTATTAACATCAGAGATGTGGGTTGGATAGATGGATCATGGTGTTTTTAACATCAGAGATGTGGGTTTGATTGGATGGATCATGGTGTTTTTAACATCAGAGATGTGGGTTTGGATAGATGGATCATGGTGTTTTTAACATCAGAGATGTGGGTTTGATTGGATGGATCATGGTGTTTTTAACATCAGAGATGTGGGTTTGGAGAGATGGATCATGGTGTTATTAACATCAGAGATGTGGGTTGGATAGATGGATCATGGTGTTATTAACATCAGAGATGTGGGTTTGGAGAGATGGATCATGGTGTTATTAACATCAGAGATGTGGGTTTGATTGGATGGATCATGGTGTTTTTAACATCAGAGATGCGGTTTGGATTGGATGGATCATGGTGTTATTAACATCAGAGATGTGGGTTTGATTGGATGGATCATGGTGTTTTTAACATCAGAGATGTGGGTTTGATTGGATGGATCATGGTGTTTTAAACATCAGAGATGTGGGATTGATTGGATGGATCATGGTGTTATTAACATCAGAGATGTGGGTTTGGATAGATGGATCATGGTGTTATTAACATCAGAGATGTGGGTTTGGAGAGATGGATCATGGTGTTATTAACATCAGAGATGTGGGTTTGGAGAGATGGATCATGGTGTTATTAACATCAGAGATGCGGTTTGGATAGATGGATCATGGTGTTATTAACATCAGAGATGTGGGTTTGATTGGATGGATCATGGTGTTATTAACATCAGAGATGTGGGTTTGGAGAGATGGATCATGGTGTTATTAACATCAGAGATGTGGGTTTGGAGAGATGGATCATGGTGTTATTAACATCAGAGATGTGGGTTGGATAGATGGATCATGGTGTTATTAACATCAGAGATGTGGGTTTGGAGAGATGGATCATGGTGTTTTTAACATCAGAGATGCGGTTTGGATTGGATGGATCATGGTGTTATTAACATCAGAGATGTGGGTTTGATTGGATGGATCATGGTGTTATTAACATCAGAGATGTGGGTTTGGAGAGATGGATCATGGTGTTATTAACATCAGAGATGTGGGTTTGGAGAGATGGATCATGGTGTTATTAACATCAGAGATGCGGTTTGGATAGATGGATCATGGTGTTATTAACATCAGAGATGTGGGTTTGAATATATGGATCATGGTGTTATTAACATCAGAGATGTGGGTTTGAATATATGGATCATGGTGTTATTAACATCAGAGATGTGGGTTTGGATAGATGGATCATGATGTTATTAACATCAGAGATGTGGGTTTGGAGAGATGGATCATGGTGTTATTAACATCAGAGATGTGGGTTTGGAGAGATGGATCATGGTGTTATTAACATCAGAGATGTGGGTTTGAATATATGGATCATGGTGTTATTAACATCAGAGATGTGGGTTTGAATATATGGATCATGGTGTTATTAACATCAGAGATGTGGGTTTGGATAGATGGATCATGGTGTTTTTAACATCAGAGATGTGGGTTTGATTGGATGGATCATGATGTTTTAACATCAGAGATGTGGGTTTGAATATATGGATCATGGTGTTATTAACATCAGAGATGTGGGTTTGAATATATGGATCATGGTGTTATTAACATCAGAGATGTGGGTTTGAATATATGGATCATGGTGTTATTAACATCAGAGATGTGGGTTTGAATATATGGATCATGGTGTTATTAACATCAGAGATGTGGGTTTGATTGGATGGATCATGGTGTTTTTAACATCAGAGATGTGGGTTTGATTGGATGGATCATGGTGTTTTTATCATCAGAGATGTGGGTTGGATTCCCACAAGTGATACATTGCTTTCTATACAAGAATCTGCTAAATGACCAGATGATTAAGTTCGGAGAGGAGAGGAGAGGTGGAGGAAGAGAGAAGAGGAGTAAAGAGGTACAGAGACTAGTGTAGGCACAGTAAGTCTAATCTGATGGTTATTTACCACTAGAGAGGAATAACACAACACAGAACAGTCACTGGGGAAGCAACATAAATACTCTACCTTACAGAGAGGGAGAGAGGGAGGGAGAAAGAGAGGGAGAGAGAAAGAGGGAGAGGGAGGGAGGGAGGGAGATATAATGGAAGTTAGAGGGGGAAGTAACTGGGTGAAATTCCACAGTGTGCCATCACAGCAACAAGATTTGTGACCTGTTGCCACGAGAAAAGGGCAACCAGTGAAGAACAAACACCATTGTAAATAAAACTCATATTTATGCTTATTTATTTTATCTTGTGTCCTTTAACCATTTGTACGTTGTTAAAACACTGTATATATATAATATGACATTTGTAATGTCTTTATTGATTTGAAACTTCTGTATGTGTAATGTTTACTGTTAATTTTTATTGTTTCTCACTTTATATATTCACTTTATATATTATCTACATCACTTGCTTTGGCAATGTTAACACATGTTTCCCATGCCAATAAAGCCCTTGAATTGAATTGAATTGAGAGGGGGGGGGGGGGGGGGGGGGGTAGAAGATGGTAGGTTATCTGTGACTCAACATGGATGCCATCAACCTCATGCTGTGACACACACACGCGCACACACGCGCACACACACATACACACACACACACACACACACACACACACACACTCTCCGACTACCATCCCAATGTCAAGGCTATATGTGTGTGTATAGGACGCAGAGTGACAGGTGAAGTGGGTGACAGCTGTGCGATCCCTCAGAATAGACATGTTCCATCACAGCACAGCTCTCCAAGATGGCCGCCCCTGAGGGGAAGTCAGGGCCTTCTGAGCAGGGTGTGAAAATTATCTATTGGTCCGACAGGCGACATGTAGGAGTCCCAGGTATTTAAAAAGCATAGTTATTCTCAGCTAGATAGACATTAGGCCCAGTGTTTTGGGAGATCCCTGCCTGGTGTTAACAGTAGAGTTGGTAAGGCAAGAGGGGGTGACACTCTGGTGTAGGGTCAGAGGTCAAAGCTAGCAGGAACATATTAGAACACAGTCTCACCATGTGTGAATGGGAGAGAGACTATGCACAGGCGATTGAATAAAGAATGATGAATGCTACATAGAATTATTCAGAACGCCATATACTGTAGAATGTTGGAAGTTCTAAAAACAACATCTGTAAAGGATGATAGGCTATGCTCTAATTCTACACTGTAGAATGCTATGAAACACTGAACATAAAATGCTAATGGATGCTATAAGGGTATATAATGATGAATACAGAACACTACATACTGTAGAATGGTATACAGAACGATATATAGAAACGGAGGAAAACAATGTGGAATTGAAAATACTATGGAACATGTATACAATTAAGAATGTTGAATAGAATGACCAGTTATTGAGAACATAATCAACTGCTAGGTTTACACTTGATAACTCATTATATGTAAATATTTCATAACTTGGTACCACACACATACACACACACATGCACACACACGCACAACCACACAAACATACACACACATACAAACACACACACACACAAACATTCACACACATACAAACAAACAAACACACACACACACACACACACACACGTTGTCCTTCTGTTACTCTCCACTCATTTCTACTCCCTTGCTAATTTTCATCTCTATTTTGGGAGGGAATTAGAGCAGCTGGAGTTTCCACACATATATGTGTTGCATACATCAACCCATACACACACCAGTAATAATAGTAAAAACTGGCATACATCAACCCATACACACACCAGTAATAATAGTAAAAACTGGCATACATCAACCCATACACACACCAGTAATAATAGTGAATACTGGCATACATCAACCCATACACACACCAGTAATAATAGTAAATACTGGCATTCATCAACCCATACACACACACCAGTAATAATAGTGAATACTGGCATACATCAACCCATACACACACCAGTAATAATAGTAAATACTGGCATACATCAACCCATACACACCAGTAATAATAGTGAATACTGGCATACATCAACCCATACACACACCAGTAATAATAGTGAATACTGGCATACATCAACCCATACACACACCAGTAATAATAGTAAATACTGGCATACATCAACCCATACACACACCAGTAATAATAGCAAATACTGGCATACATCAACCCATACACACACCAGTAATAATAGTGAATACTGGCATACATCAACCCATACACACACCAGTAATAATAGTAAATACTGGCATACATCAACCCATACACACACCAGTAATAATAGTGAATACTGGCATACATCAACCCATACACACACCAGTAATAATAGTAAATACTGGCATACATCAACCCATACACACACCAGTAATAATAGTAAATACTGGCATACATCAACCCATACACATACCAGTAATAATAGTAAATACTGGCATACATCAACCCATACACACACCAGTAATAATAGTAAATACTGGCATACATCAACCCATACACATACCAGTAATAATAGTAAATACTGGCATACATCAACCCATACACATACCAGTAATAATAGTGAATACTGGCATACATCAACCCACACACATACACCAGTAATAATAGTAAATACTGGCATACATCAACCCATACACACACCAGTGATAATAGTGAATACTGGCATACATCAACCCACACACATACACCAGTAATAATAGTAAATACTGGCATACATCAACCCATACACACACCAGTAATAATAGTGAATACTGGCATACATCAACCCATACACACACCAGTAATAATAGTAAATACTGGCATACATCAACCCATACACACACCAGTGATAATAGTGAATACTGGCATACCACGGGAAATATATTCACCTACTGTCACAACTACCTATTCTGACTATATTAGCTATGTAGAGAGAAAGACAGATTAAAAGAGACAGACAGACAGACAGACAGACAGACAGACAGACAGACAGACAGACAGACAGTGAGGGAGGGAGAGAGACAGTGAGGGTGAAAAGGCATACCTTCAAACATGAGAGATACAGTGCCTTGAGAAAGTATTCGGCCCCCTTGAACTTTGCGACCTTTTGCCACATTTCAGGCTTCAAACATAAAGATATAAAACTGTATTTTTTTGTGAAGAATCAACAACAAGTGGGACACAATCTTGAAGTGGAAAGACATTTATTGGATATTTCATACTTTTTTAACAAATCAAAAACTGAAAAATTGGGCGTGCAAAATTATTCAGCCCCTTTACTTTCAGTGCAGCAAACTCACTCCAGAAGTTCAGTGAGGATCTCTGAATGATCCAATGTTGACCTAAATGACTAATGATGATAAATACAATCCACCTGTGTGTAATCAAGTCTCCGTATAAATGCACCTGCACTGTGATAGTCTCAGAGGTCCGTTAAAAGCGCAGAGAGCATCATGAAGAACAAGGAACACACCAGGCAGGTCCGAGATACTGTTGTGAAGAAGTTTAAAGCCGGATTTGGATACAAAAATATTTCCCAAGCTTTAAACATCCCAAGGAGCACTGTGCAAGCGATAATATTGAAATGGAAGGAGTATCAGACCACTGCAAATCTACCAAGACCTGGCCGTCCCTCTAAACTTTCAGCTCATACAAGGAGAAGACTGATCAGAGATGCAGCCAAGAGGCCCATGATCACTCTGGATGAACTGCAGAGATCTACAGCTGAGGTGGGAGACTCTGTCCATAGGACAACAATCAGTCGTATATTGCACAAATCTGGCCTTTATGGAAGAGTGGCAAGAAGAAAGCCATTTCTTAAAGATATCCATAAAAAGTGTTGTTTAAAGTTTGCCACAAGCCACCTGGGAGACACACCAAACATGTGGAAGAAGGTGCTCTGGTCAGATGAAACCAAAATTGAACTTTTTGGCAACAATGCAAAACGTTATGTTTGGCGTAAAAGCAACACAGCTGAACACACCATCCCCACTGTCAAACATGGTGGTGGCAGCATCATGGTTTGGGCCTGCTTTTCTTCAGCAGGGACAGGGAAGATGGTTAAAATTGAGGGAAGATGGATGGAGCCAAATACAGGACCATTCTGGAAGAAAACCTGATGGAGTCTGCAAAAGACCTGAGACTGGGACGGAGATTTGTCTTCCAACAAGACAATGATCCAAAACATAAAGCAAAATCTACAATGGAATGGTTCAAAAATAAACATATCCAGGTGTTAGAATGGCCAAGTCAAAGTCCAGACCTGAATCCAATCGAGAATCTGTGGAAAGAACTGAAAACTGCTGTTCACAAATGCTCTCCATCCAACCTCACTGAGCTCGAGCTGTTTTGCAAGGAGGAATGGGACAAAATTTCAGTCTCTCGATGTGCAAAACTGATAGAGACATACCCCAAGCGACTTACAGCTGTAATCGCAGCAAAAGGTGGCGCTACAAAGTATTAACTTAAGGGGGCTGAATAATTTTGCACGCCCAATTTTTCAGTTTTTGATTTGTTAAAAAAGTTTGAAATATCCAATAAATGTCGTTCCACTTCATGATTGTGTCCCACTTGTTGTTGATTCTTCACAAAAAATACAGTTTTATATCTTTATGTTTGAAGCCTGAAATGTGGCAAAAGGTCGCAAAGTTCAAGGGGGCCGAATACTTTCGCAAGGCACTGTAGTTGCAACATTGTGTGTCTCCCTCTTTCATACCACTCAAAAACAGCTGAAATACACACCCGAAGTCTGTTTGTTCTCTAGCCTGGTAGCCAGTCTGTTTGTTCTCTAGCCTGGTAGCCAGTCTGTTTGTTCTCTAGCCTGGTAGCCAGTCTGTTTGTTCTCTAGCCTGGTAGCCAATTTGTTTGTTCTCTAGCCTGGTAGCCAGTCTGTTTGTTCTCTAGCCTGGTAGCCAATTTGTTTGTTCTCTAGCCTGGTAGCCAGTCTGTTTTTTCTCTTGGCAGGTAGCCAGTCTGTTTGTTCTCTAGCCTGGTAGCCAATTTGTTTGTTCTCTAGCCTGGTAGCCAGTCTGTTTTTTCTCTTGGCAGGTAGCCAGTCTGTTTAAGCACTAGCCTGGTAGCCAATTTGTTTGTTCTCTAGCCTGGTAGCCAGTCTGTTTTTTCTCTTGGCAGGTAGCCAGTCTGTTTAAGCACTAGCCTGGTAGCCAGTCTGTTTGTTCTCTTTTCAGGTAGCTAGTCTGTTTAAGCTCCCTAGTCGTTGCCATGCCAGACACGAAAACACAATGTAATAGTTTCTCCTGCACTCAAACCCTGTTAGGATCAATACTCATCCATCAACTAACACTTGGGTGTATCACACTGATGACACACACGCACACACAAACACACACAGATGCTCGCACACACACATGCATGCTCGCACACACATGCTCAATGCCGTCCGCGCTGATAAATATTCACAAGATGCTTCATTACTACAAATCCCTCTACTGTTTATGAAATTAGAATTAACTTCTTAAACAAAAGCATCTGACACACAATGGCGTCCATGCTGATCCATGTCTGTTCGAGTTGTGACACACATTGGTGTCTGATTCATAGAAGAGAAGACTTGTCTGGAGCTGGGATAAGAACCTAAATCAGCCTTTTCATCAGCTTCCTTTTTTCTCTCTTTCTACATCATTTTATTTATCTCTCTCTTCCTCCATCCTCACTGCCGATCACACTCCCCCGGTGTACCACTGGAAGAACAGAGGAGCAGAGAGATGGGTGGGAGCATGAGGAGGGGAGACAGTTTCCTTCAGGCTACTAAAAAGAGGAGAAAGAAAGAGATTCAAACTAAGGAGTCGTCAGGGAGAAAGAGGAAGAGACAGCGAGAGGGAGAGAGAGAAGTAGAGAAAGAGAGGTAGAGAGAGAGAGGTAGAGAGAGAGAGATAGAGGTAGAGGTAGAGAGAGAGAGGGAGAGAGAGAGAGAGAGAGAGAGAAGGGTAGAGCGAGAGAGGTAGAGAGAGAGAGAGAGAGAGGTGTAGAGAGAGAGAGAGAGAGGTAGAAAGAGAGATGTAGAGAGAGAGTGAGAGAGAGAGGTAGAAAGAGAGAGAGAGACAGAGAGAGAGAGAGAGAGAGAGAGGTAGAAAGAGAGATGTGGAGAGAGAGAGAGGTAGAAAGAGAGATGTAGAGAGAGAGAGAGAGAGAGAGAGAGGTAGAAAGAGAGATGAGAGAGAGAGGTAGAAAGAGAGATGTAGAGAGAGAGAGAGAGGTAGAAAGAGAGATGTAGAGAGAGAGAGAGGTAGAAAGACAGATGTAGAGAAAGAGAGAGGTAGCAAGAGAGATGTAGAAAGAGAGAGATAGGTAGAAAGAGAGATGTAGAGGTAGAGAGAGATGTAGAGAGAGAGAGAGGTAGAGATGCAGAGAGAGAGAGAGGTAGAAAGAGAGATGTAGAGAGAGAGAGGTAGAAATAGAGATGTAGAGAGAGAGAGAGAGGTAGAAAGACAGATGTAGAGAAAGAGAGAGGTAGCAAGAGAGATGTAGAGAGAGAGAGATAGGTAGAAAGAGAGATGTAGAGGTACAGAGAGATGTAGATAGAGAGGTAGAAAGAGAGATGTAGAGAGAGGTAGAGAGAGAGGTAGAAAGAGAGATGTAGAGAGACAGAGGTAGAAAGACAGATGTAGAGAAAGAGAGAGGTAGCAAGAGAGATGTAGAGAGAGAGAGAGATAGGTAGAAACAGAGATGTAGAGGTAGAGAGAGATGTAGAGAGAGAGAGAGGTAGAGATGCAGAGAGAGAGAGAGGTAGAAAGAGAGATGTAGAGAGAGAGATGTAGAGAGAGATAGGGGTAGAGAGAGAGGTAGAAAGACAGATGTAGAGAGAGAGAGGTAGAAAGAGAGATGTAGAGAGAGAGAGATGTAGAGAGAGAGAGATGTAGAGAGAGAGGTAGAAAGAGAGATGTAGAGAGAGAGGTAGAGAGAGAGAGGTAGAAAGAGAGATGTAGAGGGAGAGGTAGAAAGAGAGATGTAGAGAGAGAGAGAGATGTAGAGAGAGAGAGAGAGGTAGATGTAGAGAGAGAGATGTAGAGGTTGAGAGATGTAGAGAGGTAGATGTAGAGAGAGAGAGAAAGATGTAGAAAGAGAGATGTAGAAAGAGAGATGTAGAGAGGTAGAGAGATGTAGAGAGAGAGAGGTAGAAAGAGAGATGTAGAGAGAGATGTAGAAAGAGAGATGTAGAAAGAGATATTTAGAAAGAGAGATGTAGAGAGGTAGAGAGATGTAGAGAGAGAGAGAGGTAGAAAGAGAGATGTAGAGAGAGAGAGATGTAGAAAGAGAGATGTAGAAAGAGAGATGTAGAGAGGTAGAGAGATGTAGAAAGAGAGATGAGAGAGAGAGAGGTAGAGATGTAGAGAGAGAGAGAGGTAGAGATGTAGAGAGAGAGAGCGATGTAGAGAGAGAGAGAGAGAGAGGTAGCAGAGAGAGAGAGGTAGCAGAGAGAGAGAGGTAGCAGAGAGAGAGAGAGATAGCAGAGGGGAAAGGAGGAAAGTATCAGGAGGTGAATAGAGGTGCGCTGAGGGAAAGATTTCCCCTGAGATTATGACGCACAACACACATAAAATATCAGACACAAGTCAACACATACAGACACTGACATCACCAAACTGACGTCACCAAACTGATATCCAGGAACTATCCAGGAATATGACTACTGACTACTGTAGCCATCAACTGACCCATTGGAACAAATACCCCACACACCCCTCTGCCCCATCCTTCATCTTTGCTGTGCTAGGAAGGAAGGAAGGAAGGAAGGAAGGAAGGAAGGAAGGAAGGAAGGAAGGAAGGAAGGAAGGAAGGAAGGAAGGAAGGAAGGAAGGAAGGAAGGAAGGAAGGAAGGAATACGTAGTATTGGAACATGGCCAGTGCTTGCAAAAGGACAATGTGCTCCAGGTCTCCCACAGGACCATGCACGCACGAGTACACACACACACAGACACAAACGGTACCAAATTAAATCTAAACACACAAACACACACAGCCAAAGGCCAGTCCAGCTAGCCTTATTACACTCACCATTACCCAGACAGATGAGATATCAGTAACCTCTCACTGCTGCTACTTCTACTGCTGCTACCTCTACTAATGCTACTACTGCTACTGCTGCTACTATTGCTGCTACCTCTACTACTGCTGCTACTGGTACTGCTGCTAATGCTGCTACTACTTCTGCTACTGCTGCTACTGCTGCTACTACTTCTGGTACTGCTGCTACTGCTGCTACTACTTCTGCTACTGCTACTGCTGCTACTGCTGCTACTACTTCTGCTACTGCTGCTACTGCTACTTCTGCTACTGCTACTGCTGCTAATGCTGCTACTACTTCTGCTACTGCTGCTACTGCTACTTCTGCTACTGCTGCTACTACTGCTGCTACTGCTGCTACTGCTACTTCTGCTACTGCTACTGCTGCTAATGCTGCTACTACTTCTGCTACTGCTACTTCTGCTACTGCTGCTACTTCTACTGCTGCTAATGCTGTTACTACTTCTGCTACTACTTCTGCTACTGCTGCTACTGCTACCCGCTGCTAATGCTGCTACTACTTCTACTGCTACTTCTGCTACTTCTGCTACTGCTGCTACTGCTTCTACTGCTGCTACTGCTACTGCTGCTACTGCTGCTACTGCTACCCGCTGCTAATGCTGCTACTACTTCTACTGCTACTTCTGCTATTGCTGCTACTGCTTCTACTGCTGCTACTGCTACTGCTTCTACTGCTACTACTGCTGCTGCTGCTTCTACTGCTGCTACTGCTACTGCTTCTACTGCTACTACTGCTGCTGCTAATGCTGCTACTACTTCTGCTACTGCTGCTACTGCTGCTACTACTTCTGCTACTGCTGCTACTGCTGCTACTACTTCTGCTACTGCTACTGCTGCTAATGCTGCTACTACTTCTGCTACTGCTGCTACTTCTACTGCTGCTAATGCTGCTACTACTTCTACTGCTACTTCTGCTACTTCTGCTACTGCTGCTACTGCTTCTACTGCTGCTACTGCTACTGCTGCTACCCGCTGCTAATGCTGCTACTACTTCTACTGCTACTTCTGCTACTTCTGCTACTGCTTCTACTGCTGTTACTGCTACTGCTTCTACTGCTGCTACTGCTGCCACTGCTGCTACTGCTACTACTGCTGCCACTGCTACTTCTGCTACTGCTTCTACTGCTGCTGCTGCTGCTACTGCTACTACTGCTGCCACTGCTACTTCTGCTACTGCTTCTACTGCTGCTACTGCTGCTACTGCTGCTGCTGCTGCTACTGCTGCTACTGCTGCTACTGCTACTGCTGCTGCTGCTACTGCTGCTACTGCTGCTGCTGCTACTGCTGCTGCTGCTGCTACTGCTGCTGCTACTGCTGCTACTGCTGCTACTGCTGCTGCTGCCACTGCTGCTACTGCTACTGCTGCTACTGCTGCTGCTGCCACTGCTGCTACTGCTGCTGCTACTGCTGCTGCTACTGCTGCTGCTGCCACTGCTGCTACTGCTACTGCTGCTACTGCTGCTGCTGCCACTGCTGCTACTGCTGCTGCTGCCACTGCTGCTACTGCTGCTGCTGCTGCCACTGCCTCACACTGACCCAAACACACTACCCATACCCAACAGCTGAGCTACTTACTGCCTCCCTGCCCAGGAGTCACTAACCCACCAATCACTGACCCCAACACTAGCCCCGCCCACTACCCTACCAAATACTAACCCTAACACTATTACCGCCCACTACCCCACCAATCACACAGCCCCCAAAGCCAACCATTTCTCCCATCAAGTTCAGCAGGTACAAATGAGAAAACATTCTGAAATGGAAAACAGAAATCATCATTCTAATTGGACAAGTTATTGGATAACCGTTTTTGAGCCTACAGCACCATGACAGTGGACACACCCATTGGGTCAGATGAACCCCTCCCCTTCGGCTCACCTTGTTGTAAACGCCCCAGGACAGCTCTGTCTCGATCACCATGACGACGATGCCAAACATTCCGAAAATGAGTGCGTAGTCACTCAGCCTCTTCCTCTTTTCGAACAGCGCCCTCCGGTGGCCCAGTTTATAACCAATGTTCTGGTTCTTACGTTTAGAACTAGAAGCCTTGGAGCAGCTCCCCCTCGGCCCTACAGCCCCAACAACTCCTACACCTCCCTGCCTGCTCCCCCCTACACCCCCTCCTGTGCCCCCTGCACTGCTTAAACCTCCCCTACTCCCCACCAAGGCGTGGTTCTGATGGTATATTGACATCTGATTGGAGGATGAGTCGGTGATATCATAACCCCTCGCGTACGGCGAGTCCTCTTTTGATGAGATCACTATCTCTGGAGGATTCTGGGTTGGTTGATTGGAGGATGGCAAGGATGAGGAAGTGGGTGGAGCCTCTCTGTCCCGGTCCCGCCCTCCAATGGCAGTTGTGCCGGTAACAGGTGCTGCCCCGCCCTCTTTGGTGTCGCTGCCGCTGTCTGATTCGATGAGGTTGCGTCTGGAGGCGCTGAGGCGACTGAGAGGTTTCATCACGCCGCCTGTGTATTTACAGGAGCTCATGGCGATCTCTGTGAAAGGGTTGCTGTCTCTCCGATGGACCAGCGGGCTGGCCTGGCGGTGCTTACATCCCCTCTCTCTATCCCTGTCCCTCTCTCTATCCCTGTCCCTCTCTCTCTCCATGGAAGGGGAGTGTGAGGAGTAAAAGAGGGCGTTGTAGACTGGGGAGTTGTCTCCACTCAGGCTGTGCTGGGAACCCAGGCACGAGGATAGAGGGGTGCTGGTGGGGTGAAGGGCATTGGGGAGGGGGGGCAGGGGTTGACCCCCCACTGAGGACAGAGGCAGTTTGGGGAGGGAGGCCTTGGGCATGTTAGGTGTAGTGGGGGACCCATTCAGCCGGTCCAGGCTGGATCCCCCCCTGTGGTTGGAGTGGTTTGATCCCGGGTAGTTGCCGGTCATGGAGGAGTGGGAGATTCCACTCAGAGGGAGGGGGAAACGCGGGTCCTCGTCCTCACTGCCTCCCAGGAGAGTCAAGCTCAGAGAGGGAGGGGGCTCCATGGTGGGGGCCGGAGGGCGACAGGCCACTCTCTACCTAACGGAGAGACAGAGGGAGGAAAAGGAGAGAGAAAAATGGAAAGAGAAGTACAGAAGAAACATTAGAATTAGAAGAGTGATGGGGTTTAATTATGAAACAATGGAGAGAGGAAGGAAGAGAGAGATGGAGGAAGGGAGGCGTGGAAAAGAGGGAGCACATGATGGTTGAGAAATTGAAATTAGTAGAGAACTGATCAGCTTTGGAGAGAATATTGACTTCCCTATTGCACTGAGTCAACTGTCCCTGTAACCCTCACATCTCCCCCTCCCTTTCTCTCTCTCTCTTTCTCCCACCTTCCACCAATCTCTGTCATACTAATCTAATCTGTTCTACATTCAGATAGGATAGACTATAGCAAATTATCTGGACGTGTACAAGGCAAATCCGATCATTAGTGAAAAATGATTATTTTCAAAGTATTGACTTTATTGAGCACAGTTGAATACTGGTCCCCTAGAATGCATGCTTCTGTCAATTCTGTGTTTATATGTGTCCTATAGTTTACATGGCAAGGATCTTTCAATTCACTTTTATTCATTCTTAAACTACCTTCCTAAAATCTCACAGATTATCTCACACCCAGACACCATGCATTCTTTGTCTTTCTCTCCCCAAAACCCCCTCTCTCTCTCTTCCTCCTCCTACCTTCTCTTCCCCTTCTCTGTCCCCCAGGTCAGTCGTGTTGAATCACTGGCTGGATGAAAATAGACCCCCACACTTTTTCTTTTTCATGTTGTCACGGCCATTCCATCATCTTTTGCTCCCCTTCTTCTAGGTGCGAGACCAGCGACAGGTCCTCACATGAGACGGAGCGCTTTGATTTCTCCCAAATAATTCACTGGTTCCCTTCCTTCCCTCTGTACTGGATGATTCCTTCCCTCAATTCGCCGTTGTAAAATCAATCAGTCTTTATCTCCGTCAGTCCAGGGATCAATGAATTGATATCACGCATATCGATTATTTCAAATGTCCTTAAAAATGAGAGAACTGAATAATCTTTCATGATTATATTATGAACCTACTGTTGATATGAAAATCTCCGTCAGCATTCTCACCATATAAAATAACTGAATCGCTAGACTACTCGACATCTACATGCAAACACGCTATGCTAAAAAAAAAGGTAGCCTATAAATGACAAATGTGATTTACTATGCAACTCTTCCTTTACCTCACTCACTCATTCTATCGCTCACACTGTCTCTCCGAATATGTCTCTCTCAACTTCACTCTCTTTCGCTTGCTCTTGCTCTCTGCCTCCCCTCACTGTAATTCTCATTGGACAGTCACTGGGTAATTATGAAGACAAGAAAAACTACAAATACATTTTTATCACGACATCCAGACGTTTTTTCCCGTTGAACCCCATAATAACATCGCGAATATAAATTATATTACGC
Source organism: Oncorhynchus mykiss (assembly GCF_013265735.2). Lineage (NCBI taxonomy): Eukaryota > Metazoa > Chordata > Actinopteri > Salmoniformes > Salmonidae > Oncorhynchus > Oncorhynchus mykiss. Next base: position 17,169,414 of record NC_048566.1, on the reverse strand, counting down.
TATTATGGATCATGATCATATAGGCTAATATTACTACTCGTTTATGTAAAGCAACTGTTACATTTGCACACAGTTCTCCGGGAAACTGTGTCATATAGCCTACATCCTCTCTGACAGCGTGCGGTTTTCATTCGTTCTTGGGAGTGGCCTACACACAACTTTATATTTCTTGGGTGAAGACGTTTTTTGTTTTTTTTACAAAAATAAGTCTTATTTTCTAATATTTTATTTTACTTTATTTTAATTTTACAATAAACAAAGACATACACAGACAAGAACAATAGACAAGTCTTATTTTGACGGGCAGAATTAGACAGCTACAGGTGAAAACCAATAGGCTTTTCGACCTTTAAGCTAATGTCAACTAACGCTGTCAAATTAAGATAGGCCTAATTGAATGCTGGGAAACTGGTCATTGCTCGAGAACAATTCATTGTTCACTAGTAAACAAAGACACCAAAGAGAGCTCAATAGTCAAGAGAGTGGGAGATATAGAGGGGTGCGCCTCTGCTAAGTGAGCTGGCAAATGAGGCCGGTAAGTTTCCTGCGGTCTCTGATTGTGGTCACTTAGGCAACTGGAGTCTACCTTCTCGTGGGGTAAATTGTCCGTGGTCAGTCCGATATAAGACATCGCAATCAGGATGAGGGAAATGAAGGTGCTGAGTTTGCAGAGCGACACCGGAGACTTAGAGACGCGTAATAATAGGCCTATTCCCAATCAGAGTTTGACCGAGGAGCGGCTGTTAGCCCACCTATCTGATAGCCAGTGGTGGAAAAAGTACCCAATTGTCATTCTTGAGGTAAAGTAAAGAAACCTTCATAGTAAATGACTCAAGTAAAAGTCACACAGTAAAAAGCTACTTGAGTAAAAGTCTAAAAGTATTCGGTTTTAAATATACTTAAGTAGTACCAAAGTAAATGCAATTGCTAAAATATACAAAAAGTAAAATTACAAATCATTTCAAATTCTTTATATTAAGCAAACAAGGCAGCACAGTTGTATTTTTTATATTTACTGACAGCCAGCAGCACACTCCAACACTCAGACATCATTTACATATGAAGCATTTGTGTTTAGTGAGTCTGCCAGATCAGAGGCAGTAGGGATGACCAGGGATGTTCTCTTGATAAGTGCATAAATTGCATAATTTTCCTGTCCTGCTAAGCATTCAAAATGTAATAAGTACTTTTGGGTATCAGGGTAAATTAATGGAGTAAAAAGTACATTATTCTCTTCAGGAATGTAGTAAAGTAAAAGTACAAAGTATAAATAGTAAAGTACAAATGCCCCCCAAAAACGACTTAAGTAGCTATAGTATTTTCACTTCAATACTTTACACCACTGCTGAGAGCCTACATCAAGAGTCATAATAAGCCACACAGGCCTATAGTGCATGATGCTTATGATAGGCCTATAGTGCATGATGCTTATGATAGGGCTATAGTGCATGATGCTTATGATAGGGCTATAGTGCATGATGCTTATGATAGGCCTATAGTGCATGATGCTTATGATAGGGCTATAGTGCATGATGCTTATGATAGGGCTATAGTGCATGATGCTTATGATATGCCTATAGTGCATGATGCTTATGATAGGCCTATAGTGCATGATGCTTATGATAGGGCTATAGTGCATGATGCTTATGATAGGGCTATAGTGCATGATGCTTATGATAGGCCTATAGTGCATGATGCTTATGATAGGGCTATAGTGCATGATGCTTATGATAGGGCTATAGTGCATGATGCTTATGATATGCCTATAGTGCATGATGCTTATGATAGGGCTATAGTGCATGATGCTTATGATAGGGCTATAGTGCATGATGCTTATGATAGGGCTATAGTGCATGATGCTTATGATATGCCTATAGTGCATGATGCTTATGATAGGGCTATAGTGCATGATGCTTATGATAGGGCTATAGTGCATGATGCTTATGATAGGGCTATAGTGCATGATGCTTATGATATGCCTATAGTGCATGATGCTTATGATAGGCCTATAGTGCATGATGCTTATGATAGGCCTATAGTGCATGATGCTTATGATAGGGCTATAGTGCATGATGCTTATGATAGGGCTATAGTGCATGATGCTTATGATAGGGCTATAGTGCATGATGCTTATGATAGGCCTATAGTGCATGATGCTTATGATAGGGCTATAGTGCATGATGCTTATGATAGGGCTATAGTGCATGATGCTTATGATAGGGCTATAGTGCATGATGCTTATGATAGGGCTATAGTGCATGATGCTTATGATAGGGCTATAGTGCATGATGCTTATGATATGCCTATAGTGCATGATGCTTATGATAGGCCTATAGTGCATGATGCTTATGATAGGGCTATAGTGCATGATGCTTATGATATGCCTATAGTGCATGATGCTTATGATAGGGCTATAGTGCATGATGCTTATGATAGGGCTATAGCCTCCTAGCCTATCATCAGATTGCAGGTCCATTTATATGCAAAAACAATAAGCGCTAATATAAATGTTACTAGATTGAGCCATGCTTATAGGCTGATAGGATAGTATATGGTGTTACAGCCTAGTTCTTCCTCCACATAGTGTACCTCAACCAGCCTTAGGACTTTTGATGTCATGGCATATTATCTAAGTAATTATCTTATTTTCAACCATGAGCCTATGATTATGCACAGTGTAGGGGGCTATACACACTCTCATGCGTTTTCCATATTGTGCTTTTTCTTAATAGAATATTAAGCCTATGCGCTCTAACCGGATGAGGGAATAATGCGCGCGTGGAATTGTGTTGTGTAGGAGAAGATTATGAAATGTGACAGCACCTTTTCTCCCTGTAGCCTAATAATCTTCTTTGCGATTAGGGAATATTGCAGATAGTAAAGCGCATCATGACATTTAGGGTACGATTCCAACGGATTTCTAAATTATTACGGCACCTGCCAAATGTCAACTCTCCTTCCCTGTATCACAGCCAGTGCCTCATCGCCGACCGACCGTAGTCATGGTAATGGAAAGATGGGGGCAAAACTTCCAGACCTTAACAGTGAACTGAACAGTCATGATAATATTAAATGGCAGTTTGTAGACAGGCAGAGAGGTATGGAGAAAGAGAGCAGATGTCACTGAATTCACAGCTTGATAAAGAGAGAGAGAGAGAGAGAGAGAGAGAGAGAGAGGAGAGGGGAAGAGGAGGAAGAGTGAGGATGCTCTGGGGTCAGGGCGACAGGTCACCGCGGGAGAGTGGCGGGTCCAGCGATCGCGCAACCAAAATAAAAACCCCGGGGAAAGGTTGAGGGTCACCGGGAGAGAGAGACATCCCAGGAAGAAGACAGTGACGTCAAGGGACACCGCTGTCAATACAACTTTACCAGACAGAGAGAGAGAGAGACAAACTAGACGGAGGCAATCAGTGGTCAGAGGGAGAGGGCATGCCCAGAAGGAGAGGGCTGGCCCAGAAGGAGAGGGCAGGCCCAGAAGGAGAGGGCTGGCCCAGAGAGAGGTGGGGAGAGGTCAAGTGATCAAGAGAGAAATTGGGAAAGACAGAAAGATGGAGGGGGATACCTATGCCCCCCATAAAGGTTAGGGGTCTGCAAAAAAGATGGAGAGATTGGTGTAAAGACCTTGAGAAAAAGTGATTTGGGTGCTTTGTATTGGAAAGGTTAAGCCACACCTCTGAAGCATATGTCAGACATGGTGTGAAACAGATGTGACAGAGGAATAATACAACACATAGAGCAATAATGGTTAGAAAGGCAGTTGCTATGCCAACCCCACAGTATACAGATTCATTATCCCCCTTCTCTGTCTATAAAAGCGTGTACAAAGCAACACAGCGTTGTTGTGTTGTAAGGACAGTAAATTACATACGGATTTAGCTACGAAACAGAGAAAGGGGGAGATAGACAGAAGGGAGCGAGAGATCAGCCCATCCATGGATCCGATCGGCCATAAAACACACACACACATTCGTTCACTCTCTCTCTGTCTCTTTCATTCCTCCAATCTCTCCATCTCTCGTAGTCCCCTTAACCTTTACAAGCGTGATGAGAGGCACAAGTACTCCCCAAACACACACACACACAAACAGTGTTGTTTGTACAAGGCGTGTTCAAGTGTATCCTCCCTTCTTTCCTTCCTTCTAACCTTGTCACAGGCCTTAACAACTAATCCTGAATGATCATGTTCATGTTCCAGCACCTTTGACTAAGTCGTCACAACGAACAAACAGTGGCACTGAGCAGATGGCCACAGATCACATGTGAACTGATGAGCAAGTGAAGTATAGGACCTCCTCAATAAAGCACTAGACAGGGCCTCAGTCCATCAGACAGTCAGTAATAGCTGAGCTCCACAGCTTCCATCATATCCTAATGGTTGTGATTGCATTAGTGGCCTGAGAGCTGTGTGGGCTCACCCAGGGCTTCATACTAATCACTGTATGCAGATGGATACAGCCACAGCCACAGCCCAGCGTTCTGTTCTCTATCTGATAGCCTAATCAAGTAGAACAGAGAGAGAGAGAAGGAGGAGAGAACAGAGACAGTGAAATGATAGAGAAAATATAAAGAGAGGGAGAGAGAGAGAAATAGAGGTAGGGAAAATATAGAGAAGGATGAGAGTGAGAGCGGGAGAGAATGGAGGGAGAGAGCTCTCCGTAATGTGTTCCTGCTCCCATCTAAGTGGGAGCAGGTGCACACACACACACACACACACACACACACACACACTAAAGGCCCTTCCATTCTCATACTGCGTTTTGAGCTAGGTGTCATAGCGTCAGTGAACAGGGAGACACAGCCACAGCTATTTGACAGTATGTCAGCAGTGAATATAGTCCAATTCCCAATGATTTAGTGAATGAATTGATGCAGTGACTATGCCAGTCAGAGAAGTCTTCTCTATTGCCAAACGTTGTCAACAGACTCATCACCCGTTTGAGTATCTGTTTCTTTATTCTTCCAGGTTTTTGATCATAAATCAACACTGATTATTTCTCCCAAAGCAGCTGAATATATTTTCTATGTCCAGTTTGTTCTTGCTACTTGCTGACACAAGCCCACTAATGCAGCTATGATGCAGCCTCACCATGTGCTGCCTGTGTTTGCAGTTTTTATTGTCCCGTGGAAAAGTACAGTGAAATGCCTTTCTTGCTTGGTCTTTCCCAACAATGTAGTAATCAATATCAGTAGTACCCTAACAAATAAATAAAAACTCAAGTAGAACAAAAACACACGAGAAATAGAAATAAGAACAAGAGGTAAGTAAGTAACTAACTATTCTTTTGCAGTGTCAGCGTGAGACAGGAGGAGAGTGTGTGAGCGTACACGGGGGTGGAGTGTATGTGTGTATCTGAAAGGGTGTTATATATTCTTACTTAGTCAGCTGTCTGCAACCTTTCGGCTAAATGACACTGACAGATTCTCTCTCATCTACAAACACACACACACACTCTTTCTCATCCTCCCATCGTTCCTACAAAGTGATCCCTCTCTCATGCTCTTCACCACTGTAGCCATGACTACCACACACACTTTTCTCCTCTCTTATTGTTTGCTATTCTTTCAGTCTACTTCTCCCTCTTGTATTCCCTTATTCTCTTCTCTCATTTATTTCCATCTGAGTGCATTGATAAGCCATTCAGTCTGAACTAGTATTTCACTCCCTCCCCCCAGCTCTCTCTCCCTCTCTCATTAGTCACGCCTTCCTCCCCTCTAAAGGTGACTGATTGGATTGGAGAGACTGATTGACAGAATAAATCCAACTGACAGGTCAAGAGATTATGGTTGAAGTATATTATATATAACTTTTTAAGAAGTCCCTCACAAGCGCACATAGGCTCGACACAGGAGGTCAGGAAACACACACACACACACACACACACAAAAGGCTTTTTCTTTCTCATACTGCGCTTCGAGTAGGTGTTCTAGCGTCAGTGACCAGACAAAGTGAACAGATAGACGCACGCACACACACACACACACACACACACACACACACACACACACACACACACACACAGAGCAGCTTGATGGAGCAGACAGACTCACCAACAGAGCATTTTTATAATTGTTTTAAGAGTTATTTGAAGCGAAAAATAGGTGTGTAATGAATTCAAATCAAACCAAATAAGGCTTCATAACACAGCTTAATCTAGTTTACTGATGTAAAACGCTGAAAACACTGTCAAGGTACTCATAAGACAAGTCTCTCACAGTTTCTGTTTCTAACAGGTTCTTAAGCATGACTAACAGGTCACCTGGGACTGATGCATACTGACACACACACACACACCCCCTGGGCCTGCAGTCGGTGATAAGGCTCCATCTGGTGGTGAGTGATGGCACTGCAGATCTCTCTTCTGGTCAGACTTTCCCCAGACCTAGCCTGACATTCAGTTCACACAGCTCCCCATACCTAGACTGACATTCAGTTCACACAGCTCCCCAGGCCTGACATTCAGTTCACACAGCTCCCCAGACCTAGACTGACATTCAGTTCACACAGCTCCCCAGACCTAGCCTGACATTCAGTTCACACAGCTCCCCAGACCTGACATTCAGTTCACACAGCTCCCCAGACCTAGACTGACATTCAGTTCACACAGCTCCCCAGACCTAGACTGACATTCAGTTCACACAGCTCCCCGGACCTAGCCTGACATTCAGTTCACACAGCTCCTCAGACCTAGCCTGGCAATATTCAGTTCAACCAGACTCACAGCACCCCCAGACCTAGCATGGCAATATTCAGTTCAACCAGACTCACAGCACCCCCAGACCTAGCCTGGCAATATTCAGTTCAGCCAGACTCGCAGCACCGCCAGGCCTAGCCTGGCAATATTAAGTTCAGCCAGACTCACAGCACCCCCAGGCCTAGCCTGGCAATATTCAGTTCAGCCAGACTCACAGCACCCCCAGGCCTAGCCTGGCAATATTCAGTTCAGCCAGACTCACAGCACCCCCAGGCCTAGCCTGGCATTATTCAGTTCAGCCAGACCCACAGCACCCCCAGGCCTAGCCTGGCAATATTCAGTTCAGCCAGACCCACAGCACCCCCAGGCCTAGCCTGGCAATATTCAGTTCAGCCAGACTCACAGCACCCCCAGGCCTAGCCTGGCAATATTCAGTTCAGCCAGACTCACAGCACCCCCAGGCCTAGCCTGGCATTATTCAGTTCAGCCAGACCCACAGCACCCCCAGGCCTAGCCTAGCAATATTCAGTTCAGCCAGACTCACAGCACCCCCAGGCCTAGCCTGGCAATATTCAGTTCAGCCAGACTCACAGCACCCCCAGGCCTAGCCTGGCAATATTCAGTTCAGCCAGACTCACAGCACCCCCAGACCTAGCCTGGCATTATTCAGTTCAGCCAGACTCACAGCATCCCCAGGCCTAGCCTGGCAATATTCAGTTCAGCCAGGGCTCTTCTGGTCACTCACAGCTCCCCAGGCCTAGCCTGGCAATATTCAGTTCAGCCAGACTCACAGCACCCCCAGGCCTAGCCTGGCAATATTCAGTTCAGCCAGGGCTCTTCTGGTCACTCACAGCTCCCCAGGCCTAGCCTGGCAATACTCAGCTGTCAGAGAATATCAACAAGACAGACACTGATGTAACGTGCCATCACAGTCCCACTGAGGGATGGAATAACAGGTAAACACACACAGCACTCATTTCACTGCATCAGTGTTGTGTAAAGAAGATCAACCCTCCACCAGACAACATCCTCTTTTAAAACAAACAGTAGAATCTATAACACACACACCTCTATGGAGTCCATCGCTTAAATTACCAATTACTCTTTCTGCACAAGAGACAAACAAGACTGAAGAAACACACAAACATTCAAGTGTGTTGACTGTAGTGTTTATACTTGGCTAACAGTCTATATTCACGGTTATGAGACAAGACTGAAGAAACACAAACATTCAAGTGTGTTGACTGTAGTGTTTATACTTGGCTAACAGTCTATTCACGGTTAGGAGGGCTTTAGTACACATTTAAAAAAAGACAAACACACATTTCAGCTTTTACAAAGCCGGTCTTTATAATCACTTAAAACTTGACAGAATTTCCATACATAATAAAACAAAATGCTTTCTGTCATCCACTTGATAAAACGTTTCAAAAAAATAGTCAATAGAAAATCAATTTTAGGCATGACTTACAAAATATATACATAATATATACATATACATACACACACAGAGATATATACATACCCTACACAAACATTGCTATTGCATATACATCTGTGTATTTATGTATTTGTATGTACATGATGTATATATTGCTTCACCCTTGAATGTATTTGATCAGACTGAACTAAAACATAAAAACAAACCAGTCTTTCTCCCTGTCCACATAAAACCTGCCGGCCACATTCTGGCCACGCTAGGAAGGACAAGAGTGCAAAGCCTTTCTTCTCTTTTTTTTATCACAACTACGAGTAATCACTTATCCTAACCTGAACTTTGACCCCCCCTAACATGAATCCTAAAATGAGAACAAGTAGCTGATTTACTTGTTCTCAGCAGTTCTCAACGTCACCGTTGTCCTTTCTGACGTGGCCCTCGAGTGGCAACACCAAAAACCTCAAGAACAATAGCGATACACACCACATAGGACACAACAATAACAGAATAATTATGATCTAGGCTAGTTAGTCATCAAATCTATGTTACAGTCGAGAGTTATGGGATGGACCAGGCTGTGACCTGTAGACGTAGCCATAGCATTAACAACAGTGTAAAGGGGTGGGTTACTAGGTCGGGGAGTAGCTAAACGTTACAAGGCTGGTTTATATATATATATAAAGTGTGATCACTACTATCCATGCTCAGGCTGATAAGTACAGATTAAACTAGTCATGCGTGATTGAATGGCTGGCTGGCGAGTAGGACAGGGTCAGGTGTAGGGTGTCTGAACTAGAGAGACAGGGCTGTGTGCGTGAGGGCAGGGAGGGTTTGTCCTGTAGGTAAATGTGAGGATAGAGTGTCCTGGGGCTACTGTTACAGTGGAGCAGTAGTGCATGCTATGCAGCTCTGAATGTCACCACATCACAGTCATCATGCTTACTATCCCCCTATTCTCCCCTCTCTTTCTATATTCTGTTGCTTTTGTGTAGCAGTAGCAACCCCTTCTCTCTCCATCTCTCTTGCTGCTGTCTGACCCTCACCCCTTGGGCTGGCCTGTTATCCCCTTCCCTCCCTCCATCTCAGTAACTCTGTCCTTTCCAATCTGTCTGACCTCTACCCCTTCTTTCAAGAAGATCCAGTACTCGCTGCTAGCTCCTCTCCCCCCCCCCCCCCCCCCTGTCCTCCAGGCTCATGTCCTTCTAGCCAACCCTCCCTTCTCCCTCCTTTCTACATGGCCTGTGTGTATGCACTACTACCCCACTGGCTGCTGTTATAGTCAGTGGTTGTGCTTCCATAGCTATTGTTGTTGTTGTATCCCTGGTTGCTATTAGCAACACTTCCTGCCCCTTGGCCGTCCGAGGCTGCTGCTTCGTCAAAGCTCTTCTCCTCCAATGGCTTGCCAATCCAGGCTCCGTAACCATGGCTACCGAGCGCATCAAAGAACTGCTGCTTGGCGACCTGGAAGGACATGGCGGCCATCTTGGCTTGGGCGTAAGACGGGAGAGCCAGCAGGTCCTGGCGCCCGCACTGTTGGCATAACGACCGGAATTGACGGAAGATGTTGGACTTGGAGACCCGCGACACATCCAGTTTGGGGCTAGAGGGAAGACAAACAGGGTTTAGGAATACACAGAAGCTACTGCGCTGGGATTGAAACATTTTCAACATGTTTTTCATATGAATTAAATGCCACTACTCGATATAGAGTATAAATAGTGATTGCTATTCTACTGAAATGGGGCCCTGTGTAGCCCAGGTTAACCACCTGGTGCTGCTATCTGGATGAGGGTGGATGAGGTCTGAGGGTCTGGTTCTAGTTGTGGTGCGGGGTGCGTACCCGTCCAGTTTGCCCTTGGTCCCATCCAGCACCTCCACAGTGATGTGGTCTGGCTGGCTCCAGTTCACGCTGGACTCCTTGGTCTTCCCTGTGTGACGCGTCGAGTCATACACACTCACCCTGCCCACCTGAAGGGACACAGAGATAGAGTGATGGAGAAGAGTAAAGGGAGAGGAAGAGTGTCTTCAATTACAGGCATTTCTCTATACCCGCAATAACAGCTGCTAAATATGTGTATGAGACCAATAACATTTGATTTAGACTAAATAAGTCCTTTCAGATGAATCAACCATTTTAAACAGAGCGGAACGAAATGTTTGTGTCTGCGTTAGTGGCTATGCTGGAAGCTTGGAGCGGCTGTTGGTGTACTGTGTGTGTGTGTGTGTGTACCTCAGGGTGGTTGAGTGTGTTTCTGTATGTGTACCTCAGGGTGGTTGAGTGTGTTTCTGTATGTGTGTGTACGGTTGAGTGTGTTTCTGTATGTGTACTGTATGTGTACCTCAGGGTGGTTGAGTGTGTTTCTGTATGTGTACTGTATGTGTACCTCGGGGTGGTTGAGTGTGTTTCTGTATGTGTACCTCAGGGTGGTTGAGTGTGTTTCTGTATGTGTGTGTGTACGGTTGAGTGTGTTTCTGTACGTGTACCTCAGGGTGGTTGAGTGTGTTTCTGTATGTGTACTGTATGTGTACCTCGGGGTGGTTGAGTGTGTTTCTGTATGTGTACCTCGGGGTGGTTGAGTGTGTTTCTGTATGTGTACTGTACGTGTACCTCGGGGTGGTTGAGTGTTTCTGTACGTGTACCTCGGGGTGGTTGAGTGTTTCAGTATGTGTACTGTACGTGTACCTCGGGGTGGTTGAGTGTGTTTCTGTACGTGTACCTCGGTGTGGTTGAGTGTTTCAGTATGTGTACTGTACGTGTACCTCGGGGTGGTTGAGTGTGTTTCTGTATGTGTACCTCGGGGTGGTTGAGTGTGTTTCTGTACGTGTACCTCGGAGTGGTTGAGTGTGTTTCTGTACGTGTACCTCGGGGTGGTTGAGTGTGTTTCTGTACGTGTACCTCGGGGTGGTTGAGTGTGTTTCTGTACGTGTACCTCGGGGTGGTTGAGTGTGTTTCTGTACGTGTACCTCGGGGTGGTTGAGTGTGTTTCTGTACGTGTACCTCGGGGTGGTTGAGTGTGTTTCTGTACGTGTACCTCGGGGTGGTTGAGTGTGTTTCTGTACGTGTACCTCGGGGTGGTTGAGTGTGTTTCTGTATGTGTACCTCGGGGTGGTTGAGTGTGTTTCTGTATGTGTACCTCGGGGTGGTTGAGTGTGTTTCTGTATGTGTACCTCGGGGTGGTTGAGTGTGTTTCTGTATGTGTACCTCGGGGTGGTTGAGTGTGTTTCTGTATGTGTACCTCGGGGTGGTTGAGTGTGTTTCTGTATGTGTACCTCGGGGTGGTTGAGTGTGTTTCTGTATGTGTACCTCGGGGTGGTTGAGTGTGTAGGGAGCAGGTAGACTCTTGGAGAAGGCTTCGCCGTCTCTGGCCAATCGGCAGCAGACAGCACGTGTCAGGTGGCCATGGCTGTACAGGTAGCCTGGAGGGACAAATATAAGAGACAAGGACAGGGAAAACAAAACAGAAGAGAGAGGAAGGGGTGCGACAGATTGACATGTAAAGAAAGAGGGAGAGAAAGAGAATGACAGAAGAGAGTGTCAGTGTATTTCCGTGTTAACAAGGCTGATCACATCATAGAGTACTCTGACAAGGAGAGGTTAGTAAAGAGATGGATGTCTGAGGGGGTCAGTCAGGGACAGTCTGGGTGGATAGTTAGCTGGTCATGATTCCTACAGTATAAGGACAGGGAGTGTCTGGGTGGCTAGTTAGCTGGTCATGACTCCTACAGTATAAGGACAATGACTGTCTGGGTGGCTAGTTAGCTGGTCATGACTCCTACAGTATAAGGACAGAGTCAGCCAGGGACAGTCTGGGTGGCTAGTTAGCTGGTCATGACTCCTACAGTATAAGGACAGGGACTGTCTGGGTGGCTAGTTAGCTGGTCATGACTCCTACAGTATAAGGACAGAGTAGGCCAGGGACTGTCTGGGTGGCTAGTTAGCTGATCATGACTCCTACAGTATAAGGACAGGGACTGTCTGGGTGGATAGTTAGCTGGTCATGACTCCTACAGTATAAGGACAGGGACTGTCTGGGTGGATAGTTAGCTGGTCATGACTCCTACAGTATAAGGACAGGGACTGTCTGGGTGGATAGTTAGCTGGTCATGACTCCTACAGTATAAGGACAGGGACTGTCTGGGGGGATAGTTAGCTGGTCATGATTCCTACAGTATAAGAACAGGGACTGTCTGGGTGGATAGTTAGCTGGTCATGATTCCTACAGTATAAGGACAGGGAGTGTCTGGGGGGACAGTTAGCTGGTCATGATTCCTACAGTATAAGAACAGGGACTGTCTGGGTGGATAGTTAGCTGGTCATGACTCCTACAGTATAAGGACAGGGACTGTCTGGGGGGATAGTTAGCTAGTCATGATTCCTACAGTATAAGGACAGGGACTGTCTAGGTGGATAGTTAGCTGGTCATGATTCCTACAGTATAAGGACAGGGACTGTCTGGGTGGATAGTTAGCTGGTCATGATTCCTACAGTATAAGGACAGGGACTGCCTGGGTGGATAGTTAGCTGGTCATGATTCCTACAGTATAAGGACAATGTAGTTTGGGATTAGGATGTGGTTTACTTATGAGTGGAGTTTGTTAAACATGACTGAAGCCAGCAGTGACCGTTGACCCCCCCCCCCTCCCTTTACTCCCACACTCAATCTATCCTCCCTCACTCTTTTTCAAATCAAACCTCCCTCAAATGTTTACTGTCCCCTCCCTCCCTCATCTCTCCCTCTATGTACTATCGTTCCCTCCTCACCCAGGGTGATTGAAGCCAGGTAGATAGGATGGAGGAAGTGGGAGAGCAGGGCTCCCTGCAGACCCAGGACGTTCCAGCGAAGGATCTTGTCGCTACAGCTCATGGTCCTCAGACGCTCGCCGTGCTGGATGCCGTCCCAGGTGGGCACGATGGTCGATGACTCTACCGGGATGGTGCCCTCACCTACACATGGCACAGACACCATTGAGGCATACTTTTGACTCCAACGACAAAGGCATGTAGTATGAGAGAGCCAGTGGTCAAAGTGATGGTTGTACACTAGAATCACACAGTCCATGCTCTAGACTGGAACATTCAAATCCGTTGGGATATTTGTCCTTTCTACCAGGTGTGTTTGTGGCAGCAGCAGCAAATGAGGTGTGAATGTGTAGTCATGCTCTGTTTGGCCTGCAGAGAGGGGAGTTATGCAACATGGTGGCTCTATGTGCTTGTCCTCAGTAACAGAGGGGGTCCTCATAGAATGGTGCTGCAGATGGCATCTGGCTGTAACTCACCATTCTCCACCTTGGTGCGCAGCTTGCCCTGCTTGGCGTTCTCAAACAGGGGCTGGTGGCCCTGGCCGTCCCCCGCGTCCTCACTGCACGACTTATCAAACAACGCCCCGTCTCCGCACGGAGCAGTACTGGGGGAGAGGTAGAGCGCGAGAGGGGGAGAGGTAGAGCGCGAGAGGGGAAGAGGTAGAGCGCGAGAGGGGAAGAGGTAGAGCGCGAGAGGGGAAGAGGTAGAGCGCGAGAGGGGAAGAGGTAGAGCGCGAGAGGGGGAGAGGTAGAGCGCGAGAGGGGGAGAGGTAGAGCGCGAGAGGGGGAGAGGTAGAGCGCGAGAGGGGGAGAGGTAGAGCGCGAGAGGGGGAGAGGTAGAGCGCGAGAGGGGGAGAGGTAGAGCGCGAGAGGGGAAGAGGTAGAGCGCGAGAGGGGAAGAGGTAGAGCGCGAGAGGGGAAGAGGTAGAGCGCGAGAGGGGAAGAGGTAGAGCGCGAGAGGGGAAGAGGTAGAGCGCGAGAGGGGAAGAGGTAGAGCGCGAGAGGGGAAGAGGTAGAGCGCGAGAGGGGAAGAGGTAGAGCGCGAGAGGGGAAGAGGTAGAGCGCGAGAGGGGAAGAGGTAGAGCGCGAGAGGGGAAGAGGTAGAGCGCGAGAGGGGAAGAGGTAGAGCGCGAGAGGGGGAGAGGTAGAGCGCGAGAGGGGGAGAGGTAGAGCGCGAGAGGGGGAGAGGTAGAGCGCGAGAGGGGGAGAGGTAGAGCGCGAGAGGGGAAGAGGTAGAGCGCGAGAGGGGAAGAGGTAGAGCGCGAGAGGGGAAGAGGTAGAGCGCGAGAGGGGAAGAGGTAGAGCGCGAGAGGGGAAGAGGTAGAGCGCGAGAGGGGAAGAGGTAGAGCGCGAGAGGGGAAGAGGTAGAGCGCGAGAGGGGAAGAGGTAGAGCGCGAGAGGGGAAGAGGTAGAGCGCGAGAGGGGAAGTGGTAGAGCGCGAGAGTGGAAGAAGTAGAGCGCGAGAGGGGGAAGAGGTAGAGCGCGAGGGGAAGAGGTAGAGCGGTAGAGCACGAGAGGTAGAGCACGAGAGGTAGAGCGGTAGAGCACGAGAGGTAGAGCGCGAGACAGGTAGAGCGCGAGAGAGGTAGAGCACGAGAGAGGTAGAGCACGAGAGAGGTAGAGCACGAGAGAGGTAGAGCACGAGAGAGGTAGAGAGGTAGAGCGAGAGAGGTAGAGCACGAGAGAGGTAGAGCGGTAGAGGTAGAGCGCGGGAGCGAGAGGTAGAGCGGGAGAGGTAGAGCGAGAGAGGTAGAGCGAGAGAGGTAGAGCGGGAGAGGTAGAGCGGGAGAGGTAGAGCGAGAGAGGTAGAGCGAGAGAGGTAGAGCGAGAGAGGTAGAGCGAGAGAGGTAGAGCGAGAGAGGTAGAGCGAGAGAGGGGTAGGTAGAGCGAGAGAGGGGTAGGTAGAGCGAGAGAGAGGTAGAACGAGAGAGAGGTAGAGCGAGAGAGGTAGAGCGAGAGAGGTAGAGCGAGAGAGGTAGAGCGAGAGAGGTAGAGCGAGAGAGGTAGAGCGAGAGAGGTAGAGCGAGAGAGGTGTAGGTAGAGCGAGAGAGGTGTAGGTAGAGCGAGAGAGGGGTAGGTAGAGCGAGAGAGGGGTAGGTAGAGCGAGAGAGGCAGAGGGGGAGAGGTAGATATACATGTGGATAGGAGCAGGTCATTAACTAGAAGGATCTTCCAGGGTTTTTTCTGGATCAAAATGAGGCTTAGGTGGTGGGCGTGGCCAATGGCGGGGTCACCAACAAAATTTTAGAGGCCCCCCTGTTGGCCAGTGACACAATTTGCAATTCTACACATTTTTTCATGGCTTATTTGAACTGAGGAACTCAAACTTTATAACATCAATGGGGCCCCATGCCATGACAAAAATACTCCCGAGTGCATCATTTTGGGAATTTTTTTTATTCTCCCTGAATGTCTCGCTTTTATTTGGGTCATTGTTAGTTCTCAAAGAGGATCTTATTATAGAATATATAGCGCCATTATCTTTTCTACATACTTTATATCTAGTTTTACTCTTCAGTTTAGACTGACAACGCTTTTCCACCCCGGAAATCATTATCTAAACATGACATTTTTTATTTTACTGTTTTGACATACGTGGCCCGAAAACACTTAAGGGGCCCGCCCAAGACTTTTCTATGCAGAAAAAACCCTGGCTTCTCAAACTCCTAGAACAACATGTGTGTGGGGGTGGGTTGGTGGCCCAGTTGAGTTCCAGGGCACAGAAGGGGAGAGAAGACAGTAGGTGGAGAAGAATGAGCCATGGGGTGAAGGGTCAAAAAGCGAGGAAGAGACATCCTCCGTAGGCCCACCTGATATAGAGGTGGAAGGTGGTGTCAGGTTTGATCCGGAGCTTGTTCTCCTCAGCTGGCTCAAATATGCTGTCCTCTGATCCTTCACAGTGCTTCAGCAACTCAGCATATAGAAACCTGGAGGGGGGGGGGGGGGGGGGGGGGAAAGGTAGAATCCATATTGGAGTGATTCAGATCAGTGAAAGTGTTCAGGATCCAACACACAAATAAAGGGAGACTGGTGGAGAAACAGAGGATCTGGTAAGTGGCGTTAATACACACTACACTAACCAGATGGACTCCACAGTCACATTAACACACATCATAGTCTGTAATGACTTCCCAGCTGACATATGACACCCTGTAGAGGGAGAAAGAGGTTTCAGAAAGGCAGGGAGAGTAGCTATAAAGGAATCAAAACGAAGAGCAAAGGAGGAAGGGGAAAAGACTGGTTATATAAAAGGAGCAGCAGTAACTTCCTACCTGATAAACCCTCTCCTGGAGATGATTTCTGCGTGGCAGTCATTAACGGTGTCCCCTTTAAGACTCAGCTCCTCCCCTTTAACACAGCGATTTCCTGAGGAGAAAAACAAACAAAAATAAATGTATATTATCTCAAAAGGTGGAGACAAAAATCATTCCAAAAGGCTTGTCATTATTTTCTCTCGCGTACACACACACGGCAGGTACCTGTTCCCAGACTGACCACGGTCCCCAGCCCTTCCCCCCTCTTCATGACGATGGTAGCGAGGATCTTCCTTCCCAGAAGACTGTGCTGTATGCGTGTGGTGAGGGCGTTGAAGCGCTGGTGACTCAACATGGCGATCTGGTCATGGATTGTCCCACCACTCAGTGGCAGCTAGAGACAGAAACAATAACAGGTTATGAACGGCCCACCAGTCACAGAAGTAGGTTATAGCAGAATCATAGTATTAACAGTGTATTCATAGTATAGCAGGCATTCTTCAACTTTTTCAGCTCCAGACCCAATGAGAAAATCACTGTCCTCCCGTGACCCAAAACCCAAATGAAGAGAAAATAGTGTGTGATTCTAAGTGCAGTCTCCTCACTCCCAACCCACCTCTAACACACCCAAAGCCCAGTGTGGGTCCTGACCCAGAGTTTTAAAAAGTAGTATAGTAAGAGAGGTAAATTGACCTCTGCAGGGGTTAGTTCCCCGGTGCGGGCAGCCTTCTCTGCCTCTCCAATCAGAACCCTCAGAGCTGCATCAGCTGCTTCCTGTTTCCCTTGCTTCTTATTGGAAGCACAGACAGGAGGGAACCAGCGACCCCCTAGTTTAGCCTGGTAGGTAAACCTGAGAGAGGGGGGAGAGTTAAGCATCCATGTTTGCACAGCCTCGTTTTACAATATTGAACAGTTGACTTTCATCGTGTTTTATATGTCACAATGGACCGCCAGACTACCGCAGCTGTGGACTCTGAATTACACTTAGAGTGTGTATGTTCGTGTGTGTACTGACTTGGGCTCGTGCGGTGGTCCTGACTGCCCGACCAGTCGTATCTCTGCAGCGAAGCCCCTGGCCCGGGCGTACTCCAGCAGACCTGACACAGCGTTGTTGTTTAGGTGGCTGATGAGGTCACCAACCCCCGCCTCGTGGGCAGAACGCAGCTCCTCCTCTGTCAGCGGGGGCAGGGAGGGGCAAGCGGGCATGAAGCCCCCTTCATCACCAGACAGACACAGGGGAAACTGGGGCTGGAGAGGACGGGGTAAATGGAGAGCGAGGGATGAGAAGAGAGATACGGCAGTGAAAAGACAGAGGAGAGGAGGTGGGAAGAGAGGGAAGAGTGATCTTAGTGTTCGGAGGATCTTTTCTTAGAATTACGGCCTGGAGGCACAATGAGAGAAGTCCACATGCCGGGGTCTTATGACATTCTGTCAGTCCATAGCTAAACAGCTAGCTAGCTAGCTTGGCAAGCCTAAATCCTAAATAGATGGGGTAGTGTTTATTTCAGGGAACCATCCATTTAGTTGAAACATCTTTCAGTCCCATGTTTGGGTCCTTTACTCACCTTGTTGAGCTGCAGTCTCCCGTCGGCCATTAACTCCTTGACTGCCTCCTCTGCAGCCAGCTGCCGGGCAGCCTTCTTACTGGGGGCTGAGCTCTCAGCACACAGGCTTTCCCCGATCTTCACCCTGAACATGAACCTGAGGAGGGAGCAGAGACTAACTTATACATCCCAAACATACATTGGTGAGAGAGGTAAGAGGACATTCCTCTCTAACCACATGGCGGCATCAGAGTAGAGCTGTGAATCTCCTTCATAGAGACTACAGCACTCAGGAAGAGGAGGGGAAGAGAGGGACAAAGATGGTCACACTTCCCAGTATCAGATTACTGCGGGACAGTACAGTAGGTGCCTAGGGGAAGGTTATATGCAGAGAGACACAGAGGTGCTGTTGTATCATCCAGTCAGCAGACTGCTGCAGTATGAAAGTCATACAGGACACAAGTAACTGCTCCCGAGGGAGAGAGAGAAAGAGAGGTGAGGGCAGGCCCACCTTTCCTAATGATTCATTTATGTATAGAAGAGAGAACCAGGGAGAGAAAAATGAGAAGCAGGGTTGGGCTCAATTCTAATTGAAGTCACTCAATTCAGGAAGTGATTTGAATTTAAATTCAAAAATGGAAAACTTCAAATAAATAGCTTCTCCTTTTCAGTTTATTGAGAAATCATTGAAAATGGATGCTATTTTTTCAATTATTGAATTGGAATGTCAGTTTATTTCCTAAATTGACTGACTTCATTTGGAATTGACCCCATCCCTGATGAGGATGTAGACAGATGGATACCGTGGGTCGTGAGGTGGGCCCTCCTGTCCAGTGTTGATGAACTCAATGGGGTTTCCAGTGCGCTGACTGTACTCCATCAGCATGGACACGGGGTTCTTACCCCCCGGCAGGGAACGGGACAGGGCCTGGGGCGGACCCTCCACCACCTCCTGACAAAGAGGGAGAGCGAGCCAGCGAGGGAGGGAGAGAGCAGAGAGTTAGAAAAGGATTGAAAAAAAGAGACAAATCTTTGGCCTTTACAACACAATCAACCACAACAGAGCACATTGATTATTACTAACCTCCGCACACACACGAACACACTTCAGACTTACAGGGACGTCAGAGGTGGGGTCCATGGCCTGGTCCACCCCTGCAGTGAGCCCCTCCTCAGCCCCTCCCCCCTCTATCTCACGCAGCAGAATCCTCAGGGTTGCTGCCGCAGCATCTTTCTTAGCCACCTTTTTATTAGATGCCTCAGCAACAGGAAACAACCTGCCGTCCAGCATGACCTGCATACGGAATCTGAGAGGGAGAAAAATACAAGGGAGTGAGAGGTAGGGAGTGAGAGGTAGGGAGTGAGAGGTAGGGAGTGAGAGGTAGGGAGAGAGAGGTAGGGAGTGAGAGGTAGGTAGGGAGTGAGAGGTAGGTAGGGAGTGAGAGGTAGGTAGGGAGTGAGAGGCAGGTAGGGAGTGAGAGGCAGGGAGTGAGAGGCAGGGAGTGAGAGGCAGGGAGTGAGAGGTAGGGAGTGAGAGGTAGGGAGAGAGAGGTAGGGAGTGAGAGGTAGGGAGTGAGAGGTAGGGAGAGAGAGGTACGGAGTGAGAGGCAGGGAGTGAGAGGTAGGGAGTGAGAGGTAGGGAGAGAGAGGTAGGGAGTGAGAGGCAGGGAGTGAGAGGTAGGGAGAGAGAGGTAGGGAGTGAGAGGCAGGGAGTGAGAGGTAGGGAGTGAGAGGTAGGGAGTGAGAGGTAGGGAGTGAGAGGTAGGGAGAGAGAGGTAGGGAGTGAGAGGTAGGGAGTGAGAGGTAGGGAGTGAGAGGTAGGTAGGGAGTGAGAGGTAGGTAGGGAGTGAGAGGCAGGGAGTGAGAGGCAGGGAGTGAGAGGCAGGGAGTGAGAGGCAGGGAGTGAGAGGCAGGGAGTGAGAGGCAGGGAGTGAGAGGTAGGGAGAGAGGTAGGGAGTGAGAGGTAGGGAGTGAGAGGTAGGGAGTGAGAGGTAGGGAGTGAGAGGTAGGGAGTGAGAGGTAGGGAGTGAGAGGTAGGGAGTGAGAGGTAGGGAGTGAGAGGTAGGGAGTGAGAGGTAGGGAGAGAGAGGTAGGGAGAAAGAGGTAGGGAGAAAGAGGTAGGGAGAAAGAGGTAGGGAGAAAGAGGTAGGGAGTGAGAGGTAGGGAGAGAGAGGTAGGGAGTGAGAGGTAGGGAGTGAGAGGTAGGGAGTGAGAGGTAGGGAGAGAGAGGTAGGGAGTGAGAGGTAGGGAGTGAGAGGTAGGGAGTGAGAGGTAGGTAGGGAGTGAGAGGTAGGTAGGGAGTGAGAGGTAGGTAGGGAGTGAGAGGTAGGTAGGGAGTGAGAGGCAGGGAGTGAGAGGCAGGGAGTGAGAGGCAGGGAGTGAGAGGCAGGGAGTGAGAGGTAGGGAGAGAGAGGTAGGGAGTGAGAGGTAGGGAGTGAGAGGTAGGGAGAGAGAGGTACGGAGTGAGAGGCAGGGAGTGAGAGGTAGGGAGTGAGAGGTAGGGAGTGAGAGGTAGGGAGAGAGAGGTAGGGAGTGAGAGGCAGGGAGTGAGAGGTAGGGAGTGAGAGGTAGGGAGAGAGAGGTAGGGAGAGAGAGGTAGGGAGTGAGAGGTAGGGAGTGAGAGGTAGGGAGAGAGAGGTAGGGAGAGAGAGGTAGGGAGTGAGAGGTAGGGAGTGAGAGGTAGGGAGTGAGAGGTAGGGAGAGAGAGGTAGGGAGTGAGAGGTAGGGAGAGAGAGGTAGGGAGTGAGAGGTAGGGAGAGAGAGGTAGGGAGTGAGAGGTAGGGAGAGAGAGGTAGGGAGAGAGAGGTAGGGAGTGAGAGGCAGGGAGTGAGAGGTAGGGAGTGAGAGGTAGGGAGAGAGGTAGGGAGTGAGAGGTAGGGAGTGAGAGGTAGGGAGTGAGAGGCAGGGAGTGAGAGGTAGGGAGTGAGAGGCAGGGAGTGAGAGGTAGGGAGTGAGAGGTAGGGAGTGAGAGGTAGGGAGAGAGAGGTAGGGAGTGAGAGGTAGGGAGTGAGAGGTAGGGAGTGAGAGGTAGGGAGTGAGAGGCAGGGAGTGAGAGGTAGGGAGTGAGAGGTAGGGAGTGAGAGGTAGGGAGTGAGAGGTAGGGAGTGAGAGGTAGGGAGTGAGAGGTAGGGAGTGAGAGGTAGGGAGTGAGAGGTAGGGAGTGAGAGGTAGGGAGAAAGAGGTAGGGAGAAAGAGGTAGGGAGAAAGAGGTAGGGAGAAAGAGGTAGGGAGAAAGAGGTAGGGAGTGAGAGGTAGGGAGAGAGAGGTAGGGAGAAAGAGGTAGGGAGAAAGAGGTAGGGAGTGAGAGGTAGGGAGTGAGAGGCAGGGAGTGAGAGGTAGGGAGTGAGAGGTAGGGAGAAAGAGGTAGGGAGTGAGAGGTAGGGAGAAAGAGGTAGGGAGTGAGAGGTAGGGAGTGAGAGGTAGGGAGAAAGAGGTAGGGAGAAAGAGGTAGGGAGAAAGAGGTAGGGAGTGAGAGGTAGGGAGTGAGAGGTAGGGAGTGAGAGGTAGGGAGTGAGAGGTAGGGAGTGAGAGGTAGGGAGTGAGAGGTAGGGAGTGAGAGGTAGGGAGTGAGAGGTAGGGAGTGAGAGGTAGGGAGTGAGAGGTAGGGAGTGAGAGGTAGGGAGTGAGAGGTAGGGAGTGAGAGCAGGGACAACACTTTTTTTGATATTTCTTCATCACACTTTCTCTTGCAATTTTTTTTTTAATGAATTTGCTAAATCAATCAGCTGGTTTCCTCTTAGACATACCAGCAACGGCCAACCATGATTGGTTGGGAACATTATGACATCACTGACCTGGGGTCATGTGAGGGCCCTGATTGGTCGAGGAGCAGGAACTCGCAATTGTGTCCCTGGTACTGGGCAAACTCCATCAGGCCGCTGACGGGGTTCTTGGCCCTCACCTCCTGGAGTTTGGCACGGAGGTTCTGAGGTGGGGGCGCTGCCAGGGAGACTGCTACTGTCCCCCCTCCATCCCGGCTGATGGCGTTGAGGAATTCGGGGATATCGTCGGTCGCCCACTGCCCTCCGTTTGACTCGTCCTCCTGATAGAGGGATGAAGAGGAGGAAGTAGGTGAGGAAAGAAAGAAGTGAAGGTTGGGGGGGGGGGGGTCAGTAGGATTGGTGTCAGGCGGTTTTGAAGGGCTCCAGACCTGGCATTCCCAGCTCGGAATCTACAGAGCTATGTTCACCCCTCAATGTTCCAACCAACATTATGTTACTAGGGTAACTGCCGAACTCCTCCTCCCCTTCGTAGGAGACGGGCTCCAAGTGAGGGAGGGGGTCTCCCAAATTCAGGAAGACGTCAATGAATTCCCCCAACTGAACTCCCACCACCCCTCGCTCGCTGTGTGAGTGTCCACCTACCGCCTCAGCGTTGGCCTCTAGACACTCCAATCTGGGTGGCACCGCCTGGAATCCGGACCCCATTCCTTCGACCTTTGCAGGGGCGCTGCGCTCGGCCTTCAGACTCCTCTCCATCCTCTCCCTGCGATGGACAGATAGCTCCCAGATGTGAGGGGTCACCTCTGCGTTGCGGCTCACATCACCCTGCTTCTCCATGGCGTACAGGGTGGGGTTGACCTGCTTGGCGCCCCTCAGGCCCAGGTTCTTGGAGATCACCAGGGCCGTGGCCTCCCCTGCCTCCAGCAGATACTGCAGGATCAACTCCTTCTGATTACTGCCGCAGTCCGCCATGTCGCTCTCGTCAAGGTCTAGGTCAAGCTCTTCGTTACTGCTGCTGTTGATACTGGGTTGTTGGGTTTGGGACTGGGAATGTTGCCGATGTGACTCAGATGGTTCTGAGGAAGAGGAGTGTGAATCCGATTCTACGTAGTAATCTTCTTCTTTGTCGCCCTCAGGACCCTGCGCTTCAATTTGCTGGATCTCAGCCTCGATGACAACGTCCTCCTCCTTCACAGACAGGAAGTGAGAGCAATCTTCTTCTGAAGGCCTTTCCTGTGACTCCACTGGATGTTCCCTCGGTTGGGAACGTGGGCTTTCCGGATCAGAATCTCTACTTTCCGGTTCTTCCTGTGGTTCTACGTAGACAGTCCACTCTGGAGGACTTTCACCGTGTTTTGAAGCTTTCTTATCACGCTCGAGACCGTAAAGGGCCTGGTTGATAAACTTTTTGGGCAACCGCAGCGTTTTCGCCAAACACTTTGCTTGTAGCTTCTCACCGGGGCTCAAATCTGCCAAGGCTTGCAAAACTTGCTCTCGGATGTCGGGTGGCTGAAATGTAGGGACACTCTTGATGTTTGAATTATTACTACTACCAACAGAAGCTTTGTCAAAGCTGTCGCCTCGGTCAACTCTTCCTCTGTAGGACCTCTCTCTGTCTAAGGATAAACTCTGAAAGCCTTCTGAGAAAGACGGCCCGTCAGCACAGTCTGCATGAAGGCTCCACTGTCTGTTGAAGCCTTGCTTTTGTGTTGAAGTCTGCTTCTGGTTCCAGAATCTAGGGCCGGTTGGTCCTCTAGGGGGCGGGTACCCGAAGTCCCTACCGTTCCCTCTGCCTCGCTCGCTGCTGTATCCCCCTCTCCCCCTAGAGCTGTTTTGGGAGTATCTGCTGTACCCTGCCTGGGCCTGGTTCGATTCGTTGTAGAGTCCGTTCGGTCCCCCTCGAACCAAGCTCTGCGCCCCTCCTCTGGGGCTCACCCTAAACTGGGGAGCCTCAGTGTTCTGTCCCCTCAGGAAGTGGACCTGCTGCTGCCTGAAGGAGTTAGGACCACTGGGACAAGAGCTCTGCTGACTCAGGCCTGGGCTGTGACCGGGTGGGGGAGGGACAGAGGGGTAGAGAGTCTGAGAGTGGGCACTGGGTGGTACTAGAGGGGGAACTGGGCCCAGGTATGAATGGACGTTTGGGTGTGGGGCCTGTTGCGGGGGGGCTCTGGGGTTAAATCCCAGGGGTCCAGCTTTGTAGTATTGTTGCTTAGCCTGCAGTTGGGGGAGAGGGGGTCGGTGGTAATGCTCTATGGGGGGCCCTCCTCGTCCTCTGCTCATAGCGCAGGGGGCAGGTTGAGGGGGGACCAGGGCCGCCTGTTACGCAGCAGATAGGAGGATGTGTCTCTGTGTTGGATACTGATGCAACAACACAGTCTGGCAGAACAGCCGGGTGGGCGATGATCGCAAAGTGGCAGTCAGCACCTGAGAGAGAGAACGAGATGGGTGTGAGCGAAAGCAAAAGTGACTGAGTGGGTGGGTGAGGAAAAGAGCCATGAAATTAAAAATAAAGAGCCAACTATAAAGCAATATGAAGAAGAAACTAGGGACATAAGACTGGTGGAAAATCCTGATGGAAATGGAAAAAGGGCAGGAGAAACACAGTGTAGATCAAAGGCTTATAACATATATATATTTTACACACAGTCTCACTGTACTCCATCCTGTCTCCAATACAGCCCCAGTGTCACATGCTGTTGGACCCAATTGGCCGCAACGAGATCCATGTATAAAAGGTCAGAAATGTATAATTCATGGTTGTGACTTCACTGTTTTAGTTCTGGTTTAATGGATGATTTGCAGCTTCACATAGGAAGTGAGTGAGGCAGAAGGAAAGAAAATATTCCATGTGGTCAGTGAAGGACGGGAGTTGCTCCACTAACTTTTGACAGACTAAACACTAAGCAAATAAGTAATAGATGTTGAACCTGATAAAAGGTTGGCCATAGAACACACATTGGACAGGAAAAGGAATAACGCTCGTTCACCATTAAAAATAAGTCATTTTTATTATAGACAGGTTTAAAAGATTGACTTTTCAGCCTTCAATGGCCTTCTTGAGAATAATCACAACGGGAACGGTCGTATGGGGCATGGGGGAGAAAACTCTTCAGCTGGTGGTGCTAATGAGAGTCCCATGATGGCTACACAGGTTGCACCTCTACTCACGTTGGTTGAGCACGGACTATTTTCAAATACCTTTTCATATTATGGGCACCTTCTAGCACAGCAAACCTGACATTGAATTCAATTTGCTGATTATTTTCTCAGCTAAAATATTTAATAAGCACTAGTTATTTCATGCCAATTACATATAAATCTTTAGGGCATAGAACATGATGGGCGGTATTTTTAATGAAAATGCTGTACCACAAAGCTTCTTCCCTGCACTCAATGATATCTGTCACTGACCACAGGAAGACACTCAACCTTGCTCCTCAGGTTTCAGCCCTGCTAGGCATGCTGCTCCCGAAACGATTGCCACCATATTAATAATAATATAACGACGAGTGGAATCGAGTTATTTCACGGCAATGTTAACGGACAGCAGCAGCAGCTTTGGGTCGGGCGCCCCCGGGTCAAAGCGGGATCTGGCTGACCTTAATGCAAGCCGGCAACTGAAGGCCAAAATAACAACCCAGCATGGCTCAACTTCAGTTGCCTCTGCTGCTTCCATGGGCAATATGAATATACAGAGCTGCGCATTAAATATCAGGACGTCTTTGGCCCATGGACCAGACAGACATCGTTTGGGCTCGATTATTGATGAGTCATTTCTATTTGAATTACAGAATTGGGGTATACACCCTGGTCAAAGTGTTATAAATCAAGTTCATAATTAGTGGGTTGCATAAACGACTCAATGACAGTAGAAAGACATGAACTAATTCAATGAACGTACCTGAAAGTTCGCGGGATAAAACACAGATTTACTACCTCACCACCTGGCCTGAAGGCGGCATAAAGGAGAGTAGGTTTCAGTCACTTTTGAAAGGCAGAGATCTTGAGGTCTGCGGGCGCGCTGCCGGGGTCAGAAGCTGACTACACTTCAAACAGTTTAGAGATAAACAGTTACGTTCTATCAAAATACAAAAGTAATTCAACTAGTTTGCTATATTTCTCAAAATTCTATGTATTTTACCATTCCCCCAAAAACGTTTATTTATTTTTTTACATACCGCACGAGCGCTTCTCAATTTCAAAGGGACATCTAGTACCCTTACCATTCAAGATACTTATACCAGACGTTACAATGTGAAATGGTGGATAGGCCTATTAAAAACGCATAGAAAGTCTGCAGTTACAGTTTCTTAACACGAGAAACAGCACGGAAGGGCAGAATAGTTTCGTTTTCCTTTCTCTAGACACGCTCTGTAGCCAGTCTGGGTGAGTCACGTGATGCAATAGTTCCTATCATAGGTTTCACTAGCTAGAGTAAGGATGTAGCCAAAACTGGTGCAAGCTCAAGGCCTAGGCTGTTTGAATACTTGGATGTACATCAAATGTATTTCTCTCACAACATGTGGATATTATAATAATATAATTATGTCAAATAATTTAAAAATAATCGGTCCTTGTCATGTGAATGAAAATGTGCCGTAGTGTTATGTCAAACAGGATGTATTTTTTGTTAGAGTATACAGTATGTTGATTGATTTCTATTTATTTTCCAGTGAGCCAATATTTATTATAAAATGCATCCACTCTAGACACAGACAATTACAATTACATTTTTAGAAAATATCAATCTGGACAAGAAAGCCTTCAGAAATTATGCCTATATATGCAAAGGCTAACTCCAAAATATTCAACCACCCTCCCTAAAAAAAAGTAACAAAATATGATCATTCAAGATCGCCTCTTAGCTGTCATGTCTCACAGCTGCTGTTGCGTCAAACTATTGTTGTGACAAAAACACAACCAGAACAGTTTAATTGAGCACGCAGCAGCTGCCGAATATAGCTAGTGGCCACTGTACCCAGATCTTGGTGCTTTCAAGACAACTGGGAACTCAGGGGTAAAAAAAAACGAGGTCAAAGCATGACGTCGGTAATCTTGAGGTCGGAGCTCTGGAAAGATGCCCGTGTTTCCGACTTGGATGACCGTTCAAAGCTATTTTTTCCTAGTCGGAGCTCGTTTTTCCCCGAGTTCCCAGTTGTTCTGAACGCAGCATCAAACCCAATTCCATCACGCAGGGATACGCATGCATGCATTGGTCAATCAAACACAGCCACGCGAGAGCATCTCTGTTAATCATCTCTGGCGCGGTTGAATTTTTTAAATAAAACTGAACTAATAGTCACTGCTGCCATCAGCTTGAATGTGGAATTAAGGACGCCACTGAATAACCTTCCCATGTTTATGTTTGCTATGGATGGTTCTGATGCACACCATTTCAATCCCCCCAGTCAAAGTGAACCCCGCACAACTAGTTAGCTAGGTGGACAGGAGGAGGATCAACTATCAGTGTGCAATTTCATCCCGCCTCCGACCCCCAACGCTGTCTGTCGCTGTATGAACATAGGATCCAAGTGGTCATTTTACAGTCGTTTTTCAGTAAATCCCCCCTAATCCTTTTTACTGTCGCACTCACACAGGCGTTTATCCCCCGACTGAAGTCCTCCATGAATATAACCTGAAATTAGCTAAGTTATCTTGGTTTTAACTGACGCTACACATTGAATACCCTGGTAAATATTTAATTTCTCTCAGCAACCTGCCAGCAGAGATCGACTCAACTGCCATCATTGAATGGATGGTTGTCGTTTGGACTGCGCACGCATGTTCCGAACAAGATATTGCGCAGATGGAGGCTCCAAGCGGGTTCACAAGCTTGGTAACGTAGAACCGCAGTTGTGCATCGCAAATAACATGCACAACTGTCGATTTGTTCCAGACACACTTTCCCAATCAACTCCCAAGTGTAAACAACCATGCAACGCGACGTCAAATGCAGTGAAAATAATGATAATTATGCATAGCCCGGATTGACTAGCTAGCTACATAGCTTGCTAGCTAACGTTAGCATTGATTGAGCATCACTGCGGTACAAGCGTGCAAACCATAGTCGCATTTGAAAGCTATTCAGTTAGCGCGAAACCAAATATAGATCTCAATTGAACTAACACGAAAGGTAAAAACAGAGTTCAAAATGTAATTAATTTACCTAGGTTTGCGATTGAAGCTTTGTATCAGTCCGAGTTCCTGCTTGCTAGCGACAGTGTCGACAAAGAAACAAGGGGGTTAGGGGTGCGCATGATGACATCACTAGTTTGCGACAGTTTACCTGGCGCAGTTGGAGTGACGCTGCCCGTTTTACTGCAGAGTGCGGTCCCCCCCAAAAAGAACATCAGACGAGGTGGAATACCTATGCTGCGGCAGGTCGATTGGACTCATTTAGGCAGGTGAATAGGACATGTATAATAGCAGTACCTCCAAGCCACTGCTATTACATTCCCTAGTTTAGGATTGGATTAATCAGATCTCAAATAAAAAAATATATATTAAATGTAATATGTATGCTACAAAACCTTCCACAAATCCATTTGCCACAAACCCGGCCTAGTGGGCATGAAGCCTGCAAAGAGCTAGTACTTTTTATAAGGATTTACTTTCTACAAGAAACCTTGAGAGGAACCAGACTCAACACCCAAAGCATGGCTGGCTGGATAGAGGTGAGAGAAGGCGGTAGGGGAAAAAGGCCCCATATATTGCAGGGGGAATCCAACAAAATACAAACATGAGGCCTGTATCTGACTAATGAGCACGTTAGTGAACTATTTACAGCATGATACACAGAGGCAGTGGGAGCAGATCAGCACATCACGTTACAGCAGCACAGCCTACTGCAGTGCCTGGACGCTCACCAACCCACAGAGCTATAGGCTGCTATACTATCCACCAATCAATGGATCAGACTGGATCCATGTTTCAACTGTTTCCTGCAAATTGCACTTATTGCATCCTCCAGTAGGTGTCAGCACCACTCTATTTAATATCAGAATCACCTTTATTCGCCAAGTACATTTACTCATAACTGGAATTTGCCTTAGTGAGAAGGTGCTGCCAGCAATAGACAATATACAAACAGAATACAGACAAAAGTCCACATAGACGTCATACAAAAAAACACAAATCGTAAGTCGCTGTGGATAAAAGCATCTGCTAAATGACTAAATGTAAACGTAAAAAACATTAAACATAAACTCGGGTCCTCTGTCCTGCTCTGTCCTGCTCTGTCCTGCTCAGTCACAGCGGATCAAACTGAAATACAACACTGTAATGTCCAGTAGGCTACAGTCAGTGCATCATATTATCATAAGTCTTTCAGTCAAGTATAGAAACAAATGGCCATTTTCAAACAAACCCAAACATGCCTACTGGGGGTTATATGCATGTGTTTTGTGATACTGGTTGAGTTATATATTAACAAACTGAGTCTCTAGCAGGTTTGTTGGGGTGTATAATGATATTCTAAAGTAGAAGCTATGGTACAGTATACTGCTAACGTTCAAAGTGTCACTACCTTACTGTAATTAGAAGTTATTTTTGATTGATTAGTTTTTACCCCTTTTTCGTGGTATCCAATTGGTAGTTACAATCTTGTCCCAAAGGCTGCAACTCCCGTACGGACTCGGGAGAGATGAAGGTCGAGACTCATGCGTCCTCTGAAACACAACCCAGCAGCCGCTCTGCTTCTTGACACAATGCCCGCTTAACCCGGAAGCCAGCCGCAAAAATGTGTCAGAGGAAACACCATACACCTGGCGACCGTGTCAGCGTGTATTGCGCCCCGAACCGCCACAGGAGTGCTAGATGGGACAAGAACATCCCTGCAGAACAAACCCTCCCCTAACCCGGACGACGCTGGGCCACCCCATGGGTCTCCCGGTCAAGGCCGGCTGCGACAGAGCCTGGACTCGAACCAGGATCTCTAGTGGCACAGCTAGCACTGCGATGCAATGCCTTAGACCACAGTATTTAGAAGTTATACTGTGTGGCTGTGCCAACCTTCATCAGAGCAGTGTTCAATACTGCTGCCTTTGTTTTTTGGCCCTCTCTTTTCCCACCATCCTTCACTAACTATTTTCTATATGTTGCTTTTTAATCCCCCTCTCCCCGCTCATGCTAGCCTCCACACTTCATTGCTCCCCTTCTCAATGGAAACTGAAGACGAGGAGAAATAGGGGAAGGAGAGAGAGGGATAGAGACAGAGAAAGTGAAGACGAGGAGAAATAGGGGAAGGAGAGAGAGGGATAGAGACAGAAAGTGAAGACGAGGAGAAATAGGGGAAGGAGAGAGAGAGAGAAAGTGAGACAATGAGAAATAGGGGAAGGAGAGAGAGAGGGATAGAGACAGAGAAAGTGAGACAAGGAGAAATAGGGGAAGGAGAGAGAGAGAGAGATAGAGAGAGAGAAAGTGCAGACGAGGAGAAATAGGGGAAGGAGAGAGAGGGATAGAGACAGAGAAAGTGAGATTAGGGGAAGGAGAGAGAGGGATAGAGACAGAGAAAGTGAAGACTAGGAGAAATAGGGGAAGGAGAGAGAGAGGGATAGAGACAGAGAAAGTGAAGACGAGGAGTTATAGGGGAAGGAGAGAGAGAGGGATAGAGACAGAGAAAGTGAAGACGAGGAGAAATAGGGGAGGGGGGAGGAGAGAGAGGGATAGAGACAGAGAAAGTGTAGACGAGGAGAAATAGGGGAAGGAGAGAGAGAGGGATAGAGACAGAGAAAGTGAGATGAGGAGAAATAGGGGAGGGGGAAGGAGAGAGAGGGATAGAGACAGAGAAAGTGTAGACGAGGAGAAATAGGGGAAGGAGAGAGAGAGGGATAGAGACAGAGAAAGTGAAGACGAGGAGAAATAGGGGAAGGAGAGAGAGAGGGATAAAGACAGAGACAGTGAAGACAAGGAGGAATAGGGGAGGGGGAAGGAGAGAAAGGGATAGAGACAGAGAAAGTGTAGACGAGGAGAAATAGGGGAAGGAGAGAGAGGGATAGAGACAGAGAAAGTGAAGACAAGGAGAAATAGGGGAGGGGGAAGGAGAGAAAGGGATAGAGACAGAGAAAGTGTAGATGAGGAGAAATAGGGGAGGGGGAAGGAGAGAAAGGGATAGAGACAGAGAAAGTGTAGACGAGGAGAAATAGGTGAGGGGGAAGGAGAGAAAGGGATAGAGACAGAAAGTGATGACAAGGAGAAATAGGGGAGGGGGAAGGAGAGAGAGGGATAGAGACAGAGAAAGTGAGATGAGTCAAAAGACAGGGAGAAAGGTGGGTGTAAAGAGAGTGAGATGGGTAGTGTATTGGGAATGGGCAATTCCATAGCAACGGGCTCCGATTTAGTCACTTAAAATGTATGCCAAACAAATAAAACTATATGCATAAGGACCACTGTTAACAATTTATACTGAACATTTTACAAAAATACATTTACTGGAAGAACTGTGCAGATGCAATGTTTTTAGAATTTAGGTAAATCTATTTTTTTTATGTGACCACGTTTTCCAAAAACTCTTCATTATTTGCTCCGAATTAAGATTCAAAGACATCTGCAGATAAAATGGGGTGTCAGCTATGACATGGGACATTGAGTTTGAAAACATCTATTTAGGTTATTAAACAACAGTAAGTGATGTGGATGTACACATAGTAACAGAATTGCAGTAACAGAATTTCGTCTTGGGTCCATGAGCTGAACTACACAGAAATAAATAAACCAAATCAAATTGTATTTGTCACACACCGAATACAACAGGTATATAGACCTTGCCTTAAAATGCTTGCTTATGAGCCCTTCCCAACAATGCAGAGTGAAGAATAAACATGTATTAAAACCCAAAGGGGAGTAAAATACACAAGAATGAAGTTATATACAGGGAGTTCCAGATCAATGTGCAGGGGTACGAGGTATTAGATGTAGATACATCAGATCAATGTGCAGGGGTACGAGGTATTAGATGTAGATACATCAGATCAATGTGCAGGGGTACGAGGTATTAGATGTAGATACATCAGATCAATGTGCAGGGGTACGAGGTATTAGATGTAGATACATCAGATCAATGTGCAGGGGTACGAGGTATTAGATGTAGATACATCAGATCAATGTGCAGGGGTACGAGGTATTAGATGTAGATACATCAGATCAATGTGCAGGGGTGCGAGGTATTAGATGTAGATACATCAGATCAATGTGCAGGGTACGAGGTATTAGATGTAGATACATCAGATCAATGTGCAGGGGTACGAGGTATTAGATGTAGATACATCAGATCAATGTGCAGGGGTACGAGGTATTAGATGTAGATACATCAGATCAATGTGCAGGGGTACGAGGTATTAGATGTAGATACATCAGATCAATGTGCAGGGGTGAGGTATTAGATGTAGATACATCAGATCAATGTGCAGGGGTACGAGGTATTAGATGTAGATACATCAGATCAATGTGCAGGGTACGAGGTATTAGATGTAGATACATCAGATCAATGTGCAGGGGTACGAGGTATTAGATGTAGATACATCAGATCAATGTGCAGGGGTACGAGGTATTAGATGTAGATACATCAGATCAATGTGCAGGGGTACGAGGTATTAGATGTAGATACATCAGATCAATGTGCAGGGGTACAAGGTATTAGATGTAGATACATCAGATCAATGTGCAGGGGTACGAGGTATTAGATGTAGATACATCAGATCAATGTGCAGGGTACGAGGTATTAGATGTAGATACATCAGATCAATGTGCAGGGTACGAGGTATTAGATGTAGATACATCAGATCAATGTGCAGGGGTACGAGGTATTAGATGTAGATACATCAGATCAATGTGCAGGGGTACGAGGTATTAGATGTAGATACATCAGATCAATGTGCAGGGTACGAGGTATTAGATGTAGATACATCAGATCAATGTGCAGGGTACGAGGTATTAGATGTAGATACATCAGATCAATGTGCAGGGTACGAGGTATTAGATGTAGATACATTTACTGTATGTAAATAAAGGCAGGGTAAAGTGACATCACAATATACAGTAAAATAACAAGAGTAATAATTATGGATGTGAATGTCATTCTCTTCATGGTGATGTATCCTAAATAGGTACACAAAGATAGAAATATGTAATATCTTCCTTTGCCTATTTGGTTATTATTTTACGCACTAGATATTATTTTAATAAGCTCCGCCCCCTGGTTGGGGTACTAGTAAAGTAGAGTATAGTAGAGTATAGTTCAGTACAGTACAGCAGAGTTCAGTACAGTATAGTGCAGTAGAGTAAAGTAGAGTATAGTACAGTACTGTAATGCTCCGGGTGTCGTGGGTGTGGAGTCAAATGCAGGAGACAGAGAGTTCAATGCTGCGCGTCTTTTAATCGCACCAATGCACCACAGGGTGCTCACAAAAACGTTACGTTCCCAAAACACAGGGAATCAAAATGTACAATGGGAAACAATCCCGACCGGACACTAACACGTGCCTATACCACAGAGCCGAAGGTTTACATAGAAATAATCCCGCACAACAACCAGGCGGGCCGGCTGTCTAATAAAGACAAACTAATTAAACATTCACAGGTGCTACCACTCAACATACAAGGAGGGGAAGGAAAAACAATCAGTGGCAGCTAATAGGCCGGTGACGACGACCGCCGAGCGCCACCTGCCCGGGAAAGGGAAACACCCTCGGTCGGACTCGTGACAGTACCCCCCCCCTGACGCGTGGCTCCCGCAGCGCGCC
Source organism: Oncorhynchus mykiss (assembly GCF_013265735.2). Classification (NCBI taxonomy): domain Eukaryota; kingdom Metazoa; phylum Chordata; class Actinopteri; order Salmoniformes; family Salmonidae; genus Oncorhynchus; species Oncorhynchus mykiss. The sequence goes on along the minus strand of NC_048566.1, from coordinate 17,136,226 downwards.
GACACCGGCCTCGAGGTCGCCCCGGAGGACGAGGCGCAGGGCGATCCGGATGGAGGCGATGGAAATCCCTCAACATGGAGGGATCCAAGATGTCCCCCACCGGTACCCAGCACCTCTCCTCCGGACCGTACCCCTCCCAGTCCACGAGGTACTGCAGGCCCCTCACCCGGCGTCTTGAGTCCAGAATGGCCCGGATCGTGTACGCCGGGGACCCCTCGATGTCCAGCGGGGGGGGAGGGACCTCCGGTACCTCACTGTCCTGCAGGGGACCAGCTACCACCGGCCTGAGGAGAGACACATGAAACGAGGGGTTAATACGATAATAGGAAGGGAGTTGTAATCGATAACACACCTCGTTTATCCTCCTCAGGACTTTAAAGGGCCCTACACACTGCGGACCCAGCCTCCGGCAGGGCAAGCGGAGAGGTAGGTTTCGGGTCGAGAGCCAGACCCTGTCCCCCGGTACAAACACGGGGGCCTCACTGCGGTGGCGGTCAGCACTCCTCTTCTGCCGTCCACTCGCTTGTCGTAGAGATTCCTGGACGGCCCTCCAGGTCTCCTTGGAGCGCTGTACCCATTCCTCCACCGCAGGAGCCTCGGTCTGGCTCGGATGCCATGGTGCCAGGACCGGCTGGTACCCCAACACACACTGAAAAGGGGACACGTTAGTAGAGGAGTGGCGTAGTGAGTTCTGAGCCATTTCAGCCCAGGGAATGTATCGTGCCCACTCCCCTGGCCGATCCTGGCAATACGACCGCAGAAACCTACCCACCTCCTGGTTCACTCTCTCCACCTGCCCATTACTCTCGGGGTGATAACCGGAGGTCAGGCTGACAGAGACCCCCAAACGTTCCATGAACGTTCCATGAACGCTCTCCATACCCGGGACGTGAATTGGGGGCCCCGATCAGAAACGATGTCCTCCGGCACCCCGTAGTGCCGGAAGACATGGGTGAATAACGCCTCCGCAGTCTGTAGGGCTGTAGGGATACCGGGCAACGGGAGGAGACGGCAGGACTTAGAGAACCAATCCACAATTACCAGAACCGTGGTGTTCCCCTGAGACGGCGGGAGATCGGTTAGGAAATCTATGGACAGATGTGACCATGGCCGCTGTGGAACAGGGAGGGGTTGTAGCTTCCCTCTAGGAAGGTGCCTAGGAGCCTTACTCTGAGCGCACACTGAACAGGAGGAGACATAACCCTTAACGTCCTTAGCCAACGTAGGCCACCAATACCTCCCCTGAAGGCTCCCCACTGTCCTCGTCACCCCAGGGTGACCCGAGGAGGGTAGGACGTGAGCCCACCGAATCAGTTTGTCCCGAACACCAAGCGGCACGTACCTTCGCCCCGCTGGACACTGAGGAGGCGCGGGTTCAGCCCGTAACGCCCGCTCGATGTCCGAGTCCACCTCCCATACCACTGGGGCTACCAGCTTCGAGGCGGGAAGGATGGGAGTAGGTTCGGTAGACCCATCCTCCGTGTCATAAAGGCGGGACAGTGCGTCAGCCTTCACGTTCTGGGAGCCCGGTCTATAAGACAAAGTAAATCGGAACCGGGTGAAGAACATGGCCCACCTTGCCTGACGTGGGTTAAGTCTCCTAGCTGCCCGAATATACTCCAGATTCTGGTGGTCGGTCCAGATGAGAAAGGGGTGTTTAGCCCCCTCAAGCCAGTGTCTCCACACCTTCAGAGCTCTAACCACCGCTAGCAACTCCCGGTCCCCCACATCATAGTTACGCTCCGCTGGGCTGAGCTTCCTTGAGAAGAAAGCGCAGGGTCGGAGTTTTGGTGGCGTACCCGAGCGCTGTGATAGCACGGCACCCACCCCAGCCTCGGACGCGTCCACCTCCACTATGAATGCTAGAGAGGGGTCCGGATGCGCCAACACGGGCGCATCAGTAAACAGCGCCTTCAACTTGTTGAATGCTCCGTCCGCCTCTGCTGACCACTGCAAACGCACCGGGCCCCCCTTCAGCAGTGAGGTGATGGGAGCCGCTACCTGGCCAAAACCCCGGATAAACCTCCGGTAGTAGTTGGCAAAACCCAGAAAACGCTGCACCTCCTTTACCGTGGTCGGAGTCGGCCAATTACGCACGGCCCTAATGCGGTCACCCTCCATCACTACCCCCGAGGTGGAAATGCGATATCCCAGAAAAGAGACGGCTCGTTTAGAGAACACGCATTTCTCAGCCTTGACGTATAGGTCATGCTCCAGCAGTCTACCAAGCACCTTGCGCACCAGAGACACATGCGCGGTGTGAGTGGCCGAGTAGATCAGAATGTCATCGATATAAGCCACCACTCCCTGCCCGCACAGGTCCCTGAGAATCTCGTCTACAAAGGATTGGAAAACGGCTGGAGCATTCTTTAACCCATACGGCATGACGAGGTACTCATAGTGGCCTGATGTAGTACTAAATGCGGTTTTCCACTCGTCTCCCTTCCGAACACGCACCAAACTATACGCGCTCCTGAGATCCAGTTTTGTGAAGAACTGCGCTCCGTGGAACGATTCCACCGCCGTAGCGATGAGAGGTAGAGGGTAACTATACCCCACTGTGATGGCGTTTAGACCTCTATAATCGATACACGGACGCAAGCCTCCCTCCTTTTTCCTCACAAAAAAGAAACTTGAGGAGACGGGTGAAATGGAGGACCGAATGTACCCCTGTCCCAGCGCCTCCGTGACATATGTCTCCATTGCCAACGTCTCCTCCTGGGACAGCGGGTACACGTGACTCTTGGGAAGCGCAGCGTCTACCTGGAGATCTATCGTACAATCCCTTCCCGGTCGATAAGGTGGTAATTTAGTCGCTTTCACTTTACTGAAAGCGATTGCCAAATCGGCATACTCGGGGGGAATGCACACCGTGGAACCCTGGTCTGGACTCTCCACCGACGTGGCACCGATGGAAACTCCCAAACACCTTCCAGAACACTCCTCTGACCACCCCTGGAGAACCCCCTGTTTCCACTAAATTTTAGGATTGTGCCGGGCCAGCCAGGGAGTCCCCAGCACCACTGGAAACGCAGGCGAGTCAATAATAAAGAAACTGATACGCTCCCTATGATTCCCCTGCGTCACCATGTCCAGTGGGACCGTGGTCTCCCTGACCATCCCTGACCCTAATGGCCGGCTATCTAGGGAGTGCACGGGGAAAGGAGAATCTATCGGCACCAGCGGAACCCCTAACTTAAGGGCGAGTCCGCGATCCATAAAGTTCCCAGCTGCGCCTGAATCGACGAGCGCCCTATGCTGGGAAGAGGGAAAAAAGCGAAGGAAAAAAGTTAAGACAAACATGTGGCCAACAGGGGGTTCTGGGTGAGTTTGATGCTGACTCACCTGGGGTGACCGAGAAGCGTTCCGCCTGCCATCTCTACTCCCAGACGGACCCCCCCAGCACCGATCAGACGTGTGTCCTCTCCGACCACAGTTGGTGCAGGGAAGGCCTCCTCCTCCGGTACCCCTCGGCGCAGCCCCTCCCAACTCCATCGGAATGGGAGCGGAGGGGCTGGGTGGTGGAACGCACAGGACCCTCTCTGAACGCCCGCGGGCAGCCAGCAGATTATCCAGTCGAATGGACATGTCAATCAGCTGATCCAGTGACAGAGTGGTGTCCCGACACGCTAACTCCCGGCGGACATCCTCTCGGAGACTACACCTGTAGTGGTCCATGAGGGCCCTGTCGTTCCACCCAGATCCGGCTGCCAAGGTCCGGAACTCCAGCGCGTAATCCTGGGCGCTCCTCCTCTCCTGCCTGAGGTGAAATAGTCGTTCTCCCGCCGCTCGGCCGTCTAGAGGGTGATCAAACACGGCGCGGAAGCGACGGGAAAACTCTGGGTAGTGCTCCCGCGCTGAGTCTGGACCATTCCAGACCGCGTTCGCCCATTCCAGGGCACGACCCGTGAGGCAGGAGATGAGGACACTCACCCTCTCTTCTCCTGAGGGAGTGGGTCTGATGGTGGCCAGGTATAGCTCCAGCTGGAGCAGAAACCCCTGGCAACCCGCCGCCGCTCCATCATAAGCCCTCGGTAGCGTCAGACGGAGGGTGCTGGAGTCGGGAGATGGGGAGTCCGGAACCGTGGGTGCCGAAGGTGGAGAGAGGAGCCCACTCCTCTCCCATCGGTCCATTCTCTCCATCACTTGATCCATCGCGGATCCAATCCGATGAAGGACGGTGGTGTGGTGGAGAACCCGTTCCTCCATCGATGGGAGAGGGTTGGCTGCTGCTCCTGCTGACTCCATCAATTTGATAGGTGCGGGATTCTGTAATGCTCCGGGTGTCGTGGGTGTGGAGTCAAATGCAGGAGACAGAGAGTTCAATGCTGCGCGTCTTTTAATCGCACCAATGCACCACAGGGTGCTCACAAAAACGTTACGTTCCCAAAACACAGGGAATCAAAATGTACAATGGGAAACAATCCCGACCGGACACTAACACGTGCCTATACCACAGAGCCGAAGGTTTACATAGAAATAATCCCGCACAACAACCAGGCGGGCCGGCTGTCTAATAAAGACAAACTAATTAAACATTCACAGGTGCTACCACTCAACATACAAGGAGGGGAAGGAAAAACAATCAGTGGCAGCTAATAGGCCGGTGACGACGACCGCCGAGCGCCACCTGCCCGGGAAAGGGAAACACCCTCGGTCGGACTCGTGACAAGTACATTATAGTGTAGTCAACTCTAGTGTGCTGTACTGTGTACTGTACTGAACTCTGAATCAGAATTAGTTAGGTAACATAGATAAATAAGATGTTTTATTTACATAATATGCTTAGGTGAGATACTTGTCATTAGAATGTCTCCTTTTCGACTATACTGTTGGCAGTTGCACTTTTCCCTTCTCAGCTAGGGAAAAGTCACTTGGGGCCCAGAGAGGGTATAGGTCAGGGTTGTCTTTTACATGTCTGGTAATAGGCAGAATATCAGAAAGGGAGAGATCAGAATGGAACATTGTCTTCATATGTGAATGTATCTGTTAAATCATGTGAAGGGATGGTGTGATTAATGGGGAACCAGTTAGTTGGCTCCACTATGTCTGTACTCCAGTCACTCCCTATTTTTCCCATTGGGGGGAGGAGTATGGCAGTGTCTAGAACCATTGTATTACCCCTCTGATGTTGAAACTTGTCTTTCATAGTATATGACCTAGAGGCTCACTCCTCTCAGGGAGCTTGTCCAGGAGTGGGGAGAAGAGGGGGTTTACTTGAGATGGGAGAATATCATTGTTGACAATTGATATATGCCATTGGATGAGGTAATGCTTTTGTACTATGAAGTACCAGGAACGAGATTAGAACCTCGTCTTAGAGACCAAACTGAACGATAAATTATAGCTAATGCTATCTGGCTTTGGGATACTCCTTTCTCAAGTAAAAGGCCCTTTGTGAAGTTTTCCTAAGATCTGTGGTTCATCATGTAAGTTGAGAGGGGTGTATCTTTTCTATAAAAGATCTCAGTTGAGTGGGCCTCCCGGGTGGCGCAGTGGTCTAGGGCACTGCATCGCATCTGGTAGCTGTGCCACCAGAGACGTTGGGTTTCCGCCCAGGCTCTGTCGCAGCCGGCCGCTTGGCATGTGCGGCTGCTCGGCCATGGAAACTAATTTCATGAAGCTCCCGACGAACGTTGCGTCCATAGGCAGTTTGGAACTCAGTAGTGGACAGGACCATTTTTATGCTCTATGTGCTTCAGCTGGTCCTGTTCTGTGAGCTTGTGTGGCCTACCACTTCGCGTTTGAGCCGTTGTTGCTCCTAGATGTTACAGCTTCACAATAACAGCACTTACAGTTGAATGAAATGTGTGCAGGTGACGAACTAACTTGTTGGAAAGGTGGCATCCTATGACGGTGCCACGTTGAAAGTCACTCAGCTTGTCAGTAAAGTACTGCCAATCCTTGTCTATGGAGAGTGCATGGCTGGGTGCTCCATTTTCCACACCTGTCAGCAACTGGTGTGGCTGAAATAGCTGAATCCACTAATTTGAAGGGGTGTCCACATACTTTTGTATATATAGTGTAGTTCTACCTGGAAACAAAATGGGTTCTCCTATGGGAACACCCGAAGAACCCTTTTGGAACCCTTTTTTCTAAGAAACTACAGCCTCTTCTCCTCTTTCTTTCCCTCTCTCCCTCCCTGTACCTCTCTCCCTGTGTTGTTGCCAGCTTCTCTCCCTCTCTGTCTCCCTGTGTTGCTGCCAGCTTCTCTCCCTCTCTGTCTCCCTGTGTTGCTGCCAGCTTCTCTCCCTCTCTGTCTTCCTGTGTTGCTGCCAGCTTCTCTCCCTCTCTGTCTTCCTGTGTTGCTGCCAGCTTCTCTCCCTCTCTGTCTTCCTGTGTTGCTGCCAGCTTCTCTCCCTCTCGGTCTTCCTGTGTTGCTGCCAGCTTCTCTCCCTCTCTGTCTTCCTGTGTTGCTGCCAGCTTCTCTCCCTCTCGGTCTTCCTGTGTTGCTGCCAGCTTCTCTCCCTCTCGGTCTTCCTGTGTTGCTGCCAGCTTCTCTCCCTCTCGGTCTTCCTGTGTTGCTGCCAGCTTCTCTCCCTCTCGGTCTTCCTGTGTTGCTGCCAGCTTCTCTCCCTCTCTGTCTTCCTGTGTTGCTGCCAGCTTCTCTCCCTCTCGGTCTTCCTGTGTTGCTGCCAGCTTCTCTCCCTCTCGGTCTTCCTGTGTTGCTGCCAGCTTCTCTCCCTCTCGGTCTTCCTGTGTTGCTGCCAGCTTCTCTCCCTCTCGGTCTTCCTGTGTTGCTGCCAGCTTCTCTCCCTCTCTGTCTTCCTGTGTTGCTGCCAGCTTCTCTCCCTCTCTGTCTTCCTGTGTTGTTGCCAGCTTCTCTCCCTCTCTGTCTTCCTGTGCACTCAGCTTGTTTTTCTTCTTGCCTCTGCCTCCCTACCCTCCTTCTCTTCCTTGCCTCTCTCTCTCTTCCCTCTCTCTCTCTTCCCTCTGTCTGTCTGTTGCTGCCTGCCCTGCTCCTGACATGTCCTGCCTCCCTCCCTCTCTATTCCACTCTACCCTGCCTCTCTCTCTCTCCATCTCTGTTGTTCCCCATCTCTTTCTCTGCTCTCTATGTTCAGTGGTGCAACATGAGGCAGTCTGTGGCTATCTGTCTGTTTGGACTCTCAGCTCTGCTCCACGGTGAGTGACTTTCATGTTCTCTCTCTCTCTGTGTGTGTGTGTGTGTGTGAGTGTTGTGTGTGTGTTTCCACGTGTAAGTACAATATGTGCAAGTCCATTGATATTTGAGAACTCAACCTTACAGTTCCAGCTGTATTGCAGAGAGAGAAGATAGGAGAGGGAAATGAACAGAGAGGGAGGAGAGAAGAGGAGCAGGAATAAAGAGAGACAAGGGAGAGGAATGATCACAGAGCTTACAGGTTAGGATGTTGTTCATCACAGTTGTAAAATCCAACCCTCCTGTCTGTTTTAATCCATTGTTGGTTGATGTGTTCCTCTCTGCACCAGCAGCAGTATCTTAGATGGCTAACATCTTGTGACTGTATACTGACATGGTACCATCTTGTGACTGCATATTGATATGGTACCATCTTGTGACTGCATATTGATATGGTACCATCTTGTGACTGCATATTGATATGGTACCATCTTGTGACTGTATATTGATATGGTAACATCTTGTGACTGCATATTGATATGGTACCATCTTGTGACTGCATATTGATATGGTACCATCTTGTGACTGCATATTGATATGGTACCATCTTGTGACTGCATATTGATATGGTACCATCTTGTGACTGCATATTGATATGGTACCATCTTGTGACTGTATATTGATATGGTACCATCTTGTGACTGCATATTGATATGGTACCATCTTGTGACTGCATATTGATATGGTACCATCTTGTGACTGCATATTGATATGGTACCATCTTGTACATAATAGCATATTACATACAAACGCAACATGCTGTTATAAAGACTGTACTCTACTGTATGTGGGTCTACATTACATTCACTAGTTCTATATATTTATATATTTCTTAATTCCTTTCTTTTACCTTTAAATTTGTGTGTGTTGTTGTGAATTGTTAGATACTACACGCTACACCTGCAATAACATCTGCTAAATATGTGTATGTGACCAATAACATTTAATTTGATTAGATTTTTAGTTAGACATTGCTTCCGAATTTCATCAACTGCACAGATACATTAAGTCTGATACAGTTGTGAAACAGGAGTGAGTGAAGTCAGTCCACGATGGAGCTGCTAGAAGTGAGGTTCCTGGTCCTCCTGTCCGTCTGTCTGTCCTCCTGTCTGTCTGTCTGTCTGTCCGTCCGTCCGTCCGTCCGTCCATTTGTCTGTCTGTCTGTCTGTCTGTCTGTCTGTCAGTTTGTTTGTATTTCTGAGTGGAGGGTTTTAGTGTTTAATGCGTCACTATTTCCAGTGTGGAATAGATCAGATGTTTTAATGGCCACAGAGAGACTAGTCAATCCCCTTAAAGATAGAGTCAGCGGAATGACGTTGCACGAGCAGCACCGCAGATATTACGATGACCAAGATGCAAGACTTTGCTCTCACACAGTCACACACAGTATCTGCTTTTGTGCATAGGTTCGCTTCACGCTATTACAACACGGTAGCCACTGGACCAAAAGAGGGGTTTAACCTCACTCTCCAACATTCTTAGTTGTTGCGGAAATTGACCCACTATCCTGTTTACTTTGATCAGCTACGTCATATTGCTGACTCTACCTTTAACAATTAATGGGCCTGTCTGGATACTATCTCCCTCTCTTCAGTCTCTCTCCTCTTGATTATCCTCTTTCTCCCTCTCTTCACTCTCTCTCTTCTTGATTCTCCTCATTCTTCTTCTCTCGCCTCATCTTTCTCCCTCTCTTCACTCTCTCCTCTTGATTCTCCTCTTTCACCCTCCGCCGCTCTTCTCTCCCCACTGCTGGAAGTTCGTTGTGCGGTCCATTTCGTGGGCTCTCGTTTGTGGTCTCGCAAGGAGCTGCTTACGGGGGTTCATTGGGGTGGTGTCCGTCGGCGTGCAGAAGGTGGATCGGTGGGGGTTGGGTTGGTAGTTGGCAGCGGCGACTCTGGACGCGTGCCGGGCCCTTCTCGCGGATCTCCCCAGCTACGGTGCTCGTTGGCCTCGTTTACGCGGGGTCTCCGGCGGGTTGCCTTGTCCGGCACCTAGCAGCTGACTTAGAACTGGTGCGGACCAGGGGAATCCGACTGTTTAAAAAGAAAAGCCCCAGAAAATAGTGAAGTGTGGGCAAGCAAACACAATACTACACAAGAAATGGGAACTAAAAAACTAAATAAAATTGGCAGACGACCGGAGAGCCACAATATAATATAGCTACAAAAATGCATATATAGCGGGCAAGAAATGTATGAACAAAGGGGCCTTTGGACAGGACCCCAACACCCAATTGTGGTGACGAGTACAAAGACAAGTTTAAGGCCCAAGCTATGGGGCCGTGCCAGCAATAAAAACGTGTATATAAAAATAAAGAAATCTATAAATTAAGGGGCCCTCAGACCGGGCCCCAACACCTAATAAAGGTGATGAGTACAAATGTGTGTACAAAGGGGCCTGTAGACAGGACCCCAACACCTAATATTGGTGATGAATGCAGTGAAAACAAATCAAAAACCTGGACATGCCAAACCAGGCGCGACCTCGAGCGGACACCACAGGAAAAAAAAGGTTGCGAAGCTAGCTAAGTAATGCAGGATGCACCTCCTGATAGCCGAAAAAAGGTGCCGCTAGTGGGTTGGGTACCACTGGTGAAATCTTCTTATCTTGACCCAGTACAGCCTCAGAGGAAGGGCCACTCTAAGGAGCCAGGTCCTCCCAGGGTTTCTCCACTGGGCCCAACTATTAGGGACTGTGAGTATAACAGAACTTATGTAGCAGGCAAAACCCAGAGGACTAACTGTTCAGAATGATTATATTTTTTGCCTCTCTCTGTTCCCTGCGTTGTTATTGCCAAGGGATATTTCTTATGAACCTGTTTTCAGTTCCTACCGCTTCCACTGGATGTCACCAGTCTTTGGAATTTGGTTGAGGTTATTCCTTTGTGCAATAAAGAAGTAGGCCAACTAGGAACTGGGTAACACTTTTGTGAGTTGCGCAAGACGTGAAAAGTGGCGCTGATTTGTTTTCATTCCTGTATTGAACACAGATTGCCCCGTCTACAATTTGATCGATTATTAACGTTTAAAAATACCTAAAGTTGTGTTACAAAAGTAGTTTGAAATATTAAAGTTTATAGGCACCTTTTGAAATATTTTGTACTGACGTTGCGTTTTTTGTAAGCTGTTTTTTCTGGATCAAACGCGCTTTATAAATGGACATTTTGGATATATATGGACGGAATTAATCGAACAAAAGGACCCATTGTGATGTTTATGGGACATATTGGAGTGCCAACAAAAGAAGCTCGTCAAAGGTAATGCATGTTTTATATTTTATTTCAGCGTTTTGTGTAGCGCCTGCAGGGTTGAAATATGCATTAAAACTATTTGAAACCGTTCCATTCAGATGCTCTTCATTTTTGGTGTAATTCTTCTCATCATGTTTTTGTCATGACGTTGGCCTGGGGGTAGGTTTATGACACTCATAAATACCTCTTCCCCCCCTTTTCCCTCTCTCTACCCTACTGATGTGAAATTTGAAAACCCCTTGGTTAACATAGAAATTCTCGGAAAATCAGGTGGGGGGGCGGGGAAATTAACTATATTCTGGTAATCCAACCAATTGAACATATGCGGTGGTACTTAATGAATATGATGTCAGTTCGGTTATCATCTGAGACATTCTCATCAATGATAAGATGACAAACTCTACAGTGGAAAGTCTGCACATTGTAGTTATCGGATTCACATGGAATTGTTGTTCAATTTAGATGTTTGAATATACAATTATTGGTGAATAGATTAAATGTAATTTTAGCTTCTAAATGAGAGATTTGGGTTTTCATAAGATTAGGGCTCTGCTCAATCAGTGGCCCGCCCCTGTGAAGAGACATGGGCTGTAGACTGTGAAACACGCCCTTCTCCCTCCACTATATAAGCCCTTGACGACAATGTAACCTTCTGTTCCAAGTACGTGAGGTCTGCAGCCTCTGCAGTAAAAGGACTAAATGACTGCTGGTCATTTATGAACATTTGAACATCTTGGCCATGTTCTGTTATAATCTCCACCCGGCACAGCCAGAAGAGGCCACCCCACATAGCCTGGTTCCTCTCTAGGTTTCTTCCTAGGTTTTGGCCTTTCTAGGGAGTTTTTCCTAGCCACCGTGCTTCTACACCTGCATTGCTTGCTGTTTGGAGTTTTAGGCTGGGTTTCTGTACAGCACTTTGAGATATCAGCTGATGTACGAAGGGCTATATAAATACATTTGATTTGATTTGATTTGACTAACATGTCAACTACAGAACTGAGCCAACCTCAGCGTGAGCTTTGGTTGCGAATGGTATGAACTTTGAACTCGTATTCGCTAAAGAAGTGATACCTCCTAGCTGTTGAGTTAGCAACAGCAGCTGCAAACGCAGGCTAGGAAAGAACAGACAGAGTATCCCGTCTATCACACAACGACGTTACTACAACGTATCCAATTGACCACCAGAGACATTCTTCAAAGGACAAAGGACTCGGTTTGGCAACACGGCCTTCCATCTACCACCAACCTACCAAAGCGCAGCTCAGAGTAAATATTTATTGCATTTTCCTTTTCCAAATGTGCGGTAATTTAGAATGCATAAGATACTGTATTTACGATAGCACAGCTTCTCCCTGTGTCCCTCAGTCTTCCCGCTCTTTCACTCAAACCCAGCCCTTTATCTTTTGTGTAACCAGCTGTCATATCTGTTCCGCCCGCTAGGGACATTTTCCTTTATGACGTAATTTGTAATCAAGGTATGATTCATTCTTTGTATATGTAATTCTGTGTGATTAGTTAGGTATTTAGTAAATAAATAATTAGACCCAATTTTGTATTGCTGATTCAACTTGTTAGCCAGGGTTCGTGAAAATAACCAAGAATTTACAACTTTCAGATGAGACTGAATTAAGGTGACGATTAATATTGACTGCTATTGATGTAAAATATTACTAGGTCTTTAAGAGTTTATTCGGAAGATAACAGCTCTATAAATATTCTTTCACGGTGCCCCGACTCTCTAGTTAATTACATTTACATGATTAGCACAATCGGGTAATATTAATTACGGAGAAAGGATTTTATAGAATAGCATTTCATATAACTTAATCCGGCATAGCCAAAGACACAACATTTTTATTATACTCACTCCCTTCTGGATTCATATTTTATTCTCCTACAGCTCATCTCTTCCCCGTTTTAGATATTCTTAATCTCTCTCTGTGCAATCATATCACTTTCGTTCTACTCCTTTCTCTATATATTTCTCTCTCTCATTTTTCCAGGGGTGCAACTTTCACTGGGGATGGAGGGGTAATGAAACTCCCACATTCTGAAAATGCATTTTTTCCTCCTCCAGGTTTTATCATTGCACTGTGATATGAAAAACAGCATCTGTGTGCTTTAGGACTATCTGGACACCTTAGAGCAGTTGGGTAGTCTGTTTGGAGGTTTAAGCCAGCTGGATTTAGGATCACGCGGACACCACAGCGCAGGCGGACAGGCTGTGTGAAGACCAAGCTTCTGAAAGGCTGGCTGGACCAGCCATATGTGTTGCGCTCTTTCTCCGAGTTGTAAAAGCAAGCAGAGCAGAAACGGGCTACTCTTTACTCTTGACTGATGTACAGTTGAAGTCAGAAGTTTACATACATACAAATACATTTAAACAAATTTTTTAATCCTAGTAATAAATTCCCTGTCTTAGGTCAGTTAGGATCACCACTTTATTTTGAGAATGTGAAATGTCAGGATGATAGCAGAGAGAATGAGTTATTTCAGATTTTACTTCTTTCATCACATTCACAGTGGGTCAGAAGTTTACAAACACTCAATTAGTATTTGGTAGCATTGCTTTTAAATTGTTTAACTTCGGTCAAACGTTTCGGGTAGCCTTCCACAAGCTTCCCACAATAAGTTGGGTGAATTTTGGCCCATTCCCCCTGACAGAGCTGGTGTAACGGAGTCAGGTTTGTAGGCCTCCTTGCTCGCACACACCTTTTCAGTTCTGCCAACAAATTTTCTATAGAAGGAGGTCAGGGCTTTGTGATGGCCACTCCAATACCTTGAATTTGTTGTCCTTGGGCCATTTTGCCACAACATTGGAAGAATGCTTGGGGTCATTGTCCATTTGGAAGACCCATTTGCGACCAAGCTTTATCTTCCTGACTGAGGTCTTGAGATGTTTCTTCAATATATCCACATAATTGTCCCTTCTCATGATGCCATCTATTTTGTGAAGTGCACCAGTCCCTCCTGCAGCAAAGCACACCAACAACATGATGCTGCCAGCCCCATGCTTCACAGTTTAGATGGTGTTCTTCGGCTTGCAAGCCTCCACCTTTTTCCTCCAAACATAACGATGATCATTATGGCCAAAAACTTATATTTTTGTTTCATCAGACCAGAGGACATTTCTCCAAAAAGTATGATCTTTGTCCCCATGTGTAGTTGCAAACCGTAGTCTGGCTTTTTGGAGGTTTTGGAGCAGTGGCTTCTTCCTTGCTGAGCGGCCTTTCAGGTTATGTTGATATAGGACTCGTTTTCTGTGGTTATAGATACTTTTGTACCTGTTTCCTCCAGCATCTTCACAAGGTCCTTTGCTGTTGTTCTGGGATTGATTTGCATTTTCGCACCAAAGTGCTTTCATCCCTAGGAGACAGAACGCGTCTTCTTCCTGAGCGGTATGACGGCTGCGTGGTCCCATGGTGTTAATACTTGCGTACTATTGTTTGTACAGATGAACGTGGTACCTTCAGGCGTTTGGAAATTTCTCCCAAGGATAAATCAGACTTGTGGAGGTCTACAAAAATGTTTTCTGAGGTCTTGGCTGATTTAATTTGATTTCCTCATGATGTCAAGGAAAGAGGCACAGAGTTTGAAGGTCGGCCTTGAAATACATCCACAGGTACACCTCCAATTGACTCAAATTATGTCAATTAGCCAATCAGAAGCTTCTAAAGCCATGACATAATTTTATGGAATTTTCCAAGCTGTTTAAAGGCACAGTCAACTTACTGTATGTAAACTTCTGACTCACTGGAATTGTGATACAATGAATTATAAGTGAAATAATCTGTCTGTAAACAATTGTTGGAAAAATTACTATTGTCATGCACAAAGTAGATGTCCTAACCGACTTGCCAAAACTATAGTTTGTTAACAAGATATTTGTGGAGTGGTTGAAAAACAAGTTTTAATTACCTGCTCGTTGAACATCTCATTCCAAAATCCCCCCCCCCCCCCCCCCCCCCCCACCAAAGTTGCACCCCTGCATTTTTCCTTCTGTCTACAGGAATGTAGTTGTCTCTTTGTAACGGTCCATTCTGTCTATAGGAATGTAGCTGTCTCTTTGTAACTGTCCATTCTGTCTACAGGAATGTAGTTGTCTCTTTGTAACTGTCCATTCTGTCTACAGCAATGTAGTTGTCTCTTTGTAACTGTCCATTCTGTCTACAGGAATGTAGCTGTCTCTTTGTAACTGTCCATTCTGTCTACAGGAATGTAGCTGTCTCTTTGTAACTGTCCATTCTGTCTGCAGGAATGTAGTTGTCTCTTTGTTACTGTCCATTCTGTCTACAGGAATGTAGTTGTCTCTTTGTAACGATCCATTCTGTCTACAGGAATGTAGCTGTCTCTTTGTAACTGTCCATTCTGTCTCCTCTGTCTTCTTATTCTTTCCCTCTCGTCATTGCCCTCTCTCTCTCCCGCTCTCCTTCCTCATCCTTTTCCTTATCCCCCTCTCTCTCCCTCCCCCTCCTTCCCTCCTTGCCAACGACTCTCTACCACTCACTGTCCGATTCTCCTACACTCTCTTACAAGTCATGAATGTGGTACGCTACCATGTTCTCTTATACATTCATATAAACACACACGCACACACACACGCACACACACACGCACACACACACACACACACACACACACACACACACACACACACTAATTTAACTGTCTTCATCTTATTCCAGGATGAGAAAAACCAGATCCTCACCACTAATGCCTGGCTTCAGATGGTGAGGATGACCCTGCATGTGTGTCCATGCCCGCTTGTGTGTGTGTGTGTGTGTGTGTGGCTCCCTGGCTGCGTTTAGACAGGCAGCCCAATTCTGTAATTTCTTTCACTAATTGGTATTTTGCTCTGAAAAAGATCTGATGTGAAAAGATCTGATGTGATTGGTCAAAATATCAATTCGTGGAAAGATATCAGAATTGGTCTGCCTGTGTAAACACAGCCCCTGTAACCTTAATAATTTATTGACTGGATTTGTATAGCAATGGTTTGACCACTACCTTCAGTGGAACCAGTCAGAGTACCCTGGAGTGAAAACCCTTCGCTTCACTACTGACCAGGTCTGGATACCTGATATACTACTGTACAACAGGTGTGTCTCTGTCTCTGTCTCTGTCTCTGTGTCTGTGTCTGTGACTCTGTCTCTGTGTCTGTGTCTCTCTCTCTCTCTCTCTCTCTCTCTCTCTCTCTCTCTCTCTCTCTCTCTCTCTCTCTCTCTCTCTCTCTCTCTCTCTCATAGCAAGAGCTTAACACACGTGCGTTGTACTATATACTGAGTTAGGAAGGACACCTGTATCTTTGTAGTGACTGGGTGCATTGATACACCATCCAAAATGGAATTAATAACACCATGCTCCAAGGGGTATTCAATGTCTGATTTTTTTTACGTCTCTACCAATAGGTGCTCTTCTTTGCGAGGAATTGGAAAATCTCCCTGGTCTTTGTGATTGAATCTGTTTGAAATTGACTTCTCGACTGAGGGACCTTACAGATAATTGTATGTGTGGGGTACAGAGATTAGGTAAAGAATCATGTTAAACACTAATATTGCACACAGAGCAAGCAATATATATATATAAAAAATAAAATAAAAAGTTGAATACTTATTGACTCAAGACAATCAGCTTTTCATTTTTAATTAATTTCAAAACATTTCTAAAAAACGTAATTCATCTTTCACATTATGGGGTACTTCATGTTGTCCAGTGACACAAAATCTCAAAGTAATCCATTTTAAATTCAGGCTGTAACACAACAAAACGTGGATAAAGTCAAGGGGTTGTGTCACAGATCCCCCCGGTACTACTGCTCATTCCATTCACCAGCTCCGTAGGTCAACGTCACCGGCCTTCTAGGCGTCACTGAACTGGATCATTACCACCAACCCCGGACTGTCTTGTCTCATTGGTTCCCATTCCCCCTGATTAGTATGTTATATATGTGCCCTCTGTTTCCCATTGTCCTTGTCGGTTACTGTTACCATGTCCCTTGGTCCTGTGAGTACCTGTGCTGTTGTTTCGGCTTCCATGATACGTGTTATTGTGCACTTGTTTTGCGGGCCTCGTATTATTTAGAGGTTTCCACCTCGCTCTTTTGTTTGGGTGGAGAGAATAAAACTCCTATTACGTATTCTTGCGCCTGTCTCCAATCATTAGACAACATGACAGAATAACTAACCTCTGTAATGGAGACAGCAGGAATGACCGAGCTGTCGACCATCGTAGAGGCAGTCCAGCATCAAAAGGACTGTCTCTCCAGACTCAGCAACGACATGGATACCATACGGCGTTTGGAGGGCAATGTACAGTCCCTCCAGTCTCCCGCACCGGTTCCGACACAAGCCCCCACACCACTACATGCCTCCGTCCCATCTGAGCCGCGGAATACCCCTGTCCCTTTGACAGCGCGCCCTCCACCGGATGGAACAAGTCGGCTCTGGTTAACGTGTTCCGCTGCGGACTGCGGGAGGAGGTACAGATGGAGTTAGCCTGCCGTGATGACAACCTGTCACTCCACCAGCTCATCAGCATGGCGATTCGTTTGGACAACCTCCAGCTGTCCCGACGAAGACCTACACGGAATCCGGAGCCCATTGCTACACCTGCTCCGTGGCCAGAGCTGATGGAGGTGGGTTCTGCATGTTTGCCCGAGGCAGAGTGTAGGAGAAGGAGGAATCTGGGCCTCTGCTCCTATTGGGGAGAAAGGGGTCATTTCTCCCTGACCTGCCCTCTATCCACTAATAGGCGAGGAGGTGACAAGCCAGGGAATTCTCCTGCTCCAACCCAGGTAGGATGTAAGATCTCCCCTCCTTTTCTGTCAACTCACCCAGTATGTTTTCCTATTAAATTCCCTGAATACCCTAGCCCCTCACTCCCATTAGCTCTGATTGATTCCAGAGCTGCCCGGCAATCTTTTGCCACTGCATTACGCATTCCTTTGGTTGCCCTACAGTCACCCATTCCAGTTCGAGCCCTGGATAATCGTCCAATAGGGACAGGTCTTGTACATCACATCACTGTTCCCGTTTCTCTGCTGACCCATGGGACTCATTTAGAACCTCCTTTTAGAACCTCCTTTTAGAACCTCATTTAGAACCTCCTCATTTAGAATCTCCTTTTTGATTGTTTTCGGTCTCCCCTGGTTGAGTTGGCGTAACCCTGTTATTTCCTGGTCCGAGGGGAGAATGCTGGGCTGGTCTCAGGAGTGTCAGGGGAGGTGTCTCGTGGTGTCTGTCAACACCACTACGTGGAAAGTCCGGACCACTCCATCTCTGCTCAGTCAAAGACACCCAGACACCTCCCTTATGGAAAGCTCCTTCCCCTGCCGGTTCCACAATGACCCTGGTGTCACCTTTCGGTGGACTTTGTCACTGAAACCCCTCCCTCCCAGGAGAACACCACCGTTCTTGTTGTTGTGAACCGGTTTTCCAAAGCTTGTCACCTCCTTCCTCTGCCTGGGCTCCCGTCGGCCATTCAAACCACGGAGGGTCTTTTAACGCACGTCTCCAGCACTATGGGATCCCGGAGGATATTGTGTCAGATCGTGGCCCTCAATTCACCTCACATGTATGGAAAGTGTTCATGGAACCTGGGGGTCACGGTCAGCCTCACCTCTGGGTACCATCCTCAAGTTAATGAGAAGGTGGAGAGGGTCAATCAGAAAGTGGGCAGGTTCATGAGGCGTTACTGTCAGGACCGGCCGGGGGTGTGGGCGGATTTTCTACATTGGGCTGCTTACGCACAGAAATCCCTCTGCCACTCCTCCACTAAAATCATTCCTTTCCCGTGCGTGTTGGGGTATCAGCCGGCCCTGGTGCTTTGGCATCCGAGCCAGGCACCAGAACCCCTCCGGTACTGCTGCGCATTTCGTTCACCAGATCCGGAGGTCTACGTCACCAGCCTTCTAGATGTCACTGAACTGGATTCATTACCGCCAACCCCGGACTGTCTTGTCTCATTCCCCCTGATTAGTATGTTATATATGTGCCCTCTGTTCCCTATTGTCCTTGTCGGTTATTGTTACCATGTCCCTTGGTCCTGTGAGTACCTGTGCTGTTGTTTCAACTTCCATGATACGTGTTATTGTGCACTTGTTTTACGGGTCTCGTCCTGTGTATTATTTACAAGCTCTTTTGTTTGGGTGGAGAGAATAAAAACCCCTATTACGCATTCCTGCACCTGTCTCCAATCATTAGACAACGTGAAAGGTTGTGAATGCTTTATGAGCTACATTATAATACGTTACATATTGTGATGAGTTGTTCGCAAATGAACAGCTCTTTTTGAACAGTTCTTTTTGATGAACTGGAACCATATTGTATCTGTGAATGAGGCGTTCATTTGACTCCCTGCTACTACTGCTTTATGAGCTCCAGACAACCATTCTCTGAAGCTATTCATTCCTCACTGCAGGAACAGTAGGTAGTGAGGAGAGAGCCAAGCAATCTAATTTCGTCATTTAAAATGTATTTGAACTCACATTTCACTATCTGTGTCATGTATTGTCATGTTGTGTCTTGTTTCTGTCCTTTCCCTTCACCCTGTCTCCCTCTGCTGGTCGTTATTAGGTTACCTTTTCTTCCCCTCTTTCCCCCAGCTGTTCCTTGTCTCCTCCTAACTACCTCGTCACCCCTTTTCCCACCTGTTCCCTTTTTCCCTCTGATTAGTCCTCTATATCTCTCTCTGTTTTTGTTTCTGTCTTTGTCGGATTCTTGTTTGTGTTATTCATGCCTGAACCAGACTATCGTCATGTTTGCTGCAACCTTGTCCTGTCCTGTCGGAATCTGCCGGTCCATCTGAGCCTACGTATGTTTTGTTATTAAAGAAGCTCTGTTTACGTTAATTCGCTTTTGGGTCCTCATTCACGCACCGTAACAGAAGAATCCGACCAAGAATGGACCCAGCGACTTCGGATCCTCTCCACTCAGCCGTCGAGATCCAGGGAGCGATGCTAGGCAGACACGAGCAGGAATTGTCTGCTGCTCGACATGCCGTTGAGACCCTGGCCACCCAAGTCTCCAACCTCACAGAACAGGTTCACCATCTCCGCCTCGATCCACCGGCCACTTCCAGGGCTTTCGAATCTCCGGAGCCCAGAATCAATAACCCGCCGTGTTACTCTGGGGAGCCCACTGAATGCCGCTCGTTCCTCACCCAGTGTGATATTGTGTTTTCTCTCCAGCCCAACACTTACTCCAGGAGCACTGCTCGTATCGCCTACATCATATCTCTCCTTACTGGACGGGCTCGTGAGTGGGGCACGGCAATCTGGGAGGCAAGGGCTGAGTGTACTAACCAGTATCAGGACTTTAAGGAGGAGATGATACGGGTTTTTGATCGATCTGTTTTTGGGGAGGAGGCTTCCAGGGCCCTGTCTTCCCTATGTCAAGGTAATCGATCCATAACAGACTACTCTATTGAGTTTCGCACTCTTGCTGCCTCCAGTGGCTGGAACGAGCCGGCTTTGCTCGCTCGTTTTCTGGAGGGTCTCCGCGCAGAGGTAAAGGATGAGATTCTCTCCCGGGAGGTTCCTTCCAGCGTGGATTCCTTGATTGAACTCGCTATTCGCATTGAGCGACGGGTTGATCTTCGTCACCGAGCTCGTGGAAAGGAGCTCGCGTTCTCCGTTGCCCCCCTCTCCGCATCACTACCATCTTCCTCTGCCGGCTCGGGTGCTGAGCCTATGCAGCTGGGAGGTATCCGCATCTCGACTAAAGAGAGGGAACGGAGAATCACCAACCGCCTCTGTCTCTATTGCGGTTCCGCTGGTCATTTTGTCACTTCATGTCCAGTAAAAGCCAGAGCTCATCAGTAAGCGGAGGGCTACTGGTGAGCGCTACTACTCCTGTCTCTCCTTCAAGATCCTGCACTACCTTGTCGGTCCATCTACGCTGGACCGGTTCGTCAGCTTCCTGCAGTGCCTTAATAGACTCTGGGGCGGAGGGCTGTTTTATGGACGAGACCTGGGCTCGGGAACATGACATTCCTCTCAGACAGTTAAGGGAGCCCACGGCCTTGTTCGCCTTGGATGGTAGTCCTCTCCCCAGGATTCAGCGTGAGACGCTACCTTTAACCCTCACTGTCTCTGGTAATCATAGCGAAACCATTTCTTTTTAAATTTTTCGTTCACCTTTTACACCTGTTGTTTTGGGCCATCCCTGGCTAGTTTGTCATAATCCTTCTATTAATTGGTCTAGTAATTCTATCCTCTCCTGGAACGTCTCTTGTCATGTGAAATGTTTAATGTCTGCTATCCCTCCTGTTTCCTCTGTCTCTTCTTCACAGGAGGAGCCTGGTGATTTGACAGGGGTGCCGGAGGAATATCACGATCTGCGCACGGTGTTCAGTCGGTCCAGGGCCACCTCTCTTCCTCCACACCGGTCGTATGATTGTAGTATTGATCTCCTTCCGGGAACCACTCCCCCCCGGGGTAGACTATACTCTCTGTCGGCTCCCGAACGTAAGGCTCTCGAAGATTATTTGTCTGTAGCTCTTGCCGCCGGTACCATAGTCCCCTCCTCCTCTCCCGCCGGAGCGGGGTTTTTTTTTGTTAAGAAGAAGGACGGGTCCCTGCGCCCCTGCATAGATTATCGAGGGCTGAATGACATAACAGTGAAGAATCGTTATCCGCTTCCTCTTATGTCTTCAGCCTTCGAGATCCTGCAGGGAGCCAGGTTTTTCACTAAGTTGGACCTTCGTAACGCTTACCATCTCGTGCGCATCAGGGAGGGGGACGAGTGGAAGACGGCGTTTAACACTCCGTTAGGGCACTTTGAATACCGGGTTCTTCCTTTCGGCCTCGCTAACGCTCCAGCTGTCTTTCAGGCATTAGTCAATGATGTCCTGAGAGACATGCTGAACATCTTTGTTTTCGTTTACCTTGACGATATCCTGATTTTTTCACCGTCACTCCAGATTCATGTTCAGCACGTTCGACGTGTCCTCCAGCGCCTTTTAGAGAATTGTCTTTTTGTGAAGGCTGAGAAGTGCACTTTTCATGCCTCCTCCGTCACATTTCTCGGTTCTGTTATTTCCGCTGAAGGCATTAAGATGGATCCCGCTAAGGTCCAGGCTGTCATTGATTGGCCCGTCCCTAAGTCACGCGTCGAGCTGCAGCGCTTTCTCGGCTTCGCGAACTTCTATCGTCGTTTCATCCGTAATTTCGGTCAGGTGGCAGCTCCTCTCACAGCCCTTACTTCTGTCAAGACGTGCTTTAAGTGGTCCGTTTCCGCCCAGGGAGCTTTTGATCTCCTCAAGAATCGTTTTACATCCGCTCCTATCCTTGTTACACCTGACGTCTCTAGACAGTTCGTGGTCGAGGTTGACGCGTCAGAGGTGGGCGTGGGAGCCATTCTTTCTCAGCGCTCCCTCTCTGACGACAAGGTCCACCCTTGCGCGTATTTTTCTCATCGCCTGTCGCCGTCGGAACGTAACTATGATGTGGGAAACCGCGAACTGCTCGCCATCCGCTTAGCCCTAGGCGAATGGCGACAGTGGTTGGAGGGGGCGACCGTTCCTTTTGTCGTTTGGACTGACCATAGGAACCTTGAGTACATCCGTTCTGCCAAACGACTTAATGCGCGTCAGGCGCGCTGGGCGCTGTTTTTCGCTCGTTTCGAGTTCGTGATTTCTTATCGTCCGGGCTCTAAGAACACCAAGCCTGATGCTTTATCTCGTCTCTTCAGTTCTTCAGTAGCCTCCACTGACCCCGAGGGGATTCTCCCTGAGGGGCGTGTTGTCGGGTTGACTGTCTGGGGAATTGAGAGGCAGGTAAAGCAAGCACTCACTCAAACTCCGTCGCCGCGCTCTTGTCCCAGGAACCTTCTTTTCGTTCCCGTTCCTACTCGTCTGGCCGTTCTTCAGTGGGCTCACTCTGCCAAGTTAGCCGGCCACCCTGGCGTTCGGGGTACGCTTGCTTCCATTCGCCAGCGTTTTTGGTGGCCCACCCGGGAGCATGACACGCGTCGCTTCGTGGCTGCTTGTTCGGTCTGCGCGCAGACTAAGTCCGATAACTCCCCTCCTGCCGGCCGTCTCAGGCCGCTTCCCATTCCCTCTCGACCGTGGTCTCACATCGCCTTAGATTTTGTCACCGGACTGCCTTCGTCAGCGGGGAAGACTGTTATTCTTACGGTTGTCGACAGGTTCTCTAAGGCGGCTCATTTTATTCCCCTTGCTAAGCTTCCTTCTGCTAAAGAGACGGCACAAATCATCATCGAGAATGTTTTCAGAATTCATGGCCTTCCGTCAGACGTCGTTTCGGACAGAGGTCCGCAATTCACGTCTCAATTTTGGAGGGAGTTTTGCCGTTTGATTGGGGCTTCCGTCAGTCTCTCTTCCGGCTTTCACCCCCAGTCTAACGGTCAAGCAGAACGGGCCAATCAGACTATTGGTCGCATCTTACGCAGTCTTTCTTTTCGCAACCCTGCGTCTTGGTCAGAACAGCTCCCCTGGGCAGAATACGCCCACAACTCGCTTCCTTCGTCTGCGACCGGGCTATCTCCTTTTCAGAGTAGCCTCGGGTACCAGCCTCCGCTGTTCTCATCTCAGTTCGCCGAGTCCAGCGTCCCCTCCGCTCAGGCTTTTGTCCAACGTTGCGAGCGCACCTGGAAGAGGGTCAGGTCTGCACTTTGCCGTTATAGGGCGCAGACTGTGAGGGCTGCTAATAAGCGTAGAACTAAGAGTCCTAGATATTGTCGCGGTCAGAGAGTTTGGCTCTCCACTCAGAACCTTCCCCTTAAGACCGCTTCTCGCAAGTTGACCCCGCGGTTCATTGGTCCGTTCCGTATTTCCCAGATCATTAATCCTGTCGCAGTTCGACTTCTTCTTCCGCGATATCTTCGTCGCGTCCACCCGGTCTTCCATGTCTCCTGTGTCAAGCCCGTTCTTCGCGCCCCCGCTCGTCTTCCCCCCCCCCCCCCCCATCCTTGTCGAGGGCGCACCCATCTACAGGGTCCGTAGGATTTTGGACATGCGTCCTCGGGGCCGTGGTCATCAGTACCTAGTAGATTGGGAGGGGTACGGTCCTGAGGAGAGGAGTTGGGTTCCCTCTCGGGACGTGCTGGACCGTGCGCTGATCGATGATTTCCTCCGTTGCCGCCAGGTTTCCTCCTCGAGTGCGCCAGGAGGCGCTCGGTGAGTGGGGGGGTACTGTCATGTATTGTCATGTTGTGTCTTGTTTCTGTCCTTTCCCTTCACCCTGTCTCCCTCTGCTGGTCGTTATTAGGTTACCTTTTCTTCCCCTCTTTCCCCCAGCTGTTCCTTGTCTCCTCCTAACTACCTCGTCACCCCTTTTCCCACCTGTTCCCTTTTTCCCTCTGATTAGTCCTCTATATCTCTCTCTGTTTTTGTTTCTGTCTTTGTCGGATTCTTGTTTGTGTTATTCATGCCTGAACCAGACTATCGTCATGTTTGCTGCAACCTTGTCCTGTCCTGTCGGAATCTGCCGGTCCATCTGAGCCTACGTATGTTTTGTTATTAAAGAAGCTCTGTTTACGTTAATTCGCTTTTGGGTCCTCATTCACGCACCGTAACAATCTGCATAATGGTAGGGAACATTTTAGGCTTTAAATTATAAATATTATATTTTTATGTTTCACACATTTTTTATGCACTACTAAATAAAGAGCCGTTTGGGAGCCAAATGAACGGCTCATTTAGGTGAACGGCACCAAAGATCTGGCTTCCCAAAAAATACTCATCACTAGTTACACCCTAACACAGTGATCTGAAACTCCTGGTTTACAGGCCACATCAAGCCTGCAAGTCACATAATTGCTGGCTTGCAAAATTATGTAATTCCTATTAGAATCTAGCCAGAGTGAAGATATCCAGACTAATAGATTGGATTAGTTTAGAAAAATGCCTTTTGTCTTTGTGTAGCATGAGCTTAATCAGCCAAACAATGTGTATGCAAAAACACAGGTATTAAAACAAAAAAAATCATCATGTAATAAAGCATGCTGGGAAATATGTTAATGATGGGCATGGCTTTGAGCAAACTAGAATCTAGTGTTGAGAAAACAGCTGGTTGCCTTGATATTTAAATTTAAATAAACTTAAATGCTATTTTGAAGTTCACTCAACCCAGAGAATGTTGCTGATTAAGCAACTGGTTAAGTTAAAGTATATACACACACACACACACACACACACACACACACACACACACACACACACACCTTGCTGATCTTTCTTTTTTGTCCTTCTCAGTGCTCATGATAAATTTGATGCCACCTTTAAGAGCTATGTGCTGGTCAACTCCAGTGGATTCTGTGAGTACCTACCTCCAGGTAAGTCTATAGATCAACCTTTCTCTCTGTTTATTCTTCCCTGACCTTCCCCTCTCTCATTTTAGTTTAACATAGATATAGGGGAGAGTGGGGTAAGTTGAGACAAGGGGTAAGTTGAGACAAGGGGTAAGTTGAGACAAGGGGTAAGTTGAGACACGTTGGTTTCTAATAAATCACACACAACATTTATAATTTGATCAAATATTTAGGAAGAGGTCATTTCAAGGAGTCTGTGAATGAAGAAACTACATGGAAAAAGTGGTAAGCAAGTTAGGTCCAAAAAAGTATTTTCACCAAGTCAAACAAATATATTGTGTTAGATGTTTTATGATGCTTATATCTAAACCAAAGTGTTTTACATCCTTACACCAAATACCATGCTTTTGTTTGAGAAGAGCGATCAACAACAAAAAAACATTTTCCACCATGACAGTATTGACACATTCACATCTGAATGTAAAATTATGACTTACATTCTGATATCTTGCTCTTATTTCTCTTCCTGAGGGTCCCAGTGATCAAATGAAGTGCCGTTTTCTTTGATAAAATCCATTTTTATAGCCTAAAATGAAACATTTTGTAAACCGTTTGTGTCGTGAATTCCATCTCTATCAACTTTTTACGGAGCATTCGACGTAATTACACACAGTAAACAATCGTTTATCTAGGCATAGTTGGTTTCAGTGCAAACTTCTGGATGTTTGCAACACAGCCAAACTTGATTGTTTTTTTTGTAGGGAGTATTGACTGAAGTGAACTGATTTGAAGACAACGAGCAATGACTTCATTGCGCACCAATAATATCAGTGAAGCTTCGTTGATTGACTGTATTTCTGCTCAATGACCAATGATGTTCTTGAAATCTAACTGGGTAGATAGCCAATGAGCTGAGGTAAACGCCAGTATGTGATGGTTATGGGTTGGACCACCATCCCTTGTTTGTAAATGCACGCGTAACAAACTTAATTCTCGCTTTGACCATCAGAGTAGGTGCAGTCACGCTTGTTATGCACAGCAGTGTTTTGGAAAGTAGTATTTTGGAAAGTGTTTTTTCAACGATTTCATTGAAGACATCATGGCGAATGAATCAGGGAAAGCGAAATCCAAGTCTAAGTAGACAGATTTGCACCAGATTATAGAAGAGATTGATCGGGAAAGTGAGACAGATTTTTTGTTTGATGAATCTTTGAGTGTTATGATTCAGACATTGAGGAGCTGTTTCTGCAAGGACAGGACGTACTTCTGGACGGGTAGGTGCTAATGCCGTTTTATGAAATATAAATATGTATATACAGTGGGGCAAAAAAGTATTTAGTCAGCCACCAATTGTGCAAGTTCTCCCACTTAAAAAGATGAGAGAGGCCTGTAATGTTCATCA
The DNA here is from genome assembly GCF_013265735.2 of Oncorhynchus mykiss. Taxonomy (NCBI): domain Eukaryota; kingdom Metazoa; phylum Chordata; class Actinopteri; order Salmoniformes; family Salmonidae; genus Oncorhynchus; species Oncorhynchus mykiss. Next base: position 17,110,142 of record NC_048566.1, on the reverse strand, counting down.
TAGGTACACTTCAACTATGACAGACAAAATGAGGAAAAAAAATCCAGAAAATCACATTGTAGGATTTTTAATGAATTTATTTGCAAATTATGGTGGAAAATAAGTATTTGGTCAATAACAAAAGTTTATCTCAATACTTTGTCATTGCCAACAAAGGGTATATAAAAGAGGTCAAATGTTTTCTGTAAGTCTTCACAAGGTTTTCACACACTGTTGCTGGTATTTTGGCCCATTCCTCCATGCAGATCTCCTCTAGAGCAGTGATGTTTTGGGGCTGTTGCTGGGCAACACGGACTTTCAACTCCCTCCAAAGATTTTCTATGGGGTTGAGATCTGGAGACTGGCTAGGCCACTCCAGGACCTTGAAATGCTTCTTACGAAGCCACTCCTTCGTTGCCCGGGCGGTGTGTTTGGGATCATTGTCATGCTGAAAGACCCAGCCACGTTTCATCTTCAATGCCCTTGCTGATGGAAGGAGGTTTTCACTCAAAATCTCACGATACATGGCCCCATTCATTCTTTCCTTTACATGGATCAGTCGTCCTGGTCCCTTTGCAGAAAAACAGCCCCAAAGCATGATGTTTCCACCCCCATGCTTCACAGTAGGTATGGTGTTCTTTGGATGCAACTCAGCATTCTTTGTCCTCCAAACACGACAAGTTGAGTTTTTTCCAAAAAGTTATATTTTGGTTTCATCTGACCATATGACATTCTCCCAATCTTTCCTGGATCATCCAAATGCTCTAGCAAACTTCAGACGGGCCTGAACATATACTGGCTTAAGCAGGGGGACACGTCTGGCATTGCAGGATTTGAGTCCCTGGCGGCGTAGTGTGTTACTGATGGTAGGCTTTGTTACTTTGGTCCCAGCTCTCTGCAGGTCATTCACTAGGTCCCCCCGTGTGGTTCTGGGAGTTTTGCTCACCGTTCTTGTGATCATTTTGACCCCACGGGGTGAAATCTTGCGTGGAGCCCCAGATCGAGGGAGATTATCAGTGGTCTTGTATGTCTTCCATTTCCTAATAATTGCTCCCACAGTTGATTTCTTCAAACCAAGCTGCTTACCTATTGCAGATTCAGTCTTCCCAGCCTGGTGCAGGTCTACAATTTTGTTTCTGATGTCCTTTGACAGCTCTTTGGTCTTGGCCATAGTGGGGTTTGGAGTGTGACTGTTTGAGGTTGTGGACAGGTGTCTTTTATACAAATAACAAGTTCAAACAGGTGCCATTAATACAGGTATCGAGTGGAGGACAGAGGAGCCTCTTAAAGAAGAAGTTACAGGTCTGTGAGAGCCAGACATCTTGCTTGTTTGTAGGTGACCAAATACTTATTTTCCAATTTGCAATGAAATGTGTGATGAAATGTGTAAAGTACACATTGGCTATAGTGTGTGTGTGTGTGTATGTATGTGTACGACCCATGGCCTGTATGTGTATTGTTTGTTTGTTGGTTTGTTTGAGCGTGTGTGTGTATGTGTGTGTGTATATATATATATATATATATATATATATATACACACAGTGCCTACACAGGTGGATTGTATTTATCCTCATTAGTCATTAGGTCAACATTGGATCATTCAGAGATCCTCACTGAACTTATGGAGAGAGTTTGCTGCACTGAAAGTAAAGGGGCTGAATAATTTTGCACGGCCAATTTTTCAGTTTTTGATTTGTTAAAAAAGTTTGAAATATCCAATAAATGTCCTTCCACTTCATGATTGTGTCCCACTTGTTGTTGATTCTTCACCAAAAAAATACAGTTTTATATCTTTATGTTTGAAGCCTGAAATGTGGCAAAAGGTCGCAAAGTTCAAGGGGGCCGAATAATTTCGCAAGGCAGTGTATATATATATATATATTTTCAATTTTTATTCAAATGGAATGGAGTAGAACAGCAAACACACACATGGCCACTGCGCCTGCTACTCCTCCCTATTTCCATATGAATTAGCTATTGGGTGCTGTTGGGGGGAGGGCAGGCCCACAACAATGGTCGGAGTTGATTGGAACAGCACTTAACCTTAGTGGCTGTTCCCTCTGCTCTATACAATACATATCTGTTTATTTTATGTGATGATAAAAGGCTAATACAACACAAATATTTTTTAAATGTTTTCTTTCACAGTGATAGCGACTCCGACGGGGAGCCCCCGGTGCCAAGCTCCCCGCTCTACCTCTGCCCCCTCTACTCCTGCCTCCAGTGGTGTTCATATGCCACAGTTCATTACTGCAGGCATGACTGTGCCTCAGGGCCAAAAGGGCACAGCATCGAGGCGCCGTTGTGTTCTGTGTCGCATGAAGTCCCGCATCACCTACACCACTTTTTCAGTTTGTCTCTGCTTTACATCAGAAAGAGACTGCTATGGGACATGGCACAGGCAGCAAAATATTGTGTAGAGGACTTCCAAAGGGTTTACCCCTGTATTTTTAAAATATTTTTAAAAACATTTTTATATATTTTTTTTGTGTGTTAGAATTGCTTTTTGATATGTTGTATATAGTTATTTGCACTGTTGTATAAAGTTATAGGTCATTTCACCAATTCGGCTACTTGGGTACATTTGGGCAACTTGTGTGGGACACCTGGGTGACTTCATACTAAATGTCATGTAGCTCACCCATTCCTGAAGTTATCAGTCTGAAACTTTGCACACCTACAGTTGCCCTCTTGTGTTATTCATCAAAATGATCTCCAGCATCCTATCTGACTGTGTGGCTATTCTATGTACATGTGAAAGATGATACTACAACAATAAAAAACAGAAAACGTATGCTCTTTCTTTCTCTTTTCTTCCATCAGATCTACTGTGTTATATTCTCCTACATTCAATTAACATTTCCACAAACTTCATAATGTTTCCATTCTAATGATACCAAGAATATGCATATCTTTGCCTCTGGGGCTGAGCTACAGGCAGTTAGATTAGGGTATGTCTTCAGGCGGAAATTGAGAACAAGGGATGCAGCCATAACAGGTTAAGGATTCACTTTGCTTACTTTAGACACACACATACATTCCTTCTTCCACAATGGTTATCATTTCCAATGCCCCTTGTCCATGCTACATAACCTCTTTCTTAGGAACTAACATTATTCATCAGATATTGTAAAACAGAGTAAAGTTTAATTAGTTATAGTTCTATTTCAATTTACACATTGTTTAGTCATTATTCATAAAATTCCTAACACTTCTTGTCCCAGGTATTTTTAGCAGTGCGTGTGAAGTGGACGTGCGTTGGTTTCCCTTTGACGTCCAGCACTGTGAGCTGAAGTTTGGCTCGTGGACGTTTGACGGCTGGCTGCTGGACCTCCAGATGCAGGAGGCTGACCTGTCAGGATACATGTCCAATGGAGAGTGGGACCTGCTGGGTGAGAGAACTGTCTGCCGCCGACCCTCTTGTATCTCTCTCTCCCCCATATTACTTTCTAATCTCTCACTCCCTCTTTCCTGCCCCCTCTTGTAGGTGTACCAGGTGATCGTCATGAGATATTTTATGAGTGCTGTACAGAGCCCTACTCTGACGTGACCTTTGTTGTGACCCTACGACGGAGAACTCTGTTCTACGCTCTCAACCTCCTCGTCCCCTGTGTTCTCATCTCCTCCTTGACACTGTTGGTGTTTCTAATGCCAGCCCAATCGGGGGAGAAGATCGGTCTGGGTGAGGAAAGGGGGAGGAGGAAAGGGGGAGGGAGAGGGAGAGGAGGAGGAAGAAGGAAGAGGGAGAGGCGTAGGACAGGGGAAGGGAGAAGAGGAGTATAAAAGGGAGAAGGGATGGAGACAGGAGAGATGTTGGAGGTGAAAAGGGGAGGTCTGAGGCACTGGAACATGTAAAATATGATGGAAATAGGGAAGATGATGAGGTGTAAGGGAAAGATAGAAGAGAAAGAAATTACAGTTCAGAGTGATGAAAAATAAATCAGGTGTTAGAGATGGAGAGATGAGATAATGGTCCTGCTGTATGTCTCTCTCTCTCTCTCTCTCTCTCTCTCTCTCTCGCTCTCTCTCTCTCTCTCTCTCTTTCTCTCTGTCTCTCTGTCTCTCTCCGTACCTGCCCTCTCTTTTATTGTTTCTCTGTCAGTAATTCTGCAGCGGTCCAAAAAAACCTCAAGTGATTTTTACAATCAGAAAGAGGGACAGAGATGGAGGGAGAGAAGGGGGGTGGGTAGGGGAGGGACAGAGGTGCAGGGAGAGAAGGGGTGTGGGTAGGGGAGGGACAGAGATAGAGGGAGAGAATGGGTGTGGGTAGGGGAGGGACAGAGATGGAGGGAGAGAAGGGGTGTGGGTAGGGGAGGGACAGAGATGGAGGGAGAGAAGGGGTGTGGGTAGGGGAGGGACAGAGATAGAGGGAGAGAACGGGTTTGGGTAGGGGAGGGACAGAGATAGAGGGAGAGGAGGGGGGGCAGAGAGGTGAGGGACAGTGATAGAGGGAGAGAAGGGGGGTGGGGAGGGGAAGGACAGAGATGGAGGGAGAAAAGGGAGAAGGGGAGGGACAGAGATGGGGGAGAGATGGATGGGTGGGGTGAGTTGGGGGGGTGAGTTGGCAGAGAGATGGAGAATTGTACTATCCACAAGTTTTGCTGTATTTCCCAGTGTAATAATACCATTTTCCCCATCTCTCTCTCCAGGCATTACAATTCTTCTCTCTCAGACTTTCTTCATGTTACTGGTGGCTGAGATTATGCCAGCTACCTCAGACTGCATACCACTGATAGGTCAGTGAATGGGTGTGTGTGTGTGTGTGTGTGTGTGTGGGTGTATGTCTCTGTATACGTGTACTATAATACTGTGTCTCCATCCTAGGTCAGTATTTTGTGAGTACCATGGTTACCGTAGGGATGTCAGTGGTGGCGACTGTAGTTGTACTTCAGTACCATCACCACGACCCCAACAGTGGAGACATGCCTCAATGGGTGAGGCTCTCTGTCTGTCTACTGATTATGACGTGTGTCTGTGACTGTCTGTGTGTGTTCCTCTCATATCTGTGAATGTCTGCACCTTGTGTGTGTCCTGTCCTCTTCTATCAGGTGCAGTTTGTTCTGCTGCAGTACATTACCTGGTTCCTCTTATCTACTTACTTTACAGCGCATTCGGAAAGTATTCAGACCCCTTTTCTATTTCCACATTTTGTTACGTTACAGCCTTATTCTAAAATGGATTAAATCGTTTTTCCCATCAATCTACACACAATACCCCATAATGACAAAGCAAAAACAGGTTTTTAGAAATGTTTGCAAATGTGTATATATATATATATATATATATATATATATATATATATATATATATATATATATATATAAAAAAATGAAATATCACATTTACATAAGTATTCAGACCCTTTACTCAGTACTTTGTTGAAGCACCGTTATCAGTAATTACTGCCTTGGGTCTTCTTGGGTATGACGCTACAAGCTTGCACACTTGTATTTGGGGAGTTTCTCTCATTCTTCTCTGCAGATCCTCTCAAACTCTGTCAGGTTGGATGGGGAGTGTCGCTACACAGCTATTTTCAGGTCTCTCCAGAGATGTTCAATCGGGTTCAAATCCGGACTCTGGCTGGGCAACTCAAGGACATTCAGAGACTTGTCCTGAAGCCACTCCTGCGTTGTCTTGGCTGTGTGCTTAGGGTAGTTATGCTGTTGGAAGGCGAACCTTTGCCCCAGTCTGAAGTCCTGAGTGCTCTGGAGCAGGTTTTCATCAAGGATATCTCTGTACTTTGCTCTGTTCATCTTTCCCTCGATCCTGACTAGTCTCCCAGTCCCTTCCTCTGAAAAACACCCCCACAGCATGTTGCTGCCACCGCCATGCTTCAATGTAGGGATGGTACCAGGTTTCCTCCAGACGTGAGGCTTGGCATTCAGGTCAAAGAGTTCAATCTTGATTTCATCAGACCAGAGAATATTGTTTCTAATCGTCTGAGAGTCCTTTTGGTGCTTTTTGGCAGGTGTTCGACACAATCCTGTCTTAGAGTTCTACGGACAATTCCTACGATCTCATGGCTTGGTTTTTGCTCTGGACCTTATATAGACAGGTGTGTGCCGTTCCAAATCTTGTCAAATCAATTGAATTTACCACAGGTGGATTCCAAACAAGTTGTTGGAACATTTCAAGAATGATCAATGGAAACAGGATACACCTGAGCTCAATTTTTAGTCTCATAACAAAGGGTCTGAAAACGTATGTAAATAAGGTATTTCTGTTTTTTATATTTCATACATTTTCAAACATTTGTTTCAAACATACCTGTTTTCGCTTTGTCATTATGGGGTATTTTGTGTAGATTGATGAGGATTTTTTTTTATTTAATCCATTTAGAATAAGGCTGTAATATAACAAAATGTGTAAAAAGGAAAGGGGTCTGAATACTTTCCAAATGCATTGTATTCCGTGTGTGTGTCCTCTCCCTCTCTCAGTTGGTTCTGGCACAGAAGGTCCCTGGGTCCTCTTACTTACTTATTGTGTGTGTGTCTCTCAGGTTGAGTTGGTTCTACTCCAGTGGGTTCCCTGGTTTCTGAGGATGAAGTGTCCAGAAGAGTGGGGTGAGCTCACACCCCAACACAGCCCCTCCAGCCCCCAGACCAAGACCTGCTCCTCTGCCCCCACCACCACCACCCCAGCCCCCTTAACCTTCCCCCAGAGCCTCACCTCTCTGCAGGCCAGTCTAAGACAGCCCAGCCAACCCCTACCACACCCACCTTCCAACCCTACCCTCCAGTCCTATCCCAACCATAACCCAAACCTCCAGCCTAATATCCACCTTAACCCAAATCGATATCCCCAGCCCCTTCTTAACCTACACCCCAACCTACACCCCAATCTCCCCTCCATCCCCCACGCTCAGCCCAATGGACATCTGCCATACATGGGCTTCCAGAGTCCTCCTGAACCTGACCCTGCTGTCACCTGGAGAGGAGGAAGAGGAGGAGGAGGAGAAGAAAGAAGGGGTTCTGACACCCGCATCCTCCACCACCACCCACCCTCCTCCATAATGTGGGTAGCCCCCTGCCACAACCCCCCACATCTCCAGACCCTGACCCCTCATCCTCAGGTTCCAGCTGTGTGGAGTATAGGGCTGGGGCAAGTGGAGTGGGTACTTGCCATGCCCAGGTCAGGGTGTTCCAGGCTGGGGAAGCAGAGACCCAGCTCCAGGCCCTGCTGACGGAGGTGCGGTTCCTGGCCGAGGGTCTCCGTGAGCAGGACCGCAGGGTGAGCATGGCAGAGAAGTGGCAGTTTGCAGCAGTGGTCATTGACCGGCTGTGTCTGGTGGGGTTCAGTGTGTTCAACATAATTTGTACCTTTGCAATCCTCATGGCCGCACCCAACTTTGCAGAGGCCGCCTCCAAGGACTTCTTCTGAGAAGGAGCCTCGCTGCTTCTAAATCGTTGCCACCACTCAAAAAAACAACAACAACATATATCCATATTTCTGCCAAGATGCGCTTTTAAGATCAGATTGACAAGTTACAACGTATATTTCTTGCATTTGATGCATTCAGAGTCTTTGGGGATTTTCATTTGGGGTAAATGGAGATTGGCAAACCCATGCTTAAGCTTATTTAAAGCTGCTATGCTGCATCAGTTGGGCTACAGGTTCTAATTATTTTAAAGAGACATTTTGTAGAATGTCCTCTTAAAAAGTCACCAGAAGTGACCATCTAACAGTCCTAAAAAATATATTTAAAAACATCCCGGGGGATCATGTCCCCGGACCCCCCCCCCCCCAGAAAGGGAGTGGGAGACTATGGAGCAATTTCAGTGGGAACATAAATTGTATTTGAATTCCATAATTTATGTATTATGATATTGAATTTAAATTCTGTGCAATTGCTGTGCCTTTCTTCTGTCTTCCGGGTCTTCATGCCCAGTTTGGCTAATGTAGGGAGTTATGTGTCAAATCCTTCACTGATGAGGATGTTATTGTCCTGTGGCCATGTGTTAATGAATGTGATATGTGTGATGATGGGAACTGGACAGAGAGGGGTCAGAAGTCATATTGGGCTGGCACCAGGTTCTGTGGCTTCAGCTCAGCTCAGCTCTGCTTCAAACAAAAGAACCATACACACACACGAACACCCACTAATAAATAAAACATAACTGGTTGTTGACAGACTGTCTAGAGGAACTACAATAGGTGTCAGTCTACGTTTTGCATCTCAAAATAAATAATATTATTTTCTACTTTTCTGTCTTTTCTGGACAGTCTCCCTCCGATCGAAGACAGAGACGCAGAGACAGAGAGTAGTTAACAGAGACGCAGAGACAGAGAGTAGTTAACAGAGACGCAGAGACAGAGAGTAGTTAACAGAGACGCAGAGACAGAGAGTAGTTAACAGAGAGGGAGACGCAGAGACAGAGAGTAGTTAACAGAGAGGGAGACACAGAGACAGAGAGTAGTTAACAGAGATGCAGAGACAGAGAGTAGTTAACAGAGACGCAGAGACAGAGAGTAGTTAACAGAGACAGAGAGTAGTTAACAGAGACGCAGAGACAGAGAGTAGTTAACAGAGACACAGAGACAGAGAGTAGTTAACAGAGACGCAGAGACAGAGAGTAGTTAACAGAGACGCAGAGACAGAGAGTAGTTAACAGAGACGCAGAGACAGAGAGTAGTTAACAGAGACGCAGAGGGAGAGAGTAGTTAACAGAGACAGAGAGTAGTTAACAGAGACGCAGAGACAGAGAGTAGTTAACAAATACGCAGAGGGAGAGAGTAGTTAACAGAGACGCAGAGGGAGAGAGTAGTTAACAGAGACGCAGAGGGAGAGAGTAGTTAACAGAGACGCAGAGGGAGAGAGTAGTTAACAGAGACGCAGAGGGAGAGGTGGAGGAAGGGAAGGAGAGGGAGAGATGCAGAGACAGAGAGTAGTTAACAGAGACGCAGAGGGAGAGAGTAGTTAACAGAGACGCAGAGGGAGAGGTGGAGGAAGGGAAGGAGAGGGAGAGATGCAGAGACAGAGAGTAGTTAACAGAGACGCAGAGGGAGAGAGTAGTTAACAGAGACGCAGAGGGAGAGGTGGAGGAAGGGAAGGAGAGGGAGAGATGCAGAGACAGAGAGTAGTTAACAGGGACGCAGAGGGAGAGTTGGAGGAAGGGAAGGAGAGGGAGAGATGCAGAGGGAGAGGTGGAGGAAGGGAAGGAGAGGGAGAGATGCAGAGACAGAGAGTAGTTAACAGAGACGCAGAGGGAGAGTTGGAGGAAGGGAAGGAGAGGGAGAGATGCAGAGACAGAGAGTAGTTAACAGAGACGCAGAGGGAGAGGTGGAGGAAGGGAAGGAGAGGGAGAGATGCAGAGACAGAGAGTAGTTAACAGAGACGCAGAGGGAGAGGTGGAGGAAGGGAAGGAGAGGGAGAGATGCAGAGGGAGAGGTGGAGGAAGGGAAGGAGAGGGAGAGACGCAGAGGGAGAGGTGGAGGAAGGGAAGGAGAGGGAGAGATGCAGAGGGAGAGGTGGAGGAAGGGAAGGAGAGGGAGAGATGCAGAGACAGAGAGGCAGAGGAAGGGAAGGAGAGGGAGAGATGCAGAGACAGAGAGGCAGAGGAAGGGAAGGAGAGGGAAAGATGCAGAGACAGAGAGAGACAGAGGCAGAGAGAGATGTGGGATAGAGATAGGCAGAGAGAGATTGAGTGATGTATGGTGAGATGGAAAGAAGAGAGAGGGGGAGGAGGGGAGACATGCAGAGAGAGATAAGGAAGTGGGGGGGGGGGGGGGGGGGGGGGTAGATAAAAGGGCTGACAAAGAAAACGGTAAAGACACAGGGTTTAATCTGATTTGTCATTACTGGAGGAGGCTGATTGGCGGATAGTTCTCTCTCTGACGGCAGGACTAAACAGCTTCACTGTAGAGTAATGGGAGAGATACATACACATGGATGTGCTCTCAAATGTGCACATACAAATGAATGCGCACACACACATACCAGTGGAGGCTGGTGTGAGGAATTAGTTGGGGACGGGTTCGTTGTAATGTCTGGAATGGAGTAATGGAATGGAGTCAAACGTGGTGTCCATATGTTTTATGTGTTTGATACTGTTCCATTGATTCCTTTCCAGCCATTTAAATGAGCCTGTCATCCTATAGCTCCTCACACAAGCCTCCTTTGACTGACACACACACACACACACACACACACACACACACACACACACACACACACACACACACACACACACACTGAATCTTTGGTCAATAAGGAGCCACCATCTGACTGTCTAATGGATAATTGTCTTATCCACTCTCATCAAAGGGATTGGGAGCGAGAGAGAGATAGAGAGAGAGTGAGAGCAGCTGGAGGTTGTGATATGTCCATTCTGATTTAAGATGCGAGAGAAACAGAGAAAGAGTGTGTGAGAGAGATATTGCAGATTAGAGGGAGAGATAGTAGGGACATGATTGACAAGTGAAGCAGCCTATGGGAGCAGCGTATGAGGCAGGATGATCCATTGAGTAAACAGACATCAAAAGTAAGCATGTTGGAGATTCGGTTCCCAATTCAATAATTGAATCACAATTCCATGTCACAGATAAAGGAAAGGGGGATACCTAGTCAGTTGTACAACTCAATGGATTCAACTGAAATGTGTCTTCCACATTTAGCCCGTTTGAATCAGAGAGCTGCCATAATCAACATCCACGTCTTCGGCGCCCGGGGAACAGTGGGTTAACTGCCTTGCTCAGGGGCAGAACGACAGATTTTTACCTTGTCAGCTCGGGGATTCGATCCAGCAACCACTAGGCTACCTGCCGCCCCAGGAAAACCCCATTGTATTTAAAAATTGGTGTGGTGTTGCCTCAACATCCACCAGAGGATATTGAATCAGGTGTGTTACTGCTTGGCTGGAGCAAATGCCTGCACCCACACCGACCCTCTGTTAGAATACTGGCCAGTCCTGTTCTATAGGAAGTGACCTAGTGTTTCTCAGTGAAAGAGAGACCCCTGCAGGTCGTTGTAAGCACTACAGCTTCTTCAGACACATGGACCAGTGTAGCAACTGAACCAGACACACAACTAAACTAACACCATACATATATCAATACATACAGGGATGGAATTTAAGGATCTGGGCACTGGTCAGCCAAGCTAGTGAACAGCAATTTTAACTAGCCCAGTTCCAAAGTCTTTGCTATGGGATATTAGAAGGCAAAGATTAAGAGTGCTAGTTTGGCACGTTTTCTACTATACTGTTCTGAAAAGTACTAGCCTTGGGCTAGCTCAATTTCCATTCCTGAATACATACCAACACCATAGACAGAGAGCAAGCAGCAGTGAGATTGGTCACTGACATGCCTCAAACTGACCACCCTCTACTGTAGGATGTCCTACAGAGAGAGACAGCCTGGCAGAGTCCTCCGTGAGTAGAATGAACTGACCACCCTCTACTGTAGGATGACCTACAGAGAGAGACAGCCTGGCAGAGTCCTCCGTGAGTAGAATGAACTGTCCACCCTCTACTGTAGGATGACCTACAGAGAGAGACAGCCCTGGCAGAGTCCTCCGTGAGTAGAATGAACTGACCACCCTCTACTGTAGGATGACCTACAGAGAGAGACAGCCTGGCAGAGTCCTCCGTGAGCAGAATGAACTGTCCACCCTCTACTGTAGGATGACCTACAGAGAGAGACAGCCTGGCAGAGTCCTCCGTGAGCAGAATGAACTGTCCACCCTCTACTGTAGGATGACCTACAGAGAGAGACAGCCCTGGCAGAGTCCTCCGTGAGTAGAATGAACTGACCACCCTCTACTGTAGGATGACCTACAGAGAGAGACAGCCTGGCAGAGTCCTCCGTGAGCAGAATGAACTGTCCACCCTCTACTGTAGGATGTCCTACAGAGAGAGACAGCCCTGGCAGAGTCCTCCGTGAGTAGAATGAACTGACCACCCTCTACTGTAGGATGACCTACAGAGAGAGACAGCCTGGCAGAGTCCTCCGTGAGCAGAATGAACTGACCACCCTCTACTGTAGGATGACCTACAGAGAGAGACAGCCTGGCAGAGTCCTCCGTGAGCAGAATGAACTGTCCACCCTCTACTGTAGGATGTCCTACAGAGAGAGACAGCCTGGCAGAGTCCTCCGTGAGCAGAATGAACTGACCACCCTCTACTGTAGGATGACCTACAGGGAGAGACAGCCCTGGCAGAGTCCTCCGTGAGCAGAATGAACTGACCACCCTCTACTGTAGGATGTCCTACAGAGAGAGACAGCCTGGCAGAGTCCTCCGTGAGCAGAATGAACTGTCCACCCTCTACTGTAGGATGACCTACAGAGAGAGACAGCCCTGGCAGAGTCCTCCGTGAGTAGAATGAACTGACCACCCTCTACTGTAGGATGACCTACAGAGAGAGACAGCCTGGCAGAGTCCTCCGTGAGCAGAATGAACTGTCCACCCTCTACTGTAGGATGTCCTACAGAGAGAGACAGCCCTGGCAGAGTCCTCCGTGAGTAGAATGAACTGACCACCCTCTACTGTAGGATGACCTACAGAGAGAGACAGCCTGGCAGAGTCCTCCGTGAGCAGAATGAACTGACCACCCTCTACTGTAGGATGACCTACAGAGAGAGACAGCCTGGCAGAGTCCTCCGTGAGCAGAATGAACTGTCCACCCTCTACTGTAGGATGTCCTACAGAGAGAGACAGCCTGGCAGAGTCCTCCGTGAGCAGAATGAACTGACCACCCTCTACTGTAGGATGACCTACAGGGAGAGACAGCCCTGGCAGAGTCCTCCGTGAGCAGAATGAACTGACCACCCTCTACTGTAGGATGTCCTACAGAGAGAGACAGCCTGGCAGAGTCCTCCGTGAGCAGAATGAACTGACCACCCTCTACTGTAGGATGACCTACAGAGAGAGACAGCCCTGGCAGAGTCCTCCGTGAGCAGAATGAACTGACCACCCTCTACTGTAGGATGTCCTACAGAGAGAGACAGCCTGGCAGAGTCCTCCGTGAGCAGAATGAACTGACCACCCTCTACTGTAGGATGACTTACAGGGAAAGACAGCCCTGGCAGAGTCCTCCGTGAGCAGAATGAACTGACCACCCTCTACTGTAGGATGTCCTACAGAGAGAGACAGCCTGGCAGAGTCCTCCGTGAGCAGAATGAACTGACCACCCTCTACTGTAGGATGACCTACAGAGAGAGACAGCCCTGGCAGAGTCCTCCGTGAGCAGAATGAACTGACCACCCTCTACTGTAGGATGTCCTACAGAGAGAGACAGCCTGGCAGAGTCCTCCGTGAGCAGAATGAACTGACCACCCTCTACTGTAGGATGACCTACAGAGAGAGACAGCCTGGCAAAGTCCTCCGTGAGCAGAATGAACTGACCACCCTCTACTGTAGGATGACCTACAGAGAGAGACAGCCTGGCAAAGTCCTCCGTGAGCAGAATGAACTGACCACCCTCTACTGTAGGATGACCTACAGAGAGAGACAGCCTGGCAGAGTCCTCCGTGAGCAGAATGAACTGACCACCCTCTACTGTAGGATGACCTACAGAGAGAGACAGCCTGGCAGAGTCCTCCGTGAGCAGAATGAACTGTCCACCCTCTACTGTAGGATGTCCTACAGAGAGAGACAGCCTGGCAGAGTCCTCCGTGAGCAGAATGAACTGACCACCCTCTACTGTAGGATGACCTACAGGGAGAGACAGCCCTGGCAGAGTCCTCCGTGAGCAGAATGAACTGACCACCCTCTACTGTAGGATGTCCTACAGAGAGAGACAGCCTGGCAGAGTCCTCCGTGAGCAGAATGAACTGACCACCCTCTACTGTAGGATGTCCTACAGAGAGAGACAGCCTGGCAGAGTCCTCCGTGAGCAGAATGAACTGACCACCCTCTACTGTAGGATGACTTACAGGGAGAGACAGCCCTGGCAGAGTCCTCCGTGAGCAGAATGAACTGACCACCCTCTACTGTAGGATGTCCTACAGAGAGAGACAGCCTGGCAGAGTCCTCCGTGAGCAGAATGAACTGACCACCCTCTACTGTAGGATGACCTACAGAGAGAGACAGCCCTGGCAGAGTCCTCCGTGAGCAGAATGAACTGACCACCCTCTACTGTAGGATGTCCTACAGAGAGAGACAGCCTGGCAGAGTCCTCCGTGAGCAGAATGAACTGACCACCCTCTACTGTAGGATGACCTACAGAGAGAGACAGCCTGGCAAAGTCCTCCGTGAGCAGAATGAACTGACCACCCTCTACTGTAGGATGACCTACAGAGAGAGACAGCCTGGCAAAGTCCTCCGTGAGCAGAATGAACTGACCACCCTCTACTGTAGGATGACCTACAGAGAGAGACAGCCTGGCAAAGTCCTCCGTGAGCAGAATGAACTGACCACCCTCTACTGTAGGATGTCCTACAGAGAGAGACAGCCTGGCAGAGTCCTCCGTGAGCAGAATGAACTGACCACCCTCTACTGTAGGATGTCCTACAGAGAGAGACAGCCTGGCAGAGTCCTCCGTGAGCAGAATGAACTGTCCACCCTCTACTGTAGGATGTCCTACAGAGAGAGACAGCCTGGCAGAGTCCTCCGTGAGCAGAATGAACTGACCACCCTCTACTGTAGGATGTCCTACAGAGAGAGACAGCCTGGCAGAGTCCTCCGCGAGCAGAATGAACTGACCACCCTCTACTGTAGGATGTCCTACAGGAAGCCCTGGCAGAGTCCTCCGCGAGCAGAATGAACTGTCCAGCATCAATGCAAGGACAAATGAACTGAAAAATTTGACCATAACTACCGCTGTCAGTCTTTTTCATAACCAAATGTGACTTTTAAACTGTGCATTCTACATCATTCAGGCTGTGATCAAATCAAAATCATTGAAAATAACTAAGGTTACGTATGTAACCCCACGGGTTACGTGAGTGATCCGATCCCTCCAATATGGTGTCCTTCCGCTCAGCAGGATACATTCTGAGTAAGAATTTCGGATTAGTCCCGTGTACCAGGTAGTGCTGCGGCTGACCCCCTTAAATAGCTTCCACGCACTACTCCCACCTTGTGTCCTTTTCGGGCTGCCGTAGATCACTGACAAGAGAATTGGTGTGATCCAATAGCTCACATAACCGTGGTTACATACGTAACCATCATTATGTAGTAATATATTGATCACTCCAATATGGTATCACAATACCAGATAAATCGGTGAACTAGGCCAGGCCAGACAAGAGCAAAATCCCGTAGGACTGAGCTCAGGGCAGTCATTGTTGCTGTGTCCCTTCATCCCCTTCCAGGGAAGTGGGGTCAACACCCAACAAGGCCGTCCCGACCTGGTTGGTGGCAGCAACATTGACTCGATAGTACCTAGGAAAAGTGCTAGACGATGCCTGTGTCACATCTGCTCCTGCCACACCCCCTAGTGGTCATCCGGTGTCTGCTTGACCTGCAGCCATTCCCCAGAACACCCTTTCTCTCTCTTTCCCCCTCCCTTTCTGTTTGTGTGATTGTGTGGTTGGAGACAGGTGTGCTGGATTCAGAGCAGATCCCTACCAGCTGCAACTCGTTCCATTATCAAGACCTCTACAAATACTCAGTCCTGCCACTTCCACTCTGTCAGATCGTAATCTCTGCTCAGTCAGTTCATGATTCTAGCTATTTATGATTATTCAAGATCCTGTTACTCTGCTGTACCTGTTTCCCTGCCTGACGCTGTTTATCCTCTCACTACAGTTTTGCCGCCCTGACTCTGTCTCCTGTTCCACATCTCACCACCCTGCTACCTTGTTCTGGACTCACCACACCACCTCTCCCTTGGATTCCCATCCAGACCTGTTTCCTCTGTCCCAACCCAGCTCACTCCAACCCCAGCCTCCACTTCTGGTTTCCTACAACTCATCTGAGCTTCCCTGGATCTGCACTTCATTTCTCTCTGTGTACAATAAATATATTGGTTCATTCATCCCTGTTTCCTGGTCTGAGTCTGCTCTTGGGTTCCCCTGTGCTGCTCCACCTGACACCCTGTGGTAGAAATTATATTGGAAGAGATACTTCCAAACAACTTTATTATAAGATTTGCAAAAATTGAGCAGTTCAACAATCCACTCACAGTGCACAGTTAAAAAGCCCAACGAACAGAGTTGGCGTTCTCCTTTTACAGAAAGTACATCCTCTTATCTATGTGGCAGATTACATAAACAGGGCCTGGGAACAGAGTTTACCATTTTTTGTTCCTCCCTGCAATTCCCACTTAGCTACATTCCTGCTGGTAATAAACACAGGAGGTCACACATTGCGGTCACACCCAAACGGCTCATAAATCTGTACGCTCAGTCACACAAGACAAGTTTGTATCAGTAAAAAACACTAGCATATAACAATGGACAATCTTTAAGAAAAAAACAGCATAGTATATCTAATTAAACAATATAGTATGTAATGAATATTCATTTCCTCCACACGCCTAACTGGCCGAGGAAGTTAATCAAGGGGAACTCCTCGGAGCAGGACCCACGATGTAGCTACCCCTCTTGTTAGAGCCGATTTGGACATATTTGTATAAAAGACAGAACATACAGAGCTCCATGTACGTTTGTGTAATATATTAAATATGAATGTATATGATGAAATATTAGGTACGTACCTTTATGATTTATATTTACCTGATTGAGATGTATTCATTTGTTGTTGGTGTAACTTCGTTTTTGCCCATTTTTTTTTTTAGATAAAAGAAGAATAAACCTTTTTGTTGCACCATATCCCTGGATCTCATTGAATGTTTTGGCCGTTTGGAAACCTTGAGTGTGGACTGTATGCTTACGAAACAACCCGGCTTCAGGCTAGGGCAGTGGCTATGGTAAAGAGGAAAGGAAGCCACTACACCTCTAGTAGAATGCTTCACCACAGCAGACAGCAAAGGCCGGCCGGCCAACTGGTATGCTGTAGTAATAGTGTCTACAATTCAATGTGAGAGTCTGTTTCGATAGGCTCTTCTCCAGAACTCTCTGACCACAACACACAAACAGCTGATCCAACTGTCATATTGTCTTAGTCAGTGTAACGTAAGTGTCTAGTGCCCTCACCGGGCACAGCACACTTGGGGAAAATCCCAGCCCACTCACAGCCATGGGAGGTGTGTATGCGGACAAATGTAAGGGCCGCTCCACAGACAGGACCTTCGGCTAGAAGACAGGACCTTGTATTGTTGCCAAATACATTCTCAAAGTACAGTGAGGGAAAAAAAGTATTTGATCCCCTGCTGATTTTGTATGTTTGCCCACTGACAAAGAAATGATCAGTCTATAATTGCAATGGTAGGTTTATTTGAACAGTGAGACACAGAATAACAACAAAAAAATCCAGAAAAACACATGTCAAAAACGTTATAAATTTGCATTTTAATTAGGGAAATAAGTATTTGACCCCCTCTCAATCAGAAAGATTTCTGTCTCCCAGGTGTCTTTTATACAGGTAACGAGCTGAGATTAGGAGCACACTCTTAAAGGAAGTGCTCCTAATTTCAGCTTGTTTTTATTTATTTATCTGTTATTATACCAGGTAAATTGACTGAAAACACGTTCTCATTTACAGCAACGACCTGGGGAATAGTTACAGGGGAGAGGGGGATGAATGAGCCAATTGTAAACTGGGGATTATTAGGTGACCGTGATGGTTTGAGGGCCAGATTGGGAATTTAGCCAGGACACCGGGGTTAACACCCCTACTCTTACGATAAGTGCCATGGGATCTTTAATGACCTCAGAGAGGTACAGTTGTTCCCTGTATAAAAGACACCTGTCCACAGAAGCAATCAATCAATCAGATTCCAAACTCTCCACCATGGCCAAGACCAAAGAGCTCTCCAAGGATGTCAGGGACACGATTGTAGACCTACACAAGGCTGGAATGGGCTACAAAACCATCGCCAAGCAGCTTGGTGAGAAGATGACAACAGTTGGTACGATTATTCGCAAATGGAAGAAACACAAAAGAACTGTCAATCTCCCCCAGCCTGGGGCTCCATGCAAGATTTCACCTCATGGAGTTGCAATGATCATGAGAACAGTGAGGAATCAGCCCAGAACTACACGGGAGGATGTTGTCAATGATCTCAAGGCAGCTGGGACCATAGTCACCAAGAAAACAATTGGTAACACACTACGCTGTGAAGGACTGATGTCCTGCAGCGCCCGTAAGGTCCACCTGCTCAAGAAAGCACATATACATGCCCATCTGAAGTTTACCAATGAACATCTGAATGATTCAGAGGACAACTGGGTGAAAGTGTTGTGGTCAGATGAGACCAAAATTGAGCTCTTTGGCATCAACTCAACTGGCCATGTTTGGAGGAGGAGGAATGCTGCCTATGACCCCAAGAACAACATCCCCACTGTCAAACATGGAGGTGGAAACATTATGCTTTGGGGGTGTTTTTCTGCTAAGGGGACAGGACAACTTCACCGCATCAAAGGGACGATATGTACCGTCAAATCTTGGGTGAGAACCTCCTTCCCTCAGCCAGGGCATTGAAAATGGGTCGTGGTTGGGTATTCCAGCATGACAATGACCCAAAACACACGGCCAAAGCAACAAAGGAGTGGCTCAAGAAGAAGCACATTAAGGTCCTGGAGTGGCCTAGCCAGTCTCCAGACCTTAATCCCATAGAAAATCTGTGGAGGGAGCTGAAGGTTTGAGTTGCCAAACGTCAGCCTCAAAACATTTATGACTTGGAGAAGATCTGCAAAGAGGAGTGGGACAAAATCCCTCCTGAGATGTGTGCAAACCTGGTGGCCAACTACAAGAAACATCTGACCCCTGATTGCCAACAAGGGCTTTGCCACCAAGTACTAAGTCATGTTTTGCACAGGGGTCAAATACTTATTTCTCTCATTAAAATGCAAATCAATTTATAACATTTTTGACATGAGTTTTTCTGGATTTTTTTGTTGTTATTCTGTCTCTCACTGTTCAAATAAACCCACCATTAAAATTATAGACTGATCATTTCGTTGTCAGTGGGGAAACGTAGGGGATAAAATACTTTCCCCCCTCACTGTAAATGCAGTTTAGCCCGCATCAAGCAGTGATTGTAAAAAGTGTAAAACCGTTTGTACATCACATGACTCGGGGGCAACATTATGACCCTCACACCAAGAAAAGAATATGCCCCACCGCATGTTATATGACGCATTGGTGGAGGAGGCTCTGGTGTTCTGCACTGTGCTCACCACATTGTCCTGAATGCCTAGACTTGCCCATTTACGCCTCTCAGGGGCCAAGCCCAATACTGGAGGCGGCGTGGGTCCGGATCCCCGAGCCTGAGAAAGCAGGTCGGGTCTCAGCGGCAGTTGCCATTGGGTCCCACAGAGGAGGGACAACAGGAGGCTGGACCATGGTCGTCTAGGCCAGTATGTGACTATCAGGAGCAGCCAGTGGCCCTTCAAACTGACCCTGTCTAGTGTAGCTGTGATCAGCGGAAATGGTGGGAATGCATAAAGTGTCGTTGCCGACCAATCGTGAGCAAGGGCATCCAAACCCAGAGGGCCTGTAGGGTTCGATATCGAGAACCAGCTGGGACAATCAGTGTTCTCCTGAGATGCAAACAGGTGCACCTGCGCTTTCCCGAACCTTTCCCACAGCTGTAACACCACCTGAGGGTGTAGATTCCAGTCCCCCTCCATTGGGCCATTGCTGCTGTGCGGTTTGTTGCTAACGTTACTTTGCTACATGACAACTTCCCAGTTCTTACTTTTTAATTACTGTTTTATAGATATATTTTTTTCCCTCGCTTGACTTTTTTCATTCAACTTTTTCACTCCAGACGCTTTATCTAGACATGGTTCTACTGGACCTCCATCAGCCGAAGCTAAGTAGTAACATTAACATGATGCTTTATCTAGACATGGTTCTACTGGACCTCCACCAGCCGAAGCTAAGTAGTAACATTAACATGATGCTTTATCTAGACATGGTTCTACTGGACCTCCACCAGCCGAAGCTAAGTAGTAACATTAACACTATGCTTTATCTAGACATGGTTCTACTGGACCTCCACCAGCCGAAGCTAAGTAGTAACATTAACACAATGCTTTATCTAGACATGGTTCTACTGGACCTCCACCAGCCGAAGCTAAGTAGTAACATTAACACGATGCTTTATCTAGACATGGTTCTACTGGACCTCCACCAGCCGAAGCTAAGTAGTAACATTAACACGATGCTTTATCTAGACATGGTTCTACTGGACCTCCACCAGCCGAAGCTAAGTAGTAACATTAACACGATGCTTTATCTAGACATGGTTCTACTGGACCTCCACCAGCCGAAGCTAAGTAGTAACATTAACACGATGCTTTATCTAGACATGGTTCTACTGGACCTCCACCAGCCGAAGCTAAGTAGTAACATTAACACGATGCTTTATCTAGACATGGTTCTACTGGACCTCCACCAGCCGAAGCTAAGTAGTAACATTAACATGATGCTTTATCTAGACATAATTCTACTGGACCTCCACCAGCCGAAGCTAAGTAGTAACATTAACACGATGCTTTATCTAGACATGGTTCTACTGGACCTCCACCAGCCGAAGCTAAGTAGTAACATTAACACGATGCTTTATCTAGACATGGTTCTACTGGACCTCCACCAGCCGAAGCTAAGTAGTAACATTAACATGATGCTTTATCTAGACATAATTCTACTGGACCTCCACCAGCCGAAGCTAAGTAGTAACATTAACATGATGCTTTATCTAGACATGGTTCTACTGGACCTCCACCAGCCGAAGCTAAGTAGTAACATTAACATGATGCTTTATCTAGACATAATTCTACTGGACCTCCACCAGCCAAAGCTAAGTAGTAACATTAACACGATGCTTTATCTAGACATGGTTCTACTGGACCTCCACCAGCCGAAGCTAAGTAGTAACATTAACACGATGCTTTATCTAGACATGGTTCTACTGGACCTCCACCAGCCGAAGCTAAGTAGTAACATTAACATGATGCTTTATCTAGACATGGTTCTACTGGACCTCCACCAGCCGAAGCTAAGTAGTAACATTAACACGATGCTTTATCTAGACATGGTTCTACTGGACCTCCACCAGCCGAAGCTAAGTAGTAACATTAACACGATGCTTTATCTAGACATGGTTCTACTGGACCTCCACCAGCCGAAGCTAAGTAGTAACATTAACACGATGCTTTATCTAGACATGGTTCTACTGGACCTCCACCAGCCGAAGCTAAGTAGTAACATTAACACGATGCTTTATCTAGACATGGTTCTACTGGACCTCCACCAGCCGAAGCTAAGTAGTAACATTAACATGATGCTTTATCTAGACATGGTTCTACTGGACCTCCACCAGCCGAAGCTAAGTAGTAACATTAACATGATGCTTTATCTAGACATGGTTCTACTGGACCTCCACCAGCCGAAGCTAAGTAGTAACATTAACATGATGCTTTATCTAGACATGGTTCTACTGGACCTCCACCAGCCGAAGCTAAGTAGTAACATTAACATGATGCTTTATCTAGACATGGTTCTACTGGACCTCCACCAGCCGAAGCTAAGTAGTAACATTAACATGATGCTTTATCTAGACATAATTCTACTGGACCTCCACCAGCCGAAGCTAAGTAGTAACATTAACATGATGCTTTATCTAGACATAATTCTACTGGACCTCCACCAGCCGAAGCTAAGTAGTAACATTAACACGATGCTTTATCTAGACATGGTTCTACTGGACCTCCACCAGCCGAAGCTAAGTAGTAACATTAACACGATGCTTTATCTAGACATGGTTCTACTGGACCTCCACCAGCCGAAGCTAAGTAGTAACATTAACACGATGCTTTATCTAGACATGGTTCTACTGGACCTCCACCAGCCGAAGCTAAGTAGTAACATTAACACGATGCTTTATCTAGACATGGTTCTACTGGACCTCCACCAGCCGAAGCTAAGTAGTAACATTAACACGATGCTTTATCTAGACATGGTTCTACTGGACCTCCACCAGCCGAAGCTAAGTAGTAACATTAACACGATGCTTTATCTAGACATGGTTCTACTGGACCTCCACCAGCCGAAGCTAAGTAGTAACATTAACACGATGCTTTATCTAGACATGGTTCTACTGGACCTCCACCAGCCGAAGCTAAGTAGTAACATTAACACGATGCTTTATCTAGACATGGTTCTACTGGACCTCCACCAGCCGAAGCTAAGTAGTAACATTAACACGATGCTTTATCTAGACATGGTTCTACTGGACCTCCACCAGCCGAAGCTAAGTAGTAACATTAACATGATGCTTTATCTAGACATGGTTCTACTGGACCTCCACCAGCCGAAGCTAAGTAGTAACATTAACATGATGCTTTATCTAGACATAATTCTACTGGACCTCCACCAGCCGAAGCTAAGTAGTAACATTAACACGATGCTTTATCTAGACATGGTTCTACTGGACCTCCACCAGCCGAAGCTAAGTAGTAACATTAACATGATGCTTTATCTAGACATGGTTCTACTGGACCTCCACCAGCCGAAGCTAAGTAGTAACATTAACATGATGCTTTATCTAGACATAATTCTACTGGACCTCCACCAGCCGAAGCTAAGTAGTAACATTAACATGATGCTTTATCTAGACATAATTCTACTGGACCTCCACCAGCCGAAGCTAAGTAGTAACATTAACACGATGCTTTATCTAGACATGGTTCTACTGGACCTCCACCAGCCGAAGCTAAGTAGTAACATTAACATGATGCTTTATCTAGACATGGTTCTACTGGACCTCCACCAGCCGAAGCTAAGTAGTAACATTAACATGATGCTTTATCTAGACATGGTTCTACTGGACCTCCACCAGCCGAAGCTAAGTAGTAACATTAACACGATGCTTTATCTAGACATGGTTCTACTGGACCTCCACCAGCCGAAGCTAAGTAGTAACATTAACACGATGCTTTATCTAGACATGGTTCTACTGGACCTCCACCAGCCGAAGCTAAGTAGTAACATTAACACGATGCTTTATTTAGACATGGTTCTACTGGACCTCCACCAGCCGAAGCTAAGTAGTAACATTAACATGATGCTTTATCTAGACATGGTTCTACTGGACCTCCACCAGCCGAAGCTAAGTAGTAACATTAACATGATGCTTTATCTAGACATGGTTCTACTGGACCTCCACCAGCCGAAGCTAAGTAGTAACATTAACATGATGCTTTATCTAGACATGGTTCTACTGGACCTCCACCAGCCGAAGCTAAGTAGTAACATTAACATGATGCTTTATCTAGACATGGTTCTACTGGACCTCCACCAGCCGAAGCTAAGTAGTAACATTAACATGATGCTTTATCTAGACATGGTTCTACTGGACCTCCACCAGCCGAAGCTAAGTAGTAACATTAACATGATGCTTTATCTAGACATAATTCTACTGGACCTCCACCAGCCGAAGCTAAGTAGTAACATTAACATGATGCTTTATCTAGACATGGTTCTACTGGACCTCCACCAGCCGAAGCTAAGTAGTAACATTAACATGATGCTTTATCTAGACATGGTTCTACTGGACCTCCACCAGCCGAAGCTAAGTAGTAACATTAACATGATGCTTTATCTAGACATGGTTCTACTGGACCTCCACCAGCCGAAGCTAAGTAGTAACATTAACATGATGCTTTATCTAGACATGGTTCTACTGGACCTCCACCAGCCGAAGCTAAGTAGTAACATTAACACGATGCTTTATCTAGACATGGTTCTACTGGACCTCCACCAGCCGAAGCTAAGTAGTAACATTAACACAATGCTTTATCTAGACATGGTTCTACTGGACCTCCACCAGCTGAAGCTAAGTAGTAACATTAACACGATGCTTTATCTAGACATGGTTCTACTGGACCTCCACCAGCCGAAGCTAAGTAGTAACATTAACATGATGCTTTATCTAGACATGGTTCTACTGGACCTCCACCAGCCGAAGCTAAGTAGTAACATTAACACGATGCTTTATCTAGACATGGTTCTACTGGACCTCCACCAGCCGAAGCTAAGTAGTAACATTAACATGATGCTTTATCTAGACATGGTTCTACTGGACCTCCACCAGCCGAAGCTAAGTAGTAACATTAACACGATGCTTTATCTAGACATGGTTCTACTGGACCTCCACCAGCCGAAGCTAAGTAGTAACATTAACATGATGCTTTATCTAGACATGGTTCTACTGGACCTCCACCAGCCGAAGCTAAGTAGTAACATTAACACGATGCTTTATCTAGACATAATTCTACTGGACCTCCACCAGCCGAAGCTAAGTAGTAACATTAACACGATGCTTTATCTAGACATGGTTCTACTGGACCTCCACCAGTCGAAGCTAAGTAGTAACATTAACACGATGCTTTATAGACATGGTTCTACTGGACCTCCACCAGCCGAAGCTAAGTAGTAACATTAACACGATGCTTTATCTAGACATGGTTCTACTGGACCTCCACCAGCCGAAGCTAAGTAGTAACATTAACATGATGCCTTCTAATTGCAGTCGCTGCACTCATAATATACAGGAGAACTTAGGGTGAGGATTGCTATGCTGCAAGCCCAGCTTCAGACGCAATTGTTAGTAGGCTGGACAATAGAACGAGTCAAAACTCACCCAAGGCTGAACAACAGTAATAGAACGTTGGCTACGCTGGAACACTAGTGAGAGCCCATAGCAAATGGAACGGAATGGAACGTCCGCAGAGCCTGTTTTAACTGGAGTGATGCTTAGAATTCCATTTAGCTTAAATAGCACAAAAAACATGTATCCCTTTTTATTTTACCAGTACAGTCTGTTCGTCGGACGAAACTGGAAAAAAACAACTTGTGTAGAAAGTAAACATCAGCCCCTTGATGCTGTCCGCTATGCTTATGTCTGAGTAATGAGAAAGCAGGGAAAAAATGAAAACGTCTGACTATTTCTGGTCTAGTGATAGATGGCGTCCGACTTGATATTTGGCGAAATAGACGGACCTTAATATATTTTTATTTAACTAGACAAGTCAGTTAAGAACAAATTCTTATTAACAATGACAGCCTAGGAACAGTGGGTTAACTGCCTTGTTCAGGGGCAGAACGACAGATTTATACCTTGTCAGCTCAGGGATTTGATTTAACAACCTTTTGGTTACTGGCCCAATGCTCTAAACACTAGGCTACCTGCCACCCCATACTTACTCTACAGCAGAGTCTCACAACTCAATCGATGGTTGAAAACTGTTTTCTGCCCCTCCCAAAAGATAGAATTTGTAGATAATTGGCCATCTTTCCGGGACTCACCCCCAAACAGGGCCAAGCCTGGCTTGCTGAGGAGTGATGGAATCCATCCTAGCTGGAGGGGTGCTCTCATCTTATCTACCAACATGGACAGAGCTCTAACTCATCTAGCTCTACAATGAGATAGTTTGCAGGCCAGGCAGCAGGCTGTTAGCCATGACTTAAAGATTGCTGTACACCAGCAGAACCCATCCAACTTGAAGGAGCTGGAGCAGTTTTGCCTTGAAGAACGGGCAAAGATCCCAGTGGCTAGATGTGCCAAGCTTATAGACACATACCCCAAGAGACTTGCGGCTGTAATTGCTGCAAAAGGTGGCTCTACAAAGTATTGACTTTGGGGGGGGGGGGGGTGAATAGTTATGCAAGCTCAATTTCTTAAAAATATGGCGATAGCATCTTCAGCTTGAGCTCCTTTATTTGTTGAATATGTGGAGTGGAACCCACTTAACCGTTCTAGCGGCTCTATCTCCAAACGGAGCACCTGCTTCCTCACCCCATCTGCCAACGAGGTGACACAGATGTCCCTGTAGGACGACGGTCGGCGTCGGAGCTGGAGTTTGTATCCCTCCAGGACTGTGCTCAGTACCCAGGGAGACTCCACCTGCCTCTCCCATTTTCCCAATTGGGCCTGGGACAGATGGCCGAGGCCGACCACCAGCACCTCTGGAGGACTGCCGGGGACCATCCTTCTTAGCCGTGTGTGTTGAACCATTTCTATTATTTCCCCCCTTTCAGGGGTAAATAACACCTTCATCTTGTAATGAACACTAGTGAACTATTTAACTAACTATTCAAAACAAACATAAACAGAGGCAGTGGGAGCAGATCAGCACATCACGTTACAGCAGCACAGCCTACTGCAGTGCCTGGACGCTCACCAACCCATAGAGCTATAGGCTGCTATACTATCCACCAATCAATGGATCAGACTGGATCCATGTTTCAACTGTTTCCTGCAAATTGCACTTATTACAACCCCCAGTAGGTGTCAGCACCACTCCATTGTGTCCTCTGTCCTGCTCTGTCCTGCTCTGTCCTGCTCTGTCCTGCTCTGTCCTGCTCTGTCCTGCTCAGTCACAGCGGATCAAACTGAAATACAACACTGTAATGTCCAGTAGGCTACAGTCAGTGCATCATATTATCATAAGTCTTTCAGTCAAGTATAGAAACAAATGGCCATTTTCAAACAAACCCAAACATGCCTACTGGGGGTTATATGCATGTGTTTTGTGATACTGGTAGAGTTATATATGAACAAACTGAGTCTCTAGCAGGTGTGTTGGGGTGTATAATGATATTCTAAAGTAGAAGCTATGGTACAGTATACTGCTAACGTTCAAAGTGTCACTTCCTTACTGTAATTAGAAATTGTAATGTGTGGCTCTGCCAACCTTCACCAGAGCAGTGTTCATTACTGCTGCATCAGTTTCTATCCCTCTCTCTTTCTCTTAACGTCCTTCACTAACTATGTTCCATGTGTCACATTTGAATCCCCCTCTCCCCACTCATCCTAGCCTCCACACTTCATTAATCCCCTCTCACTGGAGACTGAAGAGGAGAAATAGGGGAGGGGGATATAGGGGGATATAGGGGAGGGGGATATAGGGGGATATAGGGGAGGGGGATAAAGGGGGAAAGGCAGTGAGAGAGTCTTTCTGAGCAGAGAGCGAGGTTAGGGGTTGGGTGGGGGTGGAGAGAGATGAGTAGTGTATTGGGAGGGTATTGGGTATTGGGGTGATCCTGCCTCTCAGTCTCAACCTCTCTCCATTTTGATCAGAACTGCTCATTCCTTTCCTCACTCTCTTCCCCTCTCCCTCTGTTTCTGCCACTGCCTGGCTACCACTCTGCTGCCTCTTCCCCTCTCTTCCCCTCTCTTCCCCTCTTTTCCCCTCTCTTCCCCTCTCCCTCTGTTTCTGCCACTGCCTGGCTACCACTCTGCTGCCTCTTCCCCTCTCTTCCCCTCTCTTCCCCTCTCCCTCTGTTTCTGCCACTGCCTGGCTACCACTCTGCTGCCTCTTCCCCTCTCTTCCCCTCTCTTCCCCTCTCTTCCCCTCTCCCTCTGTTTCTGCCACTGCTGGGCTACCACTCTGCTGCCTCTTCCCCTCTCTCCCTCTGTTGCTGCCAGCTTCTCTTCCTCTCTACCACCCTAACCTCACTCCCTGCCCCACTCTCCTTGTTTCTCTCTCTCTCCCCCCTCTCCCCCCTCTCCCCCCTCCTCCTCATCCCCTCCCTCCGTCTGTTGCTGCCCGACTTGCTCCTGACTTGTCCTCCCTCCCTCTGTATTCCACGCTACCTTGCCTCTCTCCATCTCTGTTGTTCCCCATCTCTTTCTCTGCTCTCTATGTTCAGTGGTGCATCATGAGGCAGTCTGTGGCTATCTGTCTGTTTGGACTCTCAGCTCTGCTCCACGGTGAGTGACTTTCATTCCCTCTCTCTCTCTGTATGTGTGTGTATGTTTTGTTTGTGTGTGTTTGTGTGTCTGTGTCTGCAGGTATGTGTCTGTCCGTGAATGTACAGTGTGTGTGTGTGTGTGTGTGTGTGTGTGTGTGTGTGTGTGTGTGTGTGTGTGTGTGTGTGTGTGTGTGTGTGTGTGTGTGTGTGTGTGTGTGTGTGTGTGTGTGTGTGTGTGTGTGTGTGTGTGTTTGCTTCGTGTTTGTGTGTGTGAGAGAGAGATCACTGTATGCATAGTGTCACTGCAGTGACAGTGAATTTACACAACTTTCTATAGACAGGGACCCACAGTTTGTATGTCTGGGTGCACGGCCATTGATATATGAGATAACTCAACCGTACAGTTCCAGCTGTATAGCAGAGAGAGAAGAGAGGAGAGGGAAATGAACAGAGAGGGAGTAGAGAAGAGGAGCAGGAATAAAGAGAGACAAGGGAGAGGAATGATCACAGAGCTTACAGGTTAGGATGTTGTTCATCACAGTTGTAAAATCCAACCCTCCTGTCTGTTTTAATCCATTGTTGGTTGATGTGTTCCTCTCTGCACCAGCAGCAGTATCTTAGATGGCTAACTGTATATTGATATGGGCATCTCCATGCCCCATGTAAAGCTCATGATGGGGAGCACATCAAAAGCTAATAGTCAATATTTTTGAGAAGTTAAGGCACACAGTGCCTTCAGAAAGTATTCAGACCCCTTGGCTATTTCCACATTTTGTTACGTTACAAATGGATTAAATAAATAAAAATCCTCAACAATCTGCACACAATACCCCATAATGACAAAGCAAAAACAGTTTTTCAGATGTATAAAACATTTCCATAAGTATTCAGACCCTTTGCTATGAGACTCAGGTGAGCTCAGGTGCATCCTGTTTCCATTGATCCTGTTTCCATCCTTGAGATGTTTCAACAACTTGATTGGAGTCCACCTGTGGTAAATTCAATTAGTTGGACCTGATTTGTAAAGGCACACACCTGTCTATATAAGGTCCCACAGTTGACAGTGCATGTCAGAGCAAAAACCAAGCCATGAGGTCAAAGTTATTGTCCATAGAGCTCTGAGACAGGATTGTGTTGAGGCACAGATCTGGGGAAGGGTACCAAAACATTTCTGCAGCATTGAAGGTCCCCAAGAGCACAGTGGCCTCTTAAATGGAAGAAGTTTGGAATCACCAAGACTCTTCCTAGAGTTGGCCACTTGGCCCACTTGGCCAAACTGAGCATTTGGGGGAGAAGGGCCTTAGTCAGGGAGGTGACCAAGAATCCGATGGTCAATCTGACAAAGCTCCAAAGTCCCTATGTGGAGATGGGAGAACTTTCCAGAATGACAATCATCTCTGCAGTACTCCACCAATCATTCCTTTACAGTAGAGTGGCCAGACTGAAGCCACTCCTCAGTAAAAGGTACATGACAGCCCACTTGGAGTTTGCCAAAAGGCACCTAAAGGACTCTCAGACCATGAGAAACAAGATTCTCTGGTCTGATGAAACCAAGTTTGAATTGTTTGGCCTGAATGCCAAGCGTCATGTCTGAAGGAAACCTGGCACCATCCCTACGGTGAAGAATGGTGGTGGCAGCATCATGCTGTGGGGATGTTTTTCAGCGGCAGGGACTGAGAGACTAGTCAGAATGGAGGGAAAGATGAACAGAGCAAAGTACAGAGATATCCTTGATGAAAACCTACTCCAGCGTGCTCAGGACCTCAGATTGCAGCACAGAGCCAAGACAATGCAGGAGTGGCTACAGGACAAGTCTCTGAATGTCCTTGAGTGGCCCAGCCAGAGCCCGGACTTGAACCCGATCGAACATCTCTGGAGAGACCTGAAAATATCTCTGTTGCAACACTCCCCATCCAACCTGACAGCGCTTGAGAGGCTCTGCAGAAACTCCCCAAATTGAGGTGTGCCAAACTTGTACCATCATACCCAAGAAGAATAGAGGCTGTAATCGCTGCCAAAAGTGCTCCAACTAAGTGCTGAGTAAAGGGTCTGAAAGCTTATGTAAATGTGTAATTTCCCCCCAAAATTGCCTGTTTTTGCTTTGTCATTATTGAAAGTTGTGTATAGATTGATGAGGGGGAAAAATAATGTAATACATTTTAGAATAAGGCTGTAACATAACAAAATATGGAAAAAGTCAAGGGGTCTGAATACTTCCCGAATGCACTGTATACTGTACTGTATGTGGGCCTACAATAACCTTGTTAGACATTGCTACAGAATTGAATCAACTGCACAGATACATTAAGTCTGATACAGTTGTGAAACAGGAGTGAGTGAAGTCAGTCCACGATGGAGCTGCTAGAAGTGAGGTTCCTGGTCCTCCTGTCCGTCTGTCTGTCCTCCTGTCTGTCTGTCTTTCTGTCTGTCTGTCCGTCCGTCCGTCCGTCCGTCCATTTGTCTGTCTGTCTGTCTGTCTGTCTGTCTGTCTGTCTGTCCTCCTGTCCTCCTGTCCGTCTGTCTGTTTTCCTGTCTGTCCTCCTGTCTGTGTGGAGTGTGTTAGTGTTTAATGTGTCTCTATTTGAAGGACTGTTGTTACTGATCGAGTCACTTAACAATTAACTGGCCTGTCTGGATACTTTCTCCCTC
>NC_048566.1:16967308-17077308 GCF_013265735.2 Oncorhynchus mykiss | reverse complement strand
ATACAATGTGATTTTCTGGATTTTGTTTTAGATTCCGTCTCTCACAGTTGAAGTGTACCTATGTGTACCTACCTAATTACAGACCTCTACATGCTTAGTAAGTAGGAAAACCTGCAAAATCGGCAGTGTATCAAATACTTGTTCTCCCCACTGTATACCTTGCTGATCTTTATTTTTTGTCCTTCGCAGTGCTCATGATAAGTTTGATGCCACCTTTAAGAGCTATGTGCTGGTCAACTCCAGTGGATTCTGTGAGTACCTACCTCCAGGTAAGTCTATAGATCAACCTTTCTCTCTTTTTATTCTTCCCTGACCTTCCCCTCTCTCATTTTAGGGATATTCATAGTTTCACATAGACATACCAGTAATGCACTTCTCTCTCAATGTCTGTTTCATCTTCTCCCTTCTCTCACTCCCTCTCTCCTACTCTCTCACCTTCCCCCTATCTGTCCCAGGTATTTTCAGCAGTGCGTGTAATGTGGACGTGCGTTGGTTTCCATTTGACATCCAACGGTGTGAGCTGAAGTTTGGCTCGTGGACGTTTGACGGCTGGCTGCTGGACCTCCAGATGCAGGAGGCTGACCTGTCAGGATACATGTCCAATGGAGAGTGGGACCTGCTGGGTGAGAGAACTGTCTGCCCCCGACCCTCTTGTATCTCTCTCTCCCCCATATTACTTTCTAATCTCTCACTCCCTCTTTCCTGCCCCCTCTTGTAGGTGTACCAGGTGATCGTCATGAGATATTTTATGAGTGCTGTACAGAGCCCTACTCTGACGTGACCTTTGTTGTGACCCTACGACGGAGAACTCTATTCTACGCTCTCAACCTCCTCGTCCCCTGTGTTCTCATCTCCTCCTTGACACTGCTGTTGTTCATACTGCCAGCCCGATCGGGGGAGAAGATCGGTCTGGGTGAGGAAAGGGGGAGGAGGATAAGAGGGGGAGATGGAGGACAGGCGGAGGGAGGGTATAAGGGAGCAGGGATGGAGACAGAGATGTGGCGTTTCCGCTCTTTTCTCCGTACCTGACCTCTCTCTTTTACTGTTTCTGTGTCAGTAATTCTGCAGTGTTCCAAGAAAAACTCTATTAAATGTTTACAATCAGAAAGACAGAGAGCAGAGGGGAGCGACAGAGATGGAGGGAGAGAAGAGGGGTGGGGAGGTGAGGGACAGTGATAGAGGGAAAGAAGAGGGGTGGGGAGGTGAGGGACAGTGATAGAGGGAGAGAAGAGGGGTGGGGAGGTGAGGGACAGTGATAGAGGGAGAGAAGGGGGCAGGGAGGTGAGGGACAGTGATAGAGGGAGAGAAGGGGGCAGGGAGAGGAGGGACAGTGATAGAGGGAGAGAAGGGGGCAGGGAGAGGAGGGACAGTGATAGAGGGAGAGATGGGGGCAGGGAGGTGAGGGACAGTGATAGAGGGAGGGAAGGGGGCAGGGAGAGGATGGACAGTGATAGAGGGAGAGAAGGGGGCAGGGAGGTGAGGGACAGTGATAGAGGGAAAGAAGAGGGGTGGGGAGGTGAGGGACAGTGATAGAGGGAGAGAAGGGGCAGGGATCTGAGGGACAGTGATAGAGGGAGAGAAGGGGGCAGGGAGGGGAGGGACAGTGATAGAGGGAGAGAAGGGGGCAGGGAGGTGAGGGACAGTGATATAGGGAAAGAAGAGGGGTGGGGAGGTGAGGGACAGTGATAGAGGGAGAGAAGGGCCGGGGAGGTGAGGGACAGTGATAGAGGGAGAGAAGGGGGCAGGGAGGTGAGGGACAGTGATAGAGGGAGAGAAGGGCCGGGGAGGTGAGGGACAGTGATAGAGGGAGAGAAGGGGCGGGGAGGTGAGGGACAGTGATAGAGGGAGAGAAGGGGTGGGGATCTGAGGGACAGTGATAGAGGGAGAGAAGGGGCGGGGAGGTGAGGGACAGTGATAGAGGGAGAGAAGGGGGGTGGGGAGGGGAAGGACAGAGATGTAGGGAGAAAAGGGAGAAGGGGAGGGACAGAGATGGGGGAGAGATGGATGGGTGGGGTGAGTTGGCAGAGAGATGGAGAATTGTACTACCCACAAGTATTGCTGTATTTCCCAGTGTAATAATATCATTTTCCCCATCTCTCTCTCCAGGCATTACAGTTCTTCTCTCTCTGACTGTCTTCATGTTGCTGGTGGCTGAGATTATGCCAGCTACCTCAGACTCCATACCACTGATAGGTAAGTAACTGTGTGTGTGTATGCAAGTGTGTGCGCATGCCTGGTGTGCGTACGCATTTAACTAGCCTGCTAATATATACAGTGACTTCGGAAAGTATTCAGACCCCTTGAATTTACAGCCTTATTATAAAATGTATGAAATAGTTTTTTCCACTCATCAATTTACACACAATATCCCACAATGACAAAGCTAAAACAGGTTTTTAGAAATGTTTGCTAATTTATAAATATCAAATTTACATAAGTATTCAGACCCTTTACTCAGTACTTTGTTGGAGCACCTTTGGCAGCGATTCTACATTGAGTCTTGGGTATGACACTACGAGCTTGGCACAGCTGTATTTGGGGAGTTTCTCCCATTCTTCTCTGCAGATCATCTCAAGCTCTGTCAGGTTGGATGGGGAGCGTTGTTGCACAGCTATTTCCAGGTCTCTCCAGAGATGTTCGATCGGGTTCAAGTCCGGGCTCTGGCTGGGCCACTCAGGGACATTCAGAGACTTGCTCTAAAGCCACTCCTGATTGCTCGCGCTTGTGGACTTATGAAGGCTTCCTGGCAGAGCGTAGCCCTGACCCTGTTGGTGCTGCCCCCTGGGGATGGAGTGTGGAAGTGGTAGTGTCTAATCATGCTCCTAAGACCTAATCTACGGAACCTATTCCATTACAGTGTACTATAATACTGTGTCTCCATCCTAGGTCAGTATTTTGTGAGTACCATGGTTACCGTAGGGATGTCAGTGGTGGCGACTGTAGTTGTACTTCAGTACCATCACCACGACCCCAACAGTGGAGACATGCCTCAATGGGTGAGGCTCTCTGTCTGTCTACTGATTATGACGTGTGTCTGTGACTGTCTGTGTGTGTTCCTCTCATATCTGTGAATGTCTGGACCTTGTGTGTGTCCTGTCCTCTTCTATCAGGTGCAGTTTGTTCTGCTGCAGTACATTCCCTGGTTCATCTTATCTATGTGTGTGTGTCCTCTCCCTATCTCTGTTTCTTCTGCCACAATGGGTATCTGGGTCCTCTTGCCTACTCTCTCTCTGTGTGTGTCTCTCAGGTTGAGTTGGTTCTACTCCAGTGGGTTCCCTGGTTTCTGAGGATGAAGCGTCCAGGAGAGTGGGGTGAGCTCACACCCCACCACAGCCCCTCCAACCCCCAGACCAAGACCTGCTTCTCTCCCCCTACCACCACCACCACCACCCCAGCCCCCTCCACCCTCCCCCAGAGCCTCACCTCTCTGCAGGCCAGTCTAAGCCAGCTCAGTCAGCCCCTACCACACCCACCGTCCAACCCAACCCTCCAGTCCTATCCCAACCATAACCCAAACCTCCAGCCTAATATTCACCCTACCCCAAATCTCCCCTCCACCCCCCACCCCCACCCTCAGCCAAATGGACACCGGCCCTACATTGGCTTCCAGAATCCTATTGAACCAGACCCTGCTGTCACCTGGAGAGGAGGAGGAGGAAGGGGTTCTGACACCCCAATCCTCCACCACCACCCACCCTCCTCCACAATGTTTGGTAGCCCCCTTCCACAACCCCCCACATCTCTGGACCCTGACCCCTCAGGCTCCAGCTGTGTGGAGGCTGGGGCTGGAGCAGTCGAAGCGGGTACTTGCCATGCCCAGGCCAGGGTGTTCCAGGCTGGGGTAGTGGAGGCCCAGCTCCAGGCCCTGCTGGAGGAAGTGCAGTTCCTGGCCAATCGTTTCCGTGAGCAGGACCGCAGGGTGAGCGTGGCGGAGAAGTGGCAGTTTGCAGCGGCGGTCATTGACCGTCTGTGTCTGGTGGGGTTCAGTGTGTTCAATATAATTTGTACCATCACCATCCTCATGGCCGCACCCAACTTTGTGGAGGCCGCCTCCAAGGACTTCTTCTGAGAAGGAGAGAGGGGGAGGAGGAGAGGGGGGAGAGGAGAGGGGGGAGAGGGGGAAGAGGAGGGGGGGAGAAGGGGAAGAGGAAAGAGGGGGAGGAGAGAGGAGAGAGGGGGAAGAGGAGAGAGGGGGAGGAGGAGAGAGGGGGAGGAGGAGAGGGGAAGAGGAGAAAGGGGGGAGAGGATAGATGGGGAAGAGAGAGGGGAGGTGGAGAGGGGGAAGAGGAGAGAGGGGTCTAGAGAGTGGGAAGAGGAGAGAGGGGGAGAGGATAGAGGGGGAAGAGAGAGAGGGAGGAGGAGAGGGGGAAGAGGAGAGAGGGGGAGGAGAGAGGGGAAGAGGAGAGAGGGGGAAGAGGAGAGAGGGGGAGGAGGAGAGAAGGGGAAGGGGAGAGAGGGGGAAGAGGAGGGAGGAGAGGCCCGTTGCTATCTTAATGGATTATGGCTTTACAGACTTACCATGTGGAAACTGGAGTCACTTGAGTTTCTTGTCACCTCATCATGTTACAAAAAGTGAACTTGTGATTCTACATGGTGGAACTGTTCAGATATGTGGCCTGCCCAAATTCAAAGTGCTTACTGTGCAATTCTTCTGTCTTCTGGGTCTTCATGCCCAGTTTGGCTAATGTAGGGAGTTATGTGTCAAATCCTTCACTGATGATGATGTTATTGTCCTTTGGCCATGTGTTAATAAATGTGATATGATGGTGGGAATTGGACAGAGTGGTCCGAGCTCAAACTGGGCAGGCCTCAGCTCAGCACTGCTGCAGCCAAAAGACCCACTCACAGACGTGTGAATTATTCACAAAAAAACATGTTGATTTTGGCACCAGATTCTGGCAAGAGAAACTTTCTCTGTTCTCTCTCTCTCGCTCACTGTCACTTTCAAATAATACTTTTAATAAAGAAAACATAACTGGTTGTTGACAGACTGTCTGGAGGAACTACAATAGGTGTCAGTCTACGTTTTGCATCTCAAAATAAATAATATTGTTTTCTACTTTTCTATGTCTTTTCTGGACAGTCTCCCTCCGATCGAAGACAGAGACGCATAGACAGAGAGTAGTTAACAGAGACGCAGAAACAGAGAGTAGTTAACAGAGACGCAGAGACAGAGAGTAGTTAACAGAGACAGAGAGTAGTTAACAGGGACACAGAGACAGAGAGTAGTTAACAGAGACGCAGAGACAGAGAGTAGTTAACAGAGATGCAGAGACAGAGAGTAGTTAACAGGGACGCAGAGACAGAGAGTAGTTAACAGAGACGCAGAGACAGAGAGTAGTTAACAGAGATGCAGAGACAGAGAGTAGTTAACAGGGACGCAGAGACAGAGAGTAGTTAACAGGGACGCAGAGGGAGAGAGTAGTTAACAGGGACGCAGAGACAGAGAGTAGTTAACAGAGACGCAGAGACAGAGAGTAGTTCGCAGAGACAGAGAGTAGTTAACAGAGACGCAGAGGGAGAGAGTAGTTAACAGGGACGCAGAGACAGAGAGTAGTTAACAGAGACGCAGAGACAGAGAGTAGTTAACAGAGACTGAGAGTAGTTAACAGAGACGCAGAGACAGAGAGTAGTTAACAGAGACAGAGAGTAGTTAACAGAGACACAGAGACAAAGAGTAGTTAACAGAGACAGAGAGTAGTTAACAGAGACAGAGAGACAGAGAGTAGTTAACAGAGACGCAGAGACAGAGAGTAGTTAACAGAGACGCAGAGACGGAGAGTAGTTAACAGAGACGCAGAGACAGAGAGTAGTTAAAAGAGACGCAGAGACAGAGAGTAGTTAACAGAGATGCAGAGACAGAGAGTAGTTAACAGAGATGCAGAGACAGAGAGTAGATAACAGAGATGCAGAGACAGAGAGTAGTTAACAGGGACGCAGAGACAGAGAGTAGTTAACAGGGACGCAGAGACAGAGAGTAGTTAACAGAGACACAGATACAGAGAGTAGTTAACAGAGACGCAGAGACTAAGAGTAGTTAACAGAGACGCAGAGACAGAGAGTAGTTAACCTTTCTGATCTCCCCATCCCGGATCCGGGTTCGTGAATACAGACTCAAGCTCATTACCATAACGCAACGTTAACTATTCATGAAAATCGCAAATGAAATGAAATAAATATGCTAGCTCTCAAGCTTAGCCTTTTGTTAACAACACTGTCATCTCAGATTTTCAAAATATGCTTCTCAACCATTGCAAAACAAGCATTTGTGTAACAGTATTGATGGCTAACGTAGCATTTAGCATTAGCATTCAGCTGGCA
Organism: Oncorhynchus mykiss; assembly: GCF_013265735.2. NCBI lineage: Eukaryota > Metazoa > Chordata > Actinopteri > Salmoniformes > Salmonidae > Oncorhynchus > Oncorhynchus mykiss. The sequence goes on along the minus strand of NC_048566.1, from coordinate 17,070,987 downwards.
ACATTTACACAAAAAAACAGAAAAGCATTCAAAAAAATCATTTACCTTTGAAGAACTTCAGATGTTTTCAATGAGGAGACTCTCACATAGCAAATGTTCAGTTTTTCCTGAAAGATTATTTGTTTAGGACAAATCGCTCCGTTTTCTGCGTCACGTTTAGCTATGAAAAAACCCCTGTATCCAGGATTGTGTAAATCTATCAGCAAGCTCATTAGCATAACACAACGTTAACTATTTATGAAAATCGCAAATTAAATGAAATAAATATGCCATCTCTCAAGCTTAGCCTTTTGTAAACAACACTGTCATCTCAGATTTTCAAAATATGCTTCTCAACCATAGGAAAACAATAATTTGTGTAAAAGTAGCTAGCTAGAGTTAGCATTTCGCATTAGCATTTAGCGTTAGCATTAGCGTTAGCATCCAGCACGCAACATTAACAAAAACATAAAAGCCTTCAAATAAAATCATTTACCTTTGAAGAACTTCTGATGTTTTCAATGAGGATACTCTCAGTTAGATAGCAGATGCTCAGTTTTTCCAAAAAGATTCCTTGTGTATTAGAAATAGCTCCGTTTTATACATCACATTTGGCTACCAAAAAAAATCCATAAATTCAGTCCTCAAAACGCAAACTTTTTTCCAAATTAACTCCATAATATCGACTGAAAACATGGCAAACGTTGTTTAGAATCAATCATCAAGGTGTTTTTCACATATCTCTTCATTGATACATCGTTCTTGGACACATGCTTTCTCCCCTGAATCAAATGGTAAAGTAAAAGCAGCTGGCAATTGCGCACCGAATTCGACGCAGGACACCAGGCGGACACTTGGAAAATGTAGTCTCTTATGGTCAATCTTCCAATGATATGCCTACAAATACGTCACAATGCTGCTAAGACCTTGGGCGAACGACAGAAAGTGTAGGCTCATTCGTTGCGCAATCACAGCCATATAAGGAGAGAATGGAAAACAGAGCTTCAGAAATTCTGCTAATTCCTGGGTGATGCATCATCTTGGTTTCGCCTGTAGAATGAGTTCTGGGGCACTTACAGACAAAATCTTTGCAGATTCTGAAACTTCAGAGTGTTTTCTTTCCAAAACTGTCAAGAATATGCATAGTCGAGCATCTTTTCGTGACAAAATATCGCGCTTAAAACGGGAACGTTTTTTATCCAAAAATGAAATAGCGCCCCTAGAGCTCTAACAGGTTAACAGAGACAGAGAGTAGTTAACAGAGACACAGAGACAGAGAGTAGTTAACAGAGACAGAGAGTAGTTAACAGAGACAGAGAGTAGTTAACAGAGAAAGAGAGTAGTTAACAGAGACAGAGAGACAGAGAGTAGTTAACAGAGACGCAGAGCCAGAGAGTAGTTAACAGAGACGCAGAGACGGAGAGTAGTTAACAGAGACGCAGAGACAGAGAGTAGTTAACAGACGCAGAGACAGAGAGTAGTTAACAGAGACGCAGAGACAGAGAGTAGTTAACAGAGACGCAGAGACAGAGAGTAGTTAACAGAGACGCAGAGACAGAGAGTAGTTAACAGAGACGCAGAGACAGAGAGTAGTTAACAGAGACGCAGAGACGGAGAGTAGTTAACAGGGACGCAGAGACAGAGAGTAGTTAACAGGGACGCAGAGACAGAGAGTAGTTAACAGGGACGCAGAGACAGAGAGTAGTTAACAGAGACGCAGAGACAGAGAGTAGTTAACAGAGACGCAGAGACAGAGAGTAGTTAACAGAGACGCAGAGACAGAGAGTAGTTAACAGAGACGCAGAGACAGAGAGTAGTTAACAGAGACGCAGAGACAGAGAGTAGTTAACAGAGACGCAGAGACAGAGAGTAGTTAACAGAGACGCAGAGACAAAGAGTAGTTAACAGAGACGGAGAGTAGTTAACAGGGACGCAGAGACAGAGAGTAGTTAACAGGGACGCAGAGACAGAGAGTAGTTAACAGGGACGCAGAGACAGAGAGTAGTTAACAGGGACGCAGAGGGAGAGAGTAGTTAACCGAGGCGCAGAGGGAGAGTGTAGTTAACAGGGACGCAGAGACAGAGAGTAGTTAACAGAGACGCAGAGACAGAGAGTAGTTAACAGAGACGCAGAGGGAGAGAGTAGTTAACAGGGATGCAGAGACAGAGAGTAGTTAACAGAAACGCAGAGACAGAGAGTAGTTAACAGAGACGCAGAGACAGAGAGTAGTTAACAGGGACGCAGAGGGAGAGAGTAGTTAACAGGGACGCAGAGGGAGAGAGTAGTTAACAGAGACGCAGAGACAAAGAGTAGTTAACAGAGACGGAGAGTAGTTAACAGGGACGCAGAGACAGAGAGTAGTTAACAGAGACTCAGAGACAGAGAGTAGTTAACAGAGACGCAGAGACAGAGAGTACTTAACAGGGACGCAGACGAAGAGGTGGAGGAAGGGAAGGAGAGGGAGAGATGCAGAGATGCAGAGAGAGAGGTGGAGGAAGGGAAGGAGAGGGAGAGATGCAGAGGGAGAGGTGGGGAAGGGAAGGAGAGGAGAGGGAGAGATGCAGAGACGGAGAGAGAGAGAGAGAGAGAGAGAGAGAGAGAGAGGCAGAGGGAGAGGTGGAGGAAGGGAAGGAGAGGGAGAGATGTAGAGACAGAGAGAGAGAGGCAGAGGGAGAGGTGGAGGACGGGAAGGAGATGGAGAGATGCAGAGGGAGAGGTTTAGGAAGGGAAGGAGAGGGAGAGATACAGAGAAGGAGTGAGACAGAGAGAGAGAGAGGCAGAGGGAGAGGTTGAGGAAGGGAAGGAGAGGGAGAGATGCAGAGACAGAGAGAGACAGAGGCAGAGAGAGATATGGGATAGAGATAGGCAGAGAGAGATTGAGTGATGCATAGTGAGTTAGGGAGAGGACGAGAGAGAGATATGTAGAGGGGAGAAATGGGGGTAGAGGAAAGTGCTGACAACGCAAGTGGTAGAGAAACAGGGTTTTAACTGATTGGTCGTTAATGGAGGAGGGGGCGGGGGAGAGGGTGATTGGCGATTCTATATCTGACAGCAGTACTAAACAGCTTCAATGTAGCATCATGAGCAAGACTGGGTACGTCTCTAAGAGCTGTGAGTCTCTCAGAGCTGTGATTCTCTCTGGGTATGAGTCTCTCTGGGTACATCTCTAAGAGCTGCGAGTCTCTCTGGGTACGTCTCTAAGAGCTGTGAGTCTCTCTGGGTACATCTCTAAGAGCTGTGAATCTCTCTGGGTACATCTCTAAGAGCTGTGAGTCTCTCTGAGTACGTCTCTAAGAGCTGTGAGTCTCTTTGGGAAAGTCTCTAAGAGCTGTGAGTCTCTCAGAGCTGTGAGTCTCTCTGGGTACGTCTCTAAGAGCTGTGAGTCTCTCTGGGTACGTCGCTAAGAGCTGTGAGTCTCTCTTGGTACGTCTCTAAGAGCTGTGAGTCTCTCTGGGTACATCTCGAAGAGCTAGAAGTCTCTCTGGGTACGTCTCTTAAGAGCTGGAAGTCTCTCTGTGTAAGTCTCTAAGAGCTGTGAGTCGCTCAGAGCTGTGAGTCTCTCTGGGTACGTCTCTTAGAGCTGTAAGTCTCTCTGGGTACATCTCTAAGAGCTGCGAGTCTCTCTGGGTACCACTCTAAGAGCTGTGAGTCTCTCTGGGTAAATCTCCAAGAGCTGTGAGTCTCTCTGGGTACATCTCTAAGAGCTGTGAATCTCTCTGGGGAAATCTCTAAGAGCTGTGAATCTCTCTGGGTAAGTCTCTAAGAGCTGTGGGTCTCTCAGAGCTGTGAGTCTCTCTGGGTACGTCTCTAAGAGCTGCGAGTCTCTCTGGGTAAGTCTCTGAGAGCTGCGAGTCTCTCTGGGTACGTCTCTAAGAGCTGTGAGTCTCTCTGGGTACATCGCTAAGAGCTGTTAGTCTCTCTGAGTACGTCTCTGAGAGCTGTGAGTCTCTCTGGGTACGTCTCTAAGAGCTGTGAGTCTCTCTGTGTAAGTCTCTAAGAGCTGTGAGTCGCTCAGAGCTGTGAGTCTCTCTGGGTACATCTCTAAGAGCTGCGAGTCTCTCTGGGTATGTCTCTAAGAGCTGTGAATCTCTCTGGGTACATCTCTAAGAGCTGGGAGTCTCTCTGAGTACATCTCTAAGAGCTGTGAGTCTCTCTGAGAACGTCTCTAAGAGCTGTGAGTCTCTCTGGGAAAGTCTAAGAGCTGTGAGTCTCTCTGGGTACCACTCTAAGAGCTGTGAGTCTCTCTGGGTAAATCTCCAAGAGCTGTGAGTCTCTCTGGGTACATCTCTAAGAGCTGTGAATCTCTCTGGGTACATCTCTAAGAGCTGTGAGTCTCTCTGAGTACGTCTCTAAGAGCTGTGAGTGTCTTTGGGAAAGTCTCTAAGAGCTGTGAGTCTCTCTGGGTACGTCGCTAAGAGCTGTGAGTCTCTCTGGGTACGTCTCCAAGAGCTGTGAGTCTCTATGGGTATGTCTCTAAGAGCCGTGAGTCTCTCTGGGTAAGTCTCTAAGAGATGTGAGTCTCTCAGAGCTGTGAGTCTCTCTGGGTACGTCTCTAAGAGCTGTGAGTCTCTCTGGGTACGTCTCCAAGAGCTGTGAGTCTCTATGGGTATGTCTCTAAGAGCTGTGAGTCTCTCTGGGTACGTCTCTAAGAGCTGTGAGTCTCTCTGGGTAAGTCTCTAAGAGCTGTGAGTCTCTCAGAGCTGTGAGTCTCTCTGGGTACGTCTCTAAGAGCTGCGAGTCTCTCTGGGTAAGTCTCTGAGAGCTGCGAGTCTCTCTGGGTACGTCCCTAAGAGCTGTGAGTCTCTCTGGGTACGTCTCTAAGAGGTGTCAGTCTCTCTGGGTAAGTCTCTAAGAGCTGTGAGTCTCTCTGGGTACGTCTCTAATAGCTGTGAGTCTCTCTGGGTAAGTCTGTAAGAGCTGTGAGTCTCTCTGGGTACGTCTCTAAGAGCTGTGAATCTCTCTGGGTACATCTCTAAGAGCTGCGAGTCTCTCTGCGAATCTCTCTTAGTAAATCTCTAAGAGCTGTGAGTCTCTCTGGGTACGTCTCTAGGAGCTGTGAATCTCTCTGGGTACGTCTCTAAGAGCTGTGAGTCTCTCTGGGTACGTCTCTAAGAGCTGTGAGTCTCTTTGGGAAAGTCTCTAAGAGCTGTGAGTCTGTCCGGGAAAGTCTAAGAGCTGTGAGTCTCTCTGGGTACGTCTCCAAGAGCTGTGAGTCTCTCTGGGTACGTCTCTAAGAGCTGCGAGTCTCTCAGAGCTGTGAGTCTCTCTGGGTATGTCTCTAAAAGCTGCGAGTATCTCTGGGTAAGTCTCTGAGAGCTGCGAGTCTCTCTGGGTACGTCTCTAAGAGCTGTGAGTCTCTCTGGGTACTTCTCTAAGAGCTGCGAGTCTCTCTGGGTAAATCTCCAAGAGCTGTGAGTCTCTCTGGTTACATCTCAAAGAGCTGTGAGTCTCTCTGGGTACATCTCGAAGAGCTAGAAGTCTCTCTGGGCACGTCTCTAAGAGCTGTGAGTCTCTCTGGGTACGTCTCTAAGAGCTGTGAGTCTCTTTGTGTAAGTCTCTAAGAGCTGTGAGTCGCTCAGAGCTGTGAGTCTCTCTGGGTACGTCTCTAAGAGCTGTGAGTCGCTCAGAGCTGTGAGTCTCTCTGGGAACGTCTCTAAGAGCTGCGAGTCTCTCTGGGTAAGTCTCTGAGAGCTGCGAGTCTCTCTGGGTACGTCCCTAAGAGCTGTGAGTCTCTCTGGGTAAGTCTGTAAGAGCTGTGAGTCTCTCTGGGTACGTCTCTAAGAGCTGTGAGTCTCTCTGGGTACATCTCTAAGAGCTGCGAGTCTCTCTGCGAATCTCTCTTAGTAAATCTCTAAGAGCTGTGAGTCTCTCTGGGTACGTCTCTAGGAGCTGTGAATCTCTCTGGGTACGTCTCTAAGAGCTGTGAGTCTCTCTGGGTACGTCTCTAAGAGCTGTGAGTCTCTTTGGGAGAGTCTCTAAGAGCTGTGAGTCTGTCCGGGAAAGTCTAAGAGCTGTGAGTCTCTCTGGGTACGTCACTAAGAGCTGTGAGTCTCTCTGGGTACGTCTCCAAGAGCTGTGAGTCTCTCTGGGTACGTCTCTAAGAGCTGCGAGTCTCTCAGAGCTGTGAGTCTCTCTGGGTACGTCTCTAAGAGCTTTGAGTCTCTCTGGGTACATCTCTAAGAGCTGCGAGTCTCTCTGCGAATCTCTCTTAGTAAATCTCTAAGAGCTGTGAGTCTCTCTGGGTACGTCTCTAGGAGCTGTGAATCTCTCTGGGTACGTCTCTAAGAGCTGTGAGTCTCTCTGGGTACGTCTCTAAGAGCTGTGAGTCTCTTTGGGAAAGTCTCTAAGAGCTGTGAGTCTGTCCGGGAAAGTCTAAGAGCTGTGAGTCTCTCTGGGTACGTCGCTAAGAGCTGTGAGTCTCTCTGGGTACGTCTCCAAGAGCTGTGAGTCTCTCTGGGTACGTCTCTAAGAGCTGCGAGTCTCTCAGAGCTGTGAGTCTCTCTGGGTATGTCTCTAAAAGCTGCGAGTATCTCTGGGTAAGTCTCTGAGAGCTGCGAGTCTCTCTGGGTACGTCTCTAAGAGCTGTGAGTCTCTCTGGGTACTTCTCTAAGAGCTGCGAGTCTCTCTGGGTAAATCTCCAAGAGCTGTGAGTCTCTCTGGTTACATCTCAAAGAGCTGTGAGTCTCTCTGGGTACATCTCGAAGAGCTAGAAGTCTCTCTGGGCACGTCTCTAAGAGCTGTGAGTCTCTCTGGGTACGTCTCTAAGAGCTGTGAGTCTCTCTGTGTAAGTCTCTAAGAGCTGTGAGTCGCTCAGAGCTGTGAGTCTCTCTGGGTACGTCTCTAAGAGCTGTGAGTCGCTCAGAGCTGTGAGTCTCTCTGGGAACGTCTCTAAGAGCTGCGAGTCTCTCTGGGTAAGTCTCTAAGAGCTGCGTGTCTCTCTGGGTAAGTCTCTAAGAGCTGCGGGTCTCTCTGGGTACATCTCAAAGAGCTGCGAGTCTCTCAGGGTACGTCTCTAAGAGCTGTGAGTCTCTCTGGGTAAATCTCCAAGAGCTGTCAGTCTCTCTGGGTACGTCTCTAAGAGCTGTGAGTCTCTTTGGGAAAGTCTCTAAGAGCTGTGAGTCTGTCCGGGAAAGTCTAAGACATGTGAGTCTCTCTGGGTACGTCGCTAAGAGCTGTGAGTCTCTCTGGGTACGTCTCCAAGAGCTGTGAGTCTCTCTGGGTACGTCTCTAAGAGCTGCGAGTCTCTCAGAGCTGTGAGTCTCTCTGGGTATGTCTCTAAAAGCTGCGAGTATCTCTGGGTAAGTCTCTGAGAGCTGCGAGTCTCTCTGGGTACGTCTCTAAGAGCTGTGAGTCTCTCTGGGTACTTCTCTAAGAGCTGCGAGTCTCTCTGGGTAAATCTCCAAGAGCTGTGAGTCTCTCTGGTTACATCTCAAAGAGCTGTGAGTCTCTCTGGGTACATCTCGAAGAGCTAGAAGTCTCTCTGGGCACGTCTCTAAGAGCTGTGAGTCTCTCTGGGTACGTCTCTAAGAGCTGTGAGTCTCTCTGTGTAAGTCTCTAAGAGCTGTGAGTCGCTCAGAGCTGTGAGTCTCTCTGGGTACGTCTCTAAGAGCTGTGAGTCGCTCAGAGCTGTGAGTCTCTCTAGGAACGTCTCTAAGAGCTGCGAGTCTCTCTGGGTAAGTCTCTAAGAGCTGCGTGTCTCTCTGGGTAAGTCTCTAAGAGCTGCGGGTCTCTCTGGGTACATCTCAAAGAGCTGCGAGTCTCTCAGGGTACGTCTCTAAGAGCTGTGAGTCTCTCTGGGTAAATCTCCAAGAGCTGTCAGTCTCTCTGGGTACATCTCTAAGGGCTGTGAGTCTCTTTGGGAAATTCTCTAAGAGCTGTGAGTCTCTCTGGGTAAGTCTCTTAGAGCTGTGAGTCTCTCAGAGGTGTGAGTCTCTCTTGGTACATCTCTAAGATCTGTGAGTCTCTCTGGGTACGTCGCTAAGAGCTGTGAGTCTCTCTGAGTAAGACTCTAAGAGCTGCGAGTCTCTCTGGGTACATCTCTCAGAGCTGCGAGTCTCTCTGGGTACGTCTCTAAGAGGTGTGAGTCTCTCTGGGTAAGTCTCTAAGAGCTGTGAGTCTCTCTGGGTACGTCTCTAAGAGCAGTGAGTCTCTCTGGGTAAGTCTCTAAGAGCTGTGAGTCTCTATGGGTACGTCTCTAAGAGCTGTGAGTCTCTCAGAGCTGTGAGTCTCTCTGGGTACGAGTCTTTCTGGGTACATCTCTAAGAGCTGCGAGTCTCTCTGGGTACGTCGCTAAGAGCTGTGAGTCTCTCTGGGTACATCTCTAAGAGCTGTGAATCTCTCTGGGTACATCTCTAAGAGCTTTGAGTCTCTCTGAGTACGTCTCTAAGAGCTGTGAGTCTCTTTGGGAAAGTCTCTAAGAGCTGTGAGTCTCTCAGAGCTGTGAGTCTCTCTGGGTACGTCTCTAAGAGCTGTGAGTCTCTCTGGGTACGTCGCTAAGAGCTGTGAGTCTCTCTTGGTACGTCACTAAGAGCTGTGCGTCTCTCTGGGTACATCTCGAAGAGCTAGAAGTCTCTCTGGGTACGTCTCTAAGAGCTGTGAGTCTCTCTGTGTAAGTCTCTAAGAGCTGTGAGTCGCTCAGAGCTGTGAGTCTCTCTGGGTACGTCTCTAAGAGCTGCGAGACTCTCTGGGTACATCTCTAAGAGCTGCGAGTCTCTCTGGGTACCACTCTAAGAGCTGTTAGTCTCTTTGGGTAAATCTCCAAGAGCTGTGAGTCTCTCTGGGTACATCTCCAAGAGCTGTGAATCTCTCTGGGGAAATCTCTAAGAGCTGTGAATCTCTCTGGGTAAGTCTCTCAGAGCTGTGGGTCTCTCAGAGCTGTGAGTCTCTCTGGGTACGTCTCTAAGAGCTGTGAGTCTCTCTGGGTACGTCTCTAAGAGCTGTGAGTCTCTCTGGGTACGTCGCTAAGAGCTGTGAGTCTCTCTGAGTACGTCTCTAAGAGCTGTGAGTCTCTCTGGGTACGTCTCTAAGAGCTGTGAGTCTCTCTGTGTAAGTCTCTAAGAGCTGTGAGTCGCTCAGAGCTGTGAGTCTCTCTGGGTACATCTCTAAGATCTGCGAGTCTCTCTGGGTACGTCTCTAAGAGCTGTGAATTTCTCTGGGTACATCTCTAAGAGCTGGGAGTCTCTCTGAGTACATCTCTAAGAGCTGTGAGTCTCTCTGAGAACGTCTCTAAGAGCTGTGAGTCTCTCTGGGTACGTCGCTAAGAGCTGTGAGTCTCTCTGGGTACGTCTCCAAAGGCTGTGAGTCTCTCTGGGTACGTCTTTAAGAGCTGCGAGTCTCTCTGGGTAAGTCTCTGAGAGCTGCGACTCTCTCTGGGTACGTCTCTAAGAGCTGTGAGTCTCTCTGGGTACGTCGCTAAGAGCTGTGAGTCTCTCTCGGTACGTCTCTAAGAGCTGTGAGTCTCTCTGGGTAAATCTCTAAGAGCTGTTAGTCTCTCTGGGTACGTCGCTAAGAGCTGCGAGTCTCTCTCGGTACGTCTCTAAGAGCTGTGAGTCTCTCTGGGTAAATCTCCAAGAGCTGTTAGTCTCTCTGGGTACATCTCTAAGAGCTGCGAGTCTCTCTGGGTAAGTCTCTGAGAGCTGCGAGTCTCTCTGGGTACGTCCCTAAGAGCTGTGAGTCTCTCTGGGTACGTCTCTAAGAGGTGTCAGTCTCTCTGGGTAAGTCTCTAAGAGCTGTGAGTCTCTCTGGGTACGTCTCTAATAGCTGTGAGTCTCTCTGGGTAAGTCTGTAAGAGCTGTGAGTCTCTCTGGGTACGTCTCTAAGAGCTGTGAGTCTCTCTGGGTACATCTCTAAGAGCTGCGAGTCTCTCTGCGAATCTCTCTTAGTAAATCTCTAAGAGCTGTGAGTCTCTCTGGGTACGTCTCTAGGAGCTGTGAATCTCTCTGGGTACGTCTCTAAGAGCTGTGAGTCTCTCTGGGTACGTCTCTAAGAGCTGTGAGTCTCTTTGGGAAAGTCTCTAAGAGCTGTGAGTCTGTCCGGGAAAGTCTAAGAGCTGTGAGTCTCTCTGGGTACGTCGCTAAGAGCTGTGAGTCTCTCTGGGTACGTCTCCAAGAGCTGTGAGTCTCTCTGGTTACGTCTCTAAGAGCTGCGAGTCTCTCAGAGCTGTGAGTCTCTCTGGGTATGTCTCTAAAAGCTGTGAGTATCTCTGGGTAAGTCTCTGAGAGCTGCGAGTCTCTCTGGGTACGTCTCTAAGAGCTGTGAGTCTCTCTGGGTACTTCTCTAAGAGCTGCGAGTCTCTCTGGGTAAATCTCCAAGAGCTGTGAGTCTCTCTGGTTACATCTCAAAGAGCTGTGAGTCTCTCTGGGTACATCTCGAAGAGCTAGAAGTCTCTCTGGGCACGTCTCTAAGAGCTGTGAGTCTCTCTGGGTACGTCTCTAAGAGCAGTGAGTCTCTCTGGGTAAGTCTCTAAGAGCTGTGAGTCTCTATGGGTACGTCTCTAAGAGCTGTGAGTCTCTCAGAGCTGTGAGTCTCTCTGGGTACGAGTCTTTCTGGGTACATCTCTAAGAGCTGCGAGTCTCTCTGGGTACGTCGCTAAGAGCTGTGAGTCTCTCTGGGTACATCTCTAAGAGCTGTGAATCTCTCTGGGTACATCTCTAAGAGCTGTGAGTCTCTCTGAGTATGTCTCTAAGAGCTGTGAGTCTCTTTGGGAAAGTCTCTAAGAGCTGTGAGTCTCTCAGAGCTGTGAGTCTCTCTGGGTACGTCTCTAAGAGCTGTGAGTCTCTCTGGGTACGTCGCTAAGAGCTGTGAGTCTCTCTTGGTACGTCACTAAGAGCTGTGCGTCTCTCTGGGTACATCTCGAAGAGCTAGAAGTCTCTCTGGGTACGTCTCTAAGAGCTGTGAGTCTCTCTGTGTAAGTCTCTAAGAGCTGTGAGTCGCTCAGAGCTGTGAGTCTCTCTGGGTACGTCTCTAAGAGCTGCGAGACTCTCTGGGTACATCTCTAAGAGCTGCGAGTCTCTCTGCGAATCTCTCTTAGTAAATCTCTAAGAGCTGTGAGTCTCTCTGGGTACGTCTCTAGGAGCTGTGAGTCTCTCTGGGTACGTCTCTAAGAGCTGTGAGTCTCTTTGGGTATGTCTCTATGAGCTGTGAGTCTCTCTGGGTAAGAATCTAAGAGCTGAGAGTCTCTCAGAGCTGTGAGTCTCTCTGGGTATGTCTCTAAAAGCTGCGAGTATTTCTGGGTAAGTCTCTGAGAGCTGCGAGTCTCTCTGGGTACGTCTCTAAGAGCTGTGAGTCTCTCTGGGTACTTCTCTAAGAGCTGTGAGTCTCTCTGGGTAAATCTCCAAGAGCTGTGAGTCTCTCTGGGTACATCTCGAAGAGCTAGAAGTCTCTCTGGGTACGTCTCTAAGAGCTGTGAGTCTCTCTGGGTACGTCTCTAAGAGCTGTGAGTCTCTCTGTGTAAGTCTCTAAGAGCTGTGAGTCGCTCAGAGCTGTGAGTCTCTCTGGCTACGTCTCTAAGAGCTGCGAGTCTCTCTAGGTACATCTCTAAGAGCTGTGAGTCTCTCTGAGTACGTCTCTAAGAGCTGTGAGTCTCTTTGGGAAAGTGTCTAAGAGCGGTGAGTCTCTCTGGGTACGTCGCTAAGAGCTGTGAGTCTCTCTGGGTACGTCTCTCTGAGCTGTGAGTCTCTCTGGGTATGTCTCTATGAGCTGTGAGTCTCTCTGGGTAAGTCTCTAAGAGCTGTGAGTCTCTCTGGGTACGCCTCTAAGAGCTGCGAGTCTCTCTGCGAATCTCTCTGGGTACATCTCTAAGAGCTGCGAGTCTCTCTGGGTACTTCTCTAAGAGCTGTGAGTCTTTCTGGGTAAATCTCTAAGAGCTGTGAGTCTCTCTGGGTACGTCTCTAAGAGCTGCGAGTCTCTCTGGGTACGCCTCTAAGAGCTGCGAGTCTCTCTGCGAATCTCTCTGGGTACATCTCTAAGAGCTGCGAGTCTCTCTGGGTACTTCTCTAAGAGCTGTGAGTCTTTCTGGGTAAATCTCTAAGAGCTGTGAGTCTCTCTGGGTACATCTCTAGGAGCTGTGAATCTCTCTGGGTAAGTCTCTAAGAGCTGTGAGTCTCTCTGGATAAGTCTCTAAGAGCGGTGAGTCTCTCAGAGCTGTGAGTCTCTCTGGGTAAGTCTCTAAGAGCTGTGAGTCTCTCTGGGTACGTCTCTAATAGCTGTGAGTCTCTCTGGGTAAGTCTGTAAGAGCTGTGAGTCTCTCTGGGTACGTCTCTAAGAGCTGCGAGTCTCTCTGGGTACGCCTCTAAGAGCTGCGAGTCTCTCTGCGAATCTCTCTGGGTACATCTCTAAGAGCTGCGAGTCTCTCTGGGTACCTCTCTAAGAGCTGTGAGTCTTTCTGAGTAAATCTCTAAGAGCTGTGAGTCTCTCTGGGTACGTCTCTAGGAGCTGTGAATCTCTCTGGGTAAGTCTCTAAGAGCTGTGAGTCTCTCTGGGTAAGTCTCTAAGAGATGTGAGTCTCTCAGAGCTGTGAGTCTCTCTGGGTACGTCTCTAATAGCTGTGAGTCTCTCTGGGTACGTCTCTAAGAGCTGTGAGTCTCTCTGGCTAAGTCTCTAAGAGCTGTGAGTCTCTCTGGGTAAGTCTCTAAGAGCTGTGAGTCTCTCTTTGTAAGTCTCTAAGAGCTTTCCACACCTGGATTATTCTTTTCAAGTCTTCAAGTTCTGTCAAATTGGTTGTTGATCATTGCTAGACAACCATTTTGAGGTCTTGCCATAGATTTTCAAGTCGATTTAAATCAAAACTGTAACTCGGCTACTCAAAAACATTCACTTCTTATTGGTAAGCAACTCCAGTGTATATTTGGCCATGTGTTTTAGGTTATTGTCCTGCTGAAAGGTGAATTCATGTCTCAGTGTCTGGTGGAAAACAGACTGAACCAGGTTTTCCTCTAGGATTTTTCCTGTTGCATAGCTTCATTCAGTTTCTGTTTTTCTCCTGAACCACCCGTCCCCAGTAATGTGTTCTATTGGATTTTCCCCAAACATTCAGGACAAAAAGTTAAATGTTTTGCCACAATCCATTTTTGCAGTATTACTTTAGCAGCTTGTTGCTAACAGGACGCTTGTTTTGGAAAATGTTATTCTGTACAGGCTTCCTTCTTGTCCCTCTGTCAATTAAATAAGTATTGTGGAGTAACTACAATGTTGTTTATCCATCCTCAGTTTTTTCCTATGACAGCCATTAAACTCTGTAACTGTTTTAAAGTCGCTATTGTCCTCATGGTGAAATCTCTGATTGGTTTCCTTCCTCTCCACCAACTGAGTTATGAATGACGCCTGTATCTTTGTAGTGACTGGGTGTATTGATACACCATCCAAAGTGTAATTAGTGATTTCACCCTGCTCAAAGGGATATTCAAAGTCCAGAACAGACAATGGGAAGCACACAGTACTACAGTACATGGAACCATGGCTACAACTCTATTCCACATCAGGTAACTGATGCAAGCAGTAGGATTAGATTTAAAAAAACAGATATAAATACACTTTATGGAACAGCAGGGGCTGTGAAGATACACACACTCTACACACACGTACACATGGATTTTGTATTCTAGATATGTGATAGTAGAGTTGTGGCCTGAGGGAACACACTTAATATGTTGTGAACAGTGTAATGAAATGTAATGTCATTTAAGGTCATCTTTTTTAATGTTCTGGAACCCACAATGAGAAGCTGCTGCTGCTTTGGCTAATGGGGATCCTTAATAAATAGAAATACAAATGTCTACTTTTTATTTTTACCCATCTACCAATAGGTGCCCTTCTCTATGAGGCATTGGAAAACCTCTTTGGTCTTTGTGGTTGAATCTGTGTTTTAAATTCATTGGTTGAACGAAGGACCTTAAATATAATTGTGTGTGTGGGGTACAGAGGGGAGGTAGTTATTCAGAAACCGTGTTAAAACACTATTATCCCACACAGAGTGAGTCCAATTGTTAAGAGCATGTTTACTCCTGAACTTATTTAGGTTTGTCATAACAAAGGGGTTGAAACGTATTGACTCTAGACATTTTAGGTTTTCATTTTTAAGTAAGGAAAAATGTGGAAAAATGTGGAAAAACATAATTCCTCTTTGACATTATGGGGTATTGTGTGTAGGCCAGTGACAAAACAATCTCTATTTAATACATTTTAGAATAAGGCTGTAATGTAACAAGATGTGGGAAAAGTCAAGGAATGTGAACACTTTCTGAAGGCCCTGTACATGCAGATGTGAACATGCACATACACAGGTCCCCTAGAAACACAGGGCCAGGATGTGACTGCAGCAAGTCCTCTGTCCTGTCGCAGTTCACACATTTGCACAGGGATGCATCCACCCACACACACCCACCTCTTTGTGCAATGCTATCAGATTTTGTGTCTGCTCAGTTGGAAAATGAGAAAAGAGGGAAAAGAATGAATGAATATAAATAATGATTTACAGTTGCATTTAAAATCTGTTCTAGCCATGTTATAGGGACGTTCAGGTTGGATTTCTCCTGGGCTAAAGGACCCAAAGACATATCAACTGAATCTTTTCTGTTTAGAGTTGAGAGACAACTTTCAAGTCAGTGTTTCAAAACAGAGTGTATATTTAGTGTCTCTGAGTATCAGTAAGATAGTGGTATGTGATATCAACACCCCCTCTAATCAATACGGCTTGATTAGTGGTTGTAGATGGCTCTCTGTGGGTCGATAAGAAGACACTCTGTCCAGCGGATAATTGTCTTACCACTCTCATTAGAGGAAAAGAGAAAGAGCGGGAGGAAAGGCAGAGAAGAGGAAGAGAGAGAGAGGAAGAGAGAGAGCAGCTGGGGGTGGTAATATGTCCATTCTGATTTAAGATGCGTAGAAAATGGTGTAATAGTGTAAATGGTCCATTCTGATTTAAGATGCGTAGAAAATGGTGTAATAGTGTAAATGGTCCATTCTGATTTAAGATGCGTAGAAAATGGTGTAATAGTGTAAATGGTCCATTCTGATTTAAGATGCGTAGAAAATGGTGTAATAGTGTAAATGGTCCATTCTGATTTAAGATGCGTAGAAAATGGTGTAATAGTGTAAATGGTCCATTCTGATTTAAGATGCGTAGAAAATGGTGTAATAGTGTAAATGGTCCATTCTGATTTAAGATGCGTAGAAAATGGTGTAATAGTGTAAATGGTCCATTCTGATTTAAGATGCGTAGAAAATGGTGTAATAGTGTAAATGGTCCATTCTGATTTAAGATGCGTAGAAAATGGTGTAATAGTGTAAATGGTCCATTCTGATTTAAGATGCGTAGAAAATGGTGTAAGTGTAAATGGTCCATTCTGATTTAAGATGCGTAGAAAATGGTGTAATAGTGTAAATGGTCCATTCTGATTTAAGATGCGTAGAAAATGGTGTAATAGTGTAAATGGTCCATTCTGATTTAAGATGCGTAGAAAATGGTGTAATAGTGTAAATGGTCCATTCTGATTTAAGATGCGTAGAAAATGGTGTAATAGTGTAAATGGTCCATTCTGATTTAAGATGCGTAGAAAATGGTGTAATAGTGTAAATGGTCCATTCTGATTTAAGATGCGTAGAAAATGGTGTAATAGTGTAAATGGTCCATTCTGATTTAAGATGTGTAGAAAATGGTGTAATAGTGTAAATGGTCCATTCTGGGTGCAGCAGAAAACCTACTTATCTTAGATTGCATTTGGGTTCAGTGGAACAATACATTATTATCTCTTCTTCACCTGATATCTACCAGGGTGTTTATCAATGAAATAATCGATGGACAAACACAATCACAGTCTGATGTTTGCATTAATAAATCATTTCATTTAAAATAATGTTACAATTCATTACAATAAGTCAATAAGTTAAATTACTAAATGACATCAGCTTTCATCAATTCAACCCTGTGTGGTTTTCTTCAGATTGTTTTATTTTCTCATTTGCTTGATTTGTCAGACAGGTGAAGATACTGTAGGATAAGAGAAGTTGCTTAATATCTTACTTAAATAAAGAGTTGACGATGAGAGACAGAGGAGTGTTTGAGAGA
Organism: Oncorhynchus mykiss; assembly: GCF_013265735.2. Classification (NCBI taxonomy): domain Eukaryota; kingdom Metazoa; phylum Chordata; class Actinopteri; order Salmoniformes; family Salmonidae; genus Oncorhynchus; species Oncorhynchus mykiss. The sequence goes on along the minus strand of NC_048566.1, from coordinate 17,054,945 downwards.
GAGATATCGCAGATTACAGGGCGAGATAGCAGAGACATGATTGACAAGTGAAGCAGCCTATGGGAGTGAGACATGATGATCCATCGTGTAAACAGCCTAAGCCTGTTGGAGATTCAGGTCCCAAATCAAATCACTCACAGATACAGGAAAACCCATTGGTGTAGCGATGCCTGGAGAAGTGAGTACACCATCATTTTGCCAGAAAAATCTTTCATAGAAAAACAACAAATGCATGTTAAGCCCACATCAATGCTTATACCGCACAAGGATACAATTTTTTAGGTCTGGGAAAAATATAAAATATTTTTTTGGGAGGGTCTAGTTGCCCTTTAAAATAATTAAGCTACTAGCCAAATACCATGTGGCTCGCAGTGTCTGTACTCTACAATGTAAGCCTACAGTAGAGTACATGTGATTGCAGAGTTTTCAAAATAAATGCCCTCCAGATTGATACAAATCATAATTATATAATGTAGGCCTAATTTGTAGTCAACATTTAAAGATGCACTATACCGAAATGGCTCCGCCATTTCCTGGTTGCTAAAATTCTAAGTTTGCCTAATTTCAGTTTGTGACAAAACAATAGGTAATTGTATAGTCTTTGTACAATCTCAACCTCTGCAATACATTTTCCATAACCAAAAAGATTGTATTTTCAGCCGTCTGAAAATGGTGTACAAAACAAAATAAAAGATGCAAAAACTAAACTTAAGAATGGGAAGCATAGAAATAGTGCACATATAATAGATCTACCACTTATTAGACTTGCTTTCAATGATGACAGTGACATTTCTATGTGAACTTGTTTGGTTGCACAAAGTTACATATTGCAGCTTTAATTAGGAAGTTTTCCTTGGGAAAGCATTTGGAAATGTTCATTCAAAACAGCACATAATGACTGAATTGAGCACTGCAAAGATTCAACCAAGACTTTGGACCAAACTGTTTCAATACCTGGTTTGCTTACCCATTGTTTCTGGATTTGATTCATTTAACCTTTATTTTACTAGGCAAGTCCTACCTACCCTACCAGCTGTGAGCTGCTCCATGGGACAACCAGCTGCTGCTCTTACTGCCATGATATTCAGCTGAAACTTGGCTGTGTGCAGCGCACGTGAATATATTACACGTGCTTTACGATTGTGTAGGCTACTTTCTCTATTGTACCACATACTTGATACCATTTATACCACCAGTACACTACTTTGATACGGATCAGTGGGAATTAAGAAGTGACTATACCCAATGTCCACTGAACAAAAAGTGGGTTTCGTGCATATTTATTTTATTGAACCTTTATTGAAACCTCTGTGGGGTTTAGGGCGTATACCTCCGTGTAGCTCCTACTACACCACTGTTTAAACCTCTGTGGGGTTTAGGGCGTATACCTCCGTGTAGCTCCTACTACACCACTGTTTAAACCTCTGTGGGGTTTAGGGTGTATACCTCCGTGTAGCTCCTACTGCACCACTGTTTAAACCTCTGTGGGGTTTAGGGCGTATACCTCCGTGTAGCTCCTACTACACCACTGTTTAAACCTCTGTGGGGTTTAGGGTGTATACCTCCGTGTAGCTCCTACTGCACCACTGTTTAAACCTCTGTGGGGTTTAGGGCGTATACCTCCGTGTAGCTCCTACTACACCACTGTTTAAACCTCTGTGGGGTTTAGGGTGTATACCTCCGTGTAGCTCCTACTGCACCACTGGGAAACCCTGCTGTAGGTTAACACTGCATTTAAAGATGTGTGTGGTGTTGCATCAGCATCCAATGATAACATCCACCAGATATTGAATCAGGTGTGTTACTGCTTGGCTGGGGCAAAAGCCTGCACCCACACTGGCCCTCTGTTAGAATACTGGCCAGCCCTGTTGTATAGGAACTGATCTAGTGTTTCTCAGTGGGAGGGAGACCCCTGCAGGTCGTTCTGAACACTGCAGCGTCTTCAGATACACAAGGACCGATATATCAATTGAACCAAAGACTCACCTAAACCAACACCATAGACATATCCTACAGACTGACAATCACGATGTGTTTTCTAAAGCATCACACCTTTTCTCAAGAACAGAAAGACACAAAACATGTAAATCGAGATGCACTTCTGAGTTCAGTGTTATGACCCCACGGTTAGGCATCAGCAGAACAGAAAGCTTAGGCTAGCATTGAATGAATACAGATTGAGCTTAACATGGTCAACATCTTACAGGGTTCTTTTTGTGCTATTCTGTCCAATGTCTGAAATGTCCACATGTCTTTAGGAGGTACACAAAACACACAGGTGACGTAAACATGTTCCTTGTTCAGGTATCTGTCAAGATGGCAGAATACTTTCCTGGGATCCAATTCCTACATGATGAGCATTCTGTGTGTGTGTGTTTTAATGAGAAGGTTTGTGTATTCAAAAATGGCTTCAGGGCAATTTCAGCATCTGTAAACCGAAACAGAACCAGCAGCTGAAACACACATGCTACCCTTGGTTCTGCTCGGCCCAATAGTTACAAATAAAGGAAATGTATGGTTTCTCTCTCTCTGTAATAGTCTCTTCAGTAGATCTCTTTGAAATGGAGATAGTGGCTACAAACAGGAGATAATATCTATATGTCAATCGGTCTGTGTGGTTCATATGAGTCCAGTCTCTTGTATCATGGGTCCGTTTCCCTCCGTCTGTCTGTCTAGACTCATTCTGGGAGTTCAGTTCAGAGTCAGAGAGAAGGGTTGTTTCTACCTCCAGGGTTCCAACCTAGACTCTCACAGCTGTCCATAATCAGTCGACACACACACACACACACTTCCTGTTTTAGAACTTTTCAGATGCGTCTCCTCAGTCCATCACCACTAGACGTTTCCTCTTTTAGAACAGGTTCTGTTCCAACACCACCAGCCGTTTCCTCCTTTAGAACAGGTTCTGTTCCATCACCACCAGCCGTTTCCTCTTTTAGAACAGGTTCTGTTCCAACACCACCAGCCGTTTCCTCCTTTAGAACAGGTTCTGTTCCATCACCACCAGCCGTTTCCTCTTTTAGAACAGGTTCTGTTCCATCACCACCAGCCGTTTCCTCTTTTAGAACAGGTTCTGTTCCATCACCACCAGCCGTTTCCTCTTTTAGAACAGGTTCTGTTCCAGCATCTGTATCCCTCTTTTGTTCTCTTCTACCACTGCACTCTGTTCCAGTCCAGAGCACTCCAAAGTGGCCACAAAACACCCAATGGCCTTGCACGTTGTCAAATCCCTTGTCCAATATCGTCCCAGAGAACCATCTCCTTCAGCCAATCGCACCACAAGACGTTAGCCTCCTTAGCCAATAGTCACAGGTCTCCATGGAGTTTTGACCAAAGAGGTGATGCGATGTATGAAGGCATGTATCTAAGTTTTTAGAGTTACTTATTCACCTGTACAAACCTGCTATATGTTTCTACTGTAGCTTCCTGTTGGCTTGTGTTTATATTGTGTGCTTGGGGTGTATTCAAGGGTTCATGGTGAATAACAGCTTAAGTTGTAGTGTGCGTCATTGTTTCTCCTTCAGTCAGTCCAGAAGTTGTTCATTTGTAGTTTGATGGTGTGTAGTGGTTGTTTATCTGTAGTTGCTGTTATTGGTATGTAGAAGTTGTAGTTTGTTGGTTTGTAGTTGGTGTAGTAGTAGTTGTGTGAGGACAGGTAGTGGTGGTAGTTCCGGGCCAAGCAAGACCAGAGGGACGGATGGAGGAGAGCATGTTTAGGAGGTGATGATCTCTCCTCCTAGGTGCCTCCATCCCTTCTGTGTCTCAACAGCTGGAAGATAATCTGAAACAGACACACGGCTCAGGAAACAACAACATGCGCAGGCTGGCAAAAATGCACATGGACACTCGCACACACACGCACGCACACACACACACGCACACACACACACGCCCAGGCCCAGGCCCAGCCCCAGGCCGCTACTGCTGTACCAGAGACAGAGGCAGACAAAGCCTTACCTTGCTACACATACCTTCTTTACTGCAGTTCTTATTGTCCTTATCCACAGCCTCCTCTTCCACCTGGAGACACACAACATTCCACAACATTCTCAAACAATATCAGTGGACAACATTCAAAAGATATTAGCCAGTGAAATGTGCAACATAAGACTGCTGGTTAGCCAGTAGACAGTACATGGCAGCATAAGACTGCTGGTTAGCCAGTAGACAGTACATGGCAGCATAAGACTGCTGGTTAGCCAGTAGACAGTACATGGCAGTATAAGACTGCTGGTTAGCCAGTACATGGCAGCATAAGACTGCTGGTTAGCCAGTAGACAGTACATGGCAGCATAAGACTGCTGGTTAGCCAGTAGACAGTACATGGCAGTATAAGACTGCTGGTTAGCTAGTACATGGCAGCATAAGACTGCTGGTTGGCCAGTAGACAGTACATGGCAGCAAAAGACTGCTGGTTAGCCAGTAGACAGTACATGGCAGCAAAAGACTGCTGGTTAGCCAGTAGACAGTACATGGCAGCAAAAGACTGCTGGTTAGCCAGTAGACAGTACATGGCAGCAAAAGACTGCTGGTTAGCCAGTAGACAGTACATGGCAGCAAAGGACTGCTGGTTAGCCAGTAGACAGTACATGGCAGCATAAGACTGCTGGTTAGCCAGTACATGGCAGCAAAAGACTGCTGGTTAGCCAGTAGACAGTACATGGCAGCATAAGACTGCTGGTTAGCCAGTAGACAGTACATGGCAGCATAAGACTGCTGGTTAGCCAGTAGACAGTACATGGCAGTATAAGACTGCTGGTCAGCCAGTAGACAGTACATGGCAGTATAAGACTGCTGGTTAGCCAGTAGACAGTACATGGCAGCATAAGACTGCTGGTTAGCCAGTAGACAGTACATGGCAGCATAAGACTGCTGGTTAGCCAGTAGACAGTTCATGGCAGCATAAGACTGCTGGTTAGCCAGTAGACAGTACATGGCAGCATAAGACTGCTGCTTTGCCAGTAGACAGTACATGGCAGTATAAGACTGCTGGTTAGCCAGTAGACAGTACATGGCAGCATAAGACTGCTGGTTAGCCAGTAGACAGTACATGGCAGTATAAGACTGCTGGTCAGCCAGTAGACAGTACATGGCAGTATAAGACTGCTGGTTAGCCAGTAGACAGTACAAAGCAGTATACAACCCTCTTCTCACCTCTTTCTTCCACTTGAGTTCACAGAAGACTCTCTCAACGCACTCATGCAGGTAGTTGAACTGGACACAGGACAACAAAGGGTTAACTCTCTGCACATTGATACATCATGTTCAGACATTCGTTGGGACTCTCAAAAGGTGTGTACTGTGAGTGTGTGTGAGACTCACGTAGGGAGTAAAGATCTTGACCCAGCGAGGTTTCTTCTCTGCCCTGGCGTACTGGAAGCAGAAGGCCATGCCCTCCTCATCAGTGTCCCAGTGCTGCATCTCCACCCACTCAAACACGATCACCTGGTTCTGTTACAGAGAGACAGGGTCAACACACACACACACACACACACACACACACACACACACACACACACACACACACACATACACACACACCTCTAACGTTCCCTCCTCTGTGCAGGCGTGCAGTTTAAAGTGGTGTATGCTGATGGCTGTGACGACGTGGCCTTTGCGTCGGGAGTCACAGGAGCAGTGTGGGAAGATGATCTCGTTGTAGCCTTCACAGCCCCGTAACATACTGAGATACTGGGGGAAAGAGAGAACATTTAGGGGGTCAGACAACTGCTTCTAGAAACCATCCTATGTTCCATGTCTATTTGGTCATATATGCCATGTATATACCAAGTCTTACACTACATTACCTAGTTTATTCCCATCTATTACAACCCTACCCTTAACCAGAATGGAAGACCAGTCATGTACTCCCTGACGAAGGCCATGCAGTCGAAACGTGTCAGAGTTTTAAATCTGTTTCCATTGAACATGCCATACAAAAAAAGGCATTTTAATTCATTATCTGAAGAGGGCCTTGGTCCTCCTTTCTTTTTGACAGTCATGTACTGTATTTGCTCATTAGTTGTGACAGTAATGTCTGTTGTAGCATGGCCATCTAGTGACTAGAAGAGAGGCAGAGCGAGACACTAACCATGGCCATCTAGTGACTAGAAGAGAGGCAGAGCGAGACACTTACCATGGTCATCTAGTGACTAGAAGAGAGGCAGAGCGAGACACTTACCATGGCCATCTAGTGACTAGAAGAGAGGCAGAGAGAGACACTAACCATGGCCATCTAGTGACTAGAAGAGAGGCAGAGCGAGATACTTACCATGGCCATCTAGTGACTAGAAGAGAGGGAGAGAGAGACACTAACCATGGTCATCTAGTGACTAGAAGAGAGGGAGAGAGAGACACTAACCATGGCCATCTAGTGACTAGAAGAGAGGCAGAGCGAGATACTTACCATGGCCATCTAGTGACTAGAAGAGAGGGAGAGAGAGACACTAACCATGGTCATCTAGTGACTAGAAGAGAGGCAGAGAGAGACACTTACCATGGTCATCTAGTGACTAGAAGAGAGGCAGAGAGAGACACTTACCATGGTCATCTAGTGACTAGAAGAGAGGCAGAGCAAGACACTAACCATGGTCATCTAGTGACTAGAAGAGAGGCAGAGCGAGACACTTACCATGGTCATCTAGTGACTAGAAGAAAGGGAGAGAGACACTAACCATGGCCATCTAGTGACTAGAAGAGAGGCAGAGAGAGACACTAACCATGGCCATCTAGTGACTAGAAGAGAGGGAGAGAGAGACACTAACCATGGCCATCTAGTGACTAGAAGAGAGGCAGAGCGAGACACTAACCATGGCCATCTAGTGACTAGAAGAGAGGCAGAGCGAGACACTTACCATGGTCATCTAGTGACTAGAAGAGAGGCAGAGCGAGACACTTACCATGGCCATCTAGTGACCAGAAGAGAGGGCGAGAGAGACACTTACCATGGTCATCTAGTGACTAGAAGAGAGGCAGAGCGAGACACTTACCATGGCCATCTAGTGACTAGAAGAGAGGCAGAGCGAGACACTTACCATGGCCATCTAGTGACCAGAAGAGAGGCAGAGAGAGACACTAACCATGGCCATCTAGTGACTAGAAGAGAGGCAGAGCGAGACACTTACCATGGCCATCTAGTGACTAGAAGAGAGGCAGAGAGAGACACTTACCATGGCCATCTAGTGACTAGAAGAGAGGCAGAGAGAGACACTAACCATGGCCATCTAGTGACTAGAAGAGAGGGAGAGAGAGACACTTACCATGGTCATCTAGTGACTAGAAGAGAGGCAGAGAGAGACACTTACCATGGTCATCTAGTGACTAGAAGAGAGGCAGAGCAAGACACTAACCATGGTCATCTAGTGACTAGAAGAGAGGCAGAGCGAGACACTAACCATGGCCATCTAGTGACTAGAAGAGAGGCAGAGAGAGACACTAACCATGGCCATCTAGTGACTAGAAGAGAGGGAGAGAGAGACACTAACCATGGCCATCTAGTGACTAGAAGAGAGGCAGAGAGAGACACTTACCATGGTCATCTAGTGACTAGCAGAGATGCAGAGAGAGAGACACTTACCATGGTCATCTAGTGACTAGCAGAGAGGTAAAGAGAGACACTTACCATGGTCATCTAGTGACTAGAAGAGAGGCAGAGAGAGACACTTACCATGGTCATCTAGTGACTAGAAGAAAGGGAGAGAGACTAACCATGGCCATCTAGTGACTAGAAGAGAGGCAGAGAGAGACTAACCATGGTCATCTAGTGACTAGAAGAGAGAGAGACACTAACCATGGCCATCTAGTGACTATAAGAGAGGGAGAGAGAGACACTAACCATGGCCATCTAGTGACTAGAAGAGAGGGAGAGAGAGAGACACTAACCATGGCCATCTAGTGACTAGAAGAGAGGCAGAGAGAGACACTTACCATGGTCATCTAGTGACTAGAAGAGAGGGAGAGAGAGAGACACTAACCATGGCCATCTAGTGACTAGCAGAGGGAGAGAGACACTAACCATGGTCATCTAGTGACTAGAAGAGAGAGAGACACTAACCATGGCCATCTAGTGACTAGAAGAGAGGGAGAGAGAGACACTAACCATGGCCATCTAGTGACTAGAAGAGAGGGAGAGAGAGACACTAACCATGGCCATCTAGTGACTAGAAGAGAGAGAGACACTAACCATGGCCATCTAGTGACTAGAAGAGAGAGAGACACTAACCATGGCCATTAGTGACTAGAAGAGAGGGAGAGAGAGACACTAACCATTGCCATCTAGTGACTAAAAGAGAGGGAGAGAGAGACACTAACCATGGCCATCTAGTGACTAGAAGAGAGAGAGACACTAACCATGGCCATCTAGTGACTAGAAGAGAGAGAGACACTAACCATGGCCATCTAGTGACTAGAAGAGAGGGAGAGAGAGACACTAACCATGGCCATCTTCTTCTGTTCTGCTAATTTCTGTAGCTGGTAGGACTTCTCCTCTGCCTTGATAAATCCCCTTTTCACATCATCCACCGCCTGAGAGAGGTGGGGTGAGAGAGAGAGAGAGAGAGAGAGAGAGTTATGATGGACAAACCAACTGAACTCTACCTTACACACACACACAATGCACATTCCCCTGACACACACACAATGCACATTCCCCTGACACACACACACACACACACACACAATGCACATTCCCCTGACACACACACACACAATGCACACTCCCCTGACACACACACACACAATGCACACTCCCCTGACACACACACACACAATGCACACTCCCCTGACACACACAATGCACACTCCCCTGACACACACACACAATGCACACTCCCCTGACACACACACACAATGCACACTCCCCTGACACACACACACACACACAATGCACACTCCCCTGACACACACACACAATGCACACACACCTGGTGGAAGCAGTAGCTGACGGCCAGTTGGTTGTCATTGAGCAGGATCTCCTCCTCGGTGGTGAAGAGCCACTTACGCAGGGTGAGGCAGGTCCCAGGGACAGCAGACGTGTAGTTCTGAACATACAGCTTGTGGGGGAACTCATTAGGAGCCAGTTTACGCACTGACGGAGAGAGAGAGAGAGAGCGACAGGGTTAGGTCGGTGGGAGAGAGACAGAGAGCGACAGGGTTAGGTCGGTGGGAGAGAGACAGAGAGCGACAGGGTTAGGTCGGTGGGAGAGAGACAGAGAGCGACAGGGTTAGGTCGGTGGGAGAGAGACAGAGAGCGACAGGGTTAGGTCGGTGGGAGAGAGACAGAGAGCGACAGGGTTAGGTCGGTGGGAGAGAGACAGAGAGCGACAGGGTTTGGTCGGTGGGAGAGAGACAGAGAGCGACAGGGTTAGGTCGGTGGGAGAGAGAGAGAGCGACAGGGTTAGGTCGGTGGGAGAGAGAGAGAGCGACAGGGTTTGGTCGGTGGGAGAGAGAGAGAGCGACAGGGTTAGGTCGGTGGGAGAGAGAGAGAGCGACAGGGTTTGGTCGGTGGGAAAGAGAGAGAGCGACAGGGTTTGGTCGGTGGGAAAGAGAGAGAGCGACAGGGTTAGGTCGGTGCGAGAGAGAGAGAGCGACAGGGTTAGGTCGGTGGGAGAGAGAGAGAGCGACAGGGTTAGGTCGGTGGGAGAGAGAGCGAGAGCGACAGGGTTAGGTCGGTGGGAGAGAGAGAGAGCGACAGGGTTAGGTCGGTGGGAGAGAGAGAGAGCGACAGGGTTTGGTCGGTGGGAGAGAGAGAGAGCGACAGGGTTAGGTCGGTGGGAGAGAGAGAGCGACAGGGTTTGGTCGGTGGGAGAGAGAGAGAGCGACAGGGTTAGATCGGTGGGAGAGAGAGAGAGAGCGAAAGGGTTAGGTCGGTGGGAGAGAGAGAGAGAGAGAGAGATCGACAGGGTTAGGTCGGTGGGAGAGAGACAGAGAGCGACAGGGTTTGGTCGGTGGGAGAGAGAGAGAGCGACCGGGTTAGGTCGGTGGGAGAGAGAGAGAGCGACAGGGTTAGGTCGGTGGGAGAGAGAGAGAGCGACAGGGTTAGGTCGGTGGGAGAGAGAGCGAGAGCGACAGGGTTAGGTCGGTGGGAGAGAGAGCGAGAGCGACAGGGTTAGGTCGGTGGGAGAGAGAGCGAGAGCGACAGGGTTAGGTCGGTGGGAGAGAGACAGAGAGCGACAGGGTTAGGTCGGTGGGAGAGAGAGAGAGCGACAGGGTTAGGTCGGTGGGAGAGAGAGAGAGCGACAGGGTTTGGTCGGTGGGAGAGAGAGAGAGCGACAGGGTTAGGTCGGTGGGAGAGAGAGAGCGACAGGGTTTGGTCGGTGGGAGAGAGAGAGAGCGACAGGGTTAGGTCGGTGGGAGAGAGAGAGAGCGACAGGGTTAGGTCGGTGGGAGAGAGACAGAGAGCGACAGGGTTAGGTCGGTGGGAGAGAGAGCGAGAGCGACAGGGTTAGGTCGGTGGGAGAGAGAGAGAGCGACAGGGTTAGATCGGTGGGAGAGAGAGAGAGAGAGAGCGAAAGGGTTAGGTCGGTGGGAGAGAGAGAGAGAGATCGACAGGGTTAGGTCGGTGGGAGAGAGACAGAGAGCGACAGGGTTAGGTCGGTGGGAGAGAGAGCGAGAGCGACAGGGTTAGGTCGGTGGGAGAGAGAGAGAGCGACAGGGTTAGGTCGGTGGGAGAGAGAGAGAGCGACAGGGTTTGGTCGGTGGGAGAGAGAGAGAGCGACAGGGTTAGGTCGGTGGGAGAGAGAGAGCGACAGGGTTTGGTCGGTGGGAGAGAGAGAGAGCGACAGGGTTAGATCGGTGGGAGAGAGAGAGAGAGCGAAAGGGTTAGGTCGGTGGGAGAGAGAGAGAGAGAGAGATCGACAGGGTTAGGTCGGTGGGAGAGAGAGAGAGAGAGAGAGCGACAGGGTTTGGTCGGTGGGAGAGAGAGAGAGCGACCGGGTTAGGTCGGTGGGAGAGAGAGAGAGCGACAGGGTTAGGTCGGTGGGAGAGAGAGAGAGCGACAGGGTTAGGTCGGTGGGAGAGAGAGAGAGCGACAGGGTTAGGTCGGTGGGAGAGAGAGCGAGAGCGACAGGGTTAGGTCGGTGGGAGAGAGAGCGAGAGCGACAGGGTTAGGTCGGTGGGAGAGAGAGCGAGAGCGACAGGGTTAGGTCGGTGGGAGAGAGACAGAGAGCGACAGGGTTAGGTCGGTGGGAGAGAGAGAGAGCGACAGGGTTAGGTCGGTGGGAGAGAGAGAGAGCGACAGGGTTTGGTCGGTGGGAGAGAGAGAGAGCGACAGGGTTAGGTCGGTGGGAGAGAGAGAGCGACAGGGTTTGGTCGGTGGGAGAGAGAGAGAGCGACAGGGTTAGGTCGGTGGGAGAGAGAGAGAGAGCGACAGGGTTAGGTCGGTGGGAGAGAGACAGAGAGCGACAGGGTTAGGTCGGTGGGAGAGAGAGCGAGAGCGACAGGGTTAGGTCGGTGGGAGAGAGAGAGAGCGACAGGGTTAGATCGGTGGGAGAGAGAGAGAGAGAGAGCGAAAGGGTTAGGTCGGTGGGAGAGAGAGAGAGAGAGATCGACAGGGTTAGGTCGGTGGGAGAGAGACAGAGAGCGACAGGGTTAGGTCGGTGGGAGAGAGAGCGAGAGCGACAGGGTTAGGTCGGTGGGAGAGAGAGAGAGCGACAGGGTTAGGTCGGTGGGAGAGAGACAGAGAGCGACAGGGTTAGGTCGGTGGGAGAGAGACAGAGAGCGACAGGGTTAGGTCGGTGGGAGAGAGAGAGCGACAGGGTTAGGTCGGTGGGAGAGAGAGAGAGCGACAGGGTTTGGTCGGTGGGAGAGAGAGAGAGCGACAGGGTTAGGTCGGTGGGAGAGAGAGAGAGCGACAGGGTAAGGTCGGTGGGAGAGAGAGAGAGCGACAGGGTTAGGTCGGTGGGAGAGAGAGCGAGAGTGACAGGGTTAGGTCGGTGGGAGAGAGAGAGAGCGACAGGGTTAGATCGGTGGGAGAGAGAGAGAGAGCGAAAGGGTTAGGTTGGTGGGAGAGAGAGAGAGAGATCGACAGGGTTAGGTCGGTGGGAGAGAGAGAGAGCGACAGGGTTAGCCCGGTGGGAGCGAGACAGAGAGCGACAGGGTTAGCCCGGTGGGAGCGAGAGAGAGCGACAGGGTTAGGTCGGTGGGAGAGAGAGAGAGCGACAGGGTTAGATCGGTGGGAGAGAGAGCGAGAGCGAAAGGGTTAGGTCGGTGGGAGAGAGACAGAGAGCGACAGGGTTAGGTCGGTGGGAGAGAGACAGAGAGCGACAGGGTTTGGTCGGTGGGAGAGAGACAGAGAGCGACAGGGTTAGGTCGGTGGGAGAGAGAGAGAGCGACAGGGTTAGGTCGGTGGGAGAGAGAGAGAGCGACAGGGTTTGGTCGGTGGGAGAGAGAGAGAGCGACAGGGTTTGGTCGGTGGGAGAGAGAGAGAGCGACAGGGTTAGGTCGGTGGGAGAGAGAGAGAGCGACAGGGTTAGGTCGGTGGGAGAGAGAGAGCGACAGGGTTTGGTCGGTGGGAGAGAGAGAGAGCGACAGGGTTAGGTCGGTGGGAGAGAGAGAGAGCGACAGGGTTAGGTCGGTGGGAGAGAGACAGAGAGCGACAGGGTTAGGTCGGTGGGAGAGAGAGCGAGAGCGACAGGGTTAGGTCGGTGGGAGAGAGAGCGAGAGCGACAGGGTTAGGTCGGTGGGAGAGAGAGAGAGCGACAGGGTTAGATCGGTGGGAGAGAGAGAGAGAACGAAAGGGTTAGGTCGGTGAGAGAGAGAGAGAGAGATCGACAGGGTTAGGTCGGTGGGAGAGAGACAGAGAGCGACAGGGTTTGGTCGGTGGGAGAGAGAGAGAGCGACAGGGTTTGGTCGGTGGGAGAGAGAGAGAGCGACAGGGTTAGGTCGGTGGGAGAGCGAGAGAGCGACAGGGTTAGGTCGGTGGGAGAGAGAGAGAGCGACAGGGTTAGGTCGGTGGGAGAGAGACAGAGAGCGACAGGGTTAGGTCGGTGGGAGAGAGACAGAGAGCGACAGGGTTAGGTCGGTGGGAGAGAGACAGAGAGCGACAGGGTTAGGTCAGTGGGAGAGAGACAGAGAGCGACAGGGTTAGGTCGGTGGGAGAGAGACAGAGAGCGACAGGGTTAGGTCGGTGGGAGAGAGACAGAGAGCGACAGGGTTAGGTCGGTGGGAGAGAGACAGAGAGCGACAGGGTTAGGTCAGTGGGAGAGAGACAGAGAGCGACAGGGTTAGGTCGGTGGGAGAGAGAGAGAGAGCGACAGGGTTAGGTCGGTGGGAGAGAGACAGAGAGCGACAGGGTTAGGTCAGTGGGGGAGAGACAGAGAGCGACTGGGTTAGGTCGGTGGGAGAGAGACAGAGAGCAACAGGGTTAGGTCGGTGGGAGAGAGAGAGAGCGACAGGGTTAGGTCGGTGGGAGAGAGAGAGAGCGACAGGGTTAGGTCGGTGGGAGAGAGACAGAGAGCGACAGGGTTAGGTCGGTGGGAGAGAGACCGAGAGCGACAGGGTTAGGTCAGTGGGGGAGAGACAGAGAGCGACAGGGTTAGGTCGGTGGGAGAGAGACAGAGAGCGACAGGGTTAGGTCGGTGGGAGAGAGAGAGAGCGACAGGGTTAGGTCGGTGGGAGAGAGAGAGAGCGACAGGGTTAGGTCGGTGGGAGAGAGAGAGAGCGACAGGGTTAGGTCGGTGGGAGAGAGAGAGCGACAGGGTTAGGTCGGTGGGAGAGAGAGAGCGACAGGGTTAGGTCGGTGGGAGAGAGAGCAACAGGGTTAGGTCGGTGGGAGAGAGACAGAGAGCGACAGGGTTTGGTCGGTGGGAGAGAGACAGAGAGCGACAGGGTTAGGTCGGTGGGAGAGAGAGAGAGAGAGCGACAGGGTTAGGTCGGTGGGAGAGAGAGAGAGCGACAGGGTTAGGTCGGTGGGTGTTTTCCTGTTGTGGCTAGATGGTATACAGCTACGGTAGGAAAGTTCCATGTTTGAGTTGAGTCAAGGAAGAATGTAGCATTTTACCTAACCCATTCCCTTTTCCTAACCTTAACCTAATTCTCCTAACCCACTACGTTAATTATCCTAACCCACTACGTTAATTCTCCTAACACACTACGTTAATTCTCCTAACCCGGCTATGAAAAGCCAATTCGTAGCTGTATACCATCTAATCAAAACCGTGTTTCGCTACAAATAGAAATGCTTTGCTCATATCCCAACCAACCAGACACCACAACAGCAACATCATGAAGAAGTGATTCAATCAACAAAGCTCCTGGGTAGGAATGTTAGCCTCTATGATTAAAAAGACACACACACACACCACACACACACACACACACACACACACACACACAGTGTGAGGCCAAAGTCTCAGGTGATTAAGGTTAATGCTAGAGTTAGCACATAGAAAAAGACTAGTACTATGAAATAAAATATATCACCCTCACACTTACCAAAGGAGTGGTTGATGACCTCAAACAAAGCAAAGTAGCTGGCTGTTATGCTGTCCATTCCTACTGTCATGACCACAGCCTGTGGGAGAGTGGGAAAGGCCTGTGCATTAACAAAGAGGCCTGTGCATTAACAAAGAGGCCTGTGCATTAACAAAGAGGCCTGTGCATTAACAAAGAGGCCTGTGCATTAACAAAGAGGCCTGTGCATTAACAAAGAGGCCTGTGCATTAACAAAGAGGCCTGTGCATGAACAAAGAGGCCTGTGCATGAACAAAGAGGCCTGTGCATTAACAAGGAGGCCTGTGCATTAACAAGGAGGCCTGTGCATTAACAAGGAGGCCTGTGCATTAACAAAGAGGCCTGTGCATTAACAAAGAGGCCTGTGCATTAACAAGGAGGCCTGTGCATTAACAAGGAGGCCTGTGCATTAACAAGGAGGCCTGTGCATTAACAAGGAGGCCTGTGCATTAACAAGGAGTGCTGTGTACATTTGTGGTCCAGCCTAGAATTGTTTAATGTGGGTCCAAGTGGTAACCAAGGTGTGAGGGTGTGGCCTGATGTTCCAGGGCACTAGGTGTGGCCTGATGTTCCAGGGAACTAGGTGTGGCCTGATGCTCCTGGGGACTAGGTGTGGCCTGATGTTCCTGGGGACTAGGTGTGAAGGTGTGGCATGATGTTCCTAGGGACTAGGTGTGAGGGTGTGGCCTGATGTTCCTGGGGACTAGGTGTGGCCTGATGTTCCTGGGGACTAGGTGTGGCCTGATGTTCCTAGGGACTAGGTGTGAGGGTGTGGCCTGATGGTCCTGGGGACTAGGTGTGAGGGTGTGGCCTGATGGTCCTGGGGACTAGGTGTGAGGGTGTGGCCTGATGGTCCTGGGGACTAGGTGTGAGGGTTTGGCCTGATGGTCCTGGGGACTAGGTGTGAGGGTGTGGCCTGATGGTCCTGGGGACTAGGTGTGAGGGTGTGGCCTGATGGTCCTGGGGACTAGGTGTGAGGGTGTGGCCTGATGGTCCTGGGGACTAGGTGTGAGGGTGTGGCCTGATGGTCCTGGGGACTAGGTGTGAGGGTGTGGCCTGATGGTCCTGGGGACTAGGTGTGAGGGTGTGGCCTGATGGTCCTGGGGACTAGGTGTGAGGGTGTGGCATGATGGTCCTGGGGACTAGGTGTGAGGGTGTGGCCTGATGGTCCTGGGGACTAGGTGTGAGGGTGTGGCCTGATGGTCCTGGGGACTAGGTGTGAGGGTGTGGCCTGATGGTCCTGGGGACTAGGTGTGAGGGTGTGGCCTGATGGTCCTGGGGACTAGCTAGGTGTGAGGGTGTGGCCTGAAGGTCCTGGGGACTAGGTGTGAGGGTGTGGCCTGATGGTCCTGGGGACTAGCTAGGTGTGAGGGTGTGGACTGATGGTCCTGGGGACTAGGTGTGAGGGTGTGGCCTGATGGTCCTGGGGACTAGGTGTGAGGGTGTGGCCTGATGGTCCTGGGGACTAGGTGTGAGGGTGTGGCATGATGGTCCTGGGGACTAGGTGTGAGGGTGTGGCATGATGGTCCTGGGGACTAGGTGTGAGGGTGTGGCCTGATGGTCCTGGGGACTAGGTGTGAGGGTGTGGCATGATGGTCCTGGGGACTAGGTGTGAGGGTGTGGCCTGATGGTCCTGGGGACTAGGTGTGAGGGTGTGGCCTGATGGTCCTGGGGACTAGGTGTGAGGGTGTGGCCTGATGGTCCTGGGGACTAGCTAGGTGTGAGGGTGTGGCCTGATGGTCCTGGGGACTAGGTGTGAGGGTGTGGCCTGATGGTCCTGGGGACTAGCTAGGTGTGAGGGTGTGGACTGATGGTCCTGGGGACTAGGTGTGAGGGTGTGGCCTGATGGTCCTGGGGACTAGGTGTGAGGGTGTGGCCTGATGGTCCTGGGGACTAGGTGTGAGGGTGTGGCATGATGGTCCTGGGGACTAGGTGTGAGGGTGTGGCATGATGGTCCTGGGGACTAGGTGTGAGGGTGTGGCCTGATGGTCCTGGGGACTAGGTGTGAGGGTGTGGCATGATGGTCCTGGGGACTAGGTGTGAGGGTGTGGCCTGATGGTCCTGGGGACTAGGTGTGAGGGTGTGGCCTGATGGTCCTGGGGACTAGGTGTGAGGGCTGTATGTGTAACTAGAGGTTAGGGGTGTGTTACCTGGTAGACCTGGTCAGTTGTACAGTTTTTGCGGACTCGGACTGTGACGGTGGTTTTATCAGGCATGGCTATCCTCAACTCCACATCTGATACGCCGTTATAGTTCTACGGAGAATGGGGGGTGGCAAGAGATGACTTACAGGACCACTCTCACACACACACACACAGTGTAGACAGAGATGGAAAAGCAGAAGAGAGGAAACCAAAAAGAAGAAAAAAGGACAGAGATGCCAGCCCCATCTCACACACCACACATCCCAGAGGATAGGATGAGAGGAGAGAGAACAAGAGAGAAAGAGTCTAAAACAAGAATACATCTTAGAGAGAGGAATAAGCAAACACACTCAGAATGACACGCTTACCTCATCAGACTCGTCAGACAGAAACTCCTGCATGACATCACTCTCCCCAATCACCCTCACTGAACACACTGTGAAGAGAGAAGGGAGAATGGGCAGCAGGATGGTGAAAAGGAGGGGAGAGAGAAAGTAGAAACACTGAGAAAGGCAGATCCCACTGTAGACACTCCCATGAGTTCCTCTCTTAGTAGCCTGTAATCCTGACCATCTCTACCTCCTCTCTAAGACACTCCCATGAGTTCCTCTCTTAGTAGCCTGTAATCCTGACCATCTATACCTCCTCTCTAAGACACTCCCATGAGTTCCTCTATGAGTAGCCTGTTATCCTGACCATCTCTACCTCCTCTCTAAGACACTCCCATGAGTTCCTCTATGAGTAGCCTGTTATCCTGACCATCTCTACCTCCTCTCTAAGACACTCCCATGAGCCTCTCTTAGTAGCCTGTAATCCTGACCATCTACCTCCTCTCTAAGACACTCCCATGAGTTCCTCTATGAGTAGCCTGTTATCCTGACCATCTCTACCTCCTCTAAGACACTCCCATGAGCCTCTCTTAGTAGCCTGTTATCCTGACCATCTCTACCTCCTCTCTAAGACACTCCAATGAGTTCCTCTATGAGTAGCCTGTAATCCTGACCATCTCTACCTCCTCTCTAAGACACTCCCATGAGCCTCTCTTAGTAGCCTGTAATCCTGACCATCTCTACCTCCTCTCTAAGACACTCCCATGAGCCTCTCTTAGTAGCCTGTTATCCTGACCATCTCTACCTCCTCTCTAAGACACTCCCATGAGTTCCTCTATGAGTAGCCTGTAATCCTGACCATCTCTACCTCCTCTCTAAGACACTCCCATGAGCCTCTCTTAGTAGCCTGTTATCCTGACCATCTCTACCTCCTCTCTAAGACACTCCCATGAGCCTCTCTTAGTAGCCTGTTATCCTGACCATCTCTACCTCCTCTCTAAGACACTCCCATGAGCCTCTCTTAGTAGCCTGTAATCCTGACCATCTCTACCTCCTCTCTAAGACACTCCCACGAGCCTCTCTTAGTAGCCTGTAATCCTGACCATCTCTACCTCCTCTCTAAGACACTCCCATGAGTTCCTCTATGAGTAGCCTGTAATCCTGACCATCTCTACCTCCTCTCTAAGACACTCCCATGAGTTCCTCTATGAGTAGCCTGTTATCCTGACCATCTCTACCTCCTCTCTAAGACACTCCCATGAGCCTCTCTTAGTAGCCTGTAATCCTGACCATCTCTACCTCCTCTCTAAGACACTCCCATGAGCCTCTCTTAGTAGCCTGTAATCCTGACCATCTACCTCCTCTCTAAGACACTCCCATGAGTTCCTCTATGAGTAGCCTGTTATCCTGACCATCTCTACCTCCTCTAAGACACTCCCATGAGCCTCTCTTAGTAGCCTGTTATCCTGACCATCTCTACCTCCTCTCTAAGACACTCCAATGAGTTCCTCTATGAGTAGCCTGTAATCCTGACCATCTCTACCTCCTCTCTAAGACACTCCCATGAGCCTCTCTTAGTAGCCTGTAATCCTGACCATCTCTACCTCCTCTCTAAGACACTCCCATGAGCCTCTCTTAGTAGCCTGTAATCCTGACCATCTCTACCTCCTCTAAGACACTCCCATGAGCCTCTCTTAGTAGCCTGTTATCCTGACCATCTCTACCTCCTCTCTAAGACACTCCCATGAGCCTCTCTTAGTAGCCTGTTATCCTGACCATCTCTACCTCCTCTCTAAGACACTCCCATGAGTTCCTCTATGAGTAGCCTGTAATCCTGACCATCTCTACCTCCTCTCTAAGACACTCCCATGAGCCTCTCTTAGTAGCCTGTTATCCTGACCATCTCTACCTCCTCTCTAAGACACTCCCATGAGTTCCTCTATGAGTAGCCTGTTATCCTGACCATCTCTACCTCCTCTCTAAGACACTCCCATGAGCCTCTCTTAGTAGCCTGTAATCCTGACCATCTCTACCTCCTCTCTAAGACACTCCCATGAGCCTCTCTTAGTAGCCTGTAATCCTGACCATCTACCTCCTCTCTAAGACACTCCCATGAGTTCCTCTATGAGTAGCCTGTTATCCTGACCATCTCTACCTCCTCTAAGACACTCCCATGAGCCTCTCTTAGTAGCCTGTTATCCTGACCATCTCTACCTCCTCTCTAAGACACTCCAATGAGTTCCTCTATGAGTAGCCTGTAATCCTGACCATCTCTACCTCCTCTCTAAGACACTCCCATGAGCCTCTCTTAGTAGCCTGTAATCCTGACCATCTCTACCTCCTCTCTAAGACACTCCCATGAGCCTCTCTTAGTAGCCTGTAATCCTGACCATCTCTACCTCCTCTAAGACACTCCCATGAGCCTCTCTTAGTAGCCTGTTATCCTGACCATCTCTACCTCCTCTCTAAGACACTCCCATGAGCCTCTCTTAGTAGCCTGTTATCCTGACCATCTCTACCTCCTCTCTAAGACACTCCCATGAGTTCCTCTATGAGTAGCCTGTAATCCTGACCATCTCTACCTCCTCTCTAAGACACTCCCATGAGCCTCTCTTAGTAGCCTGTTATCCTGACCATCTCTACCTCCTCTCTAAGACACTCCCATGAGTTCCTCTATGAGTAGCCTGTTATCCTGACCATCTCTACCTCCTCTCTAAGACACTCCCATGAGCCTCTCTTAGTAGCCTGTAATCCTGACCATCTCTACCTCCTCTCTAAGACACTCCCATGAGTTCCCCTATGAGTAGCCTGTTATCTTCCTCTCCAATCCTTTCCTTTTCACATGTCTTCTTCTTCCTCCATTCATGTATTGCATCAACTTCCACCTTCTTCCAGTTATCCCTCCATCTCTCATTCCACCCTTTCTATCACCTTTCCAAATGGTTTTTGCTCCATATTTCTCTGGTCTAATCTTTCTTTCTCCCTCCCTCTCACCTTTCTCCAGGTATTCCTCCAGTCCCCTGCGTCTAGCGTCTAGTTGTTGTTCAGACAGGGAAAAAGGCCATTTGCCAGGTATTTTGGGGAAGGTGTAGTTGGCAAACTCTCTCTTCAGGTTCTGGTTGAGGATAGCAAACTCCCTGTACCTCTTAGAGCACAGCTGTCTGCCTGCCATGTACACATTATACATCTGCAAACAGAGACACACAGTTCAAATACACTTTAGGTATTTTATTTCATTTAACTAGGCAAGTCAGTTAAGATCAAATTCTTATTTACAATGACGGCCTAGGACCAGTGGGTTAACTGCCTTGTTCAGGGGCAGAACGACAGATTTTTACCTTGTCAGCTCGGGGATTCGATCAAGCAACCTTTTGGTTTCTGGCCCAACGCTCTAACCACTAGGCTACCTGCGGCAATACCTACATGTTATGTACATCTTTCCTCAGGCATTTTA
Source organism: Oncorhynchus mykiss (assembly GCF_013265735.2). NCBI lineage: Eukaryota > Metazoa > Chordata > Actinopteri > Salmoniformes > Salmonidae > Oncorhynchus > Oncorhynchus mykiss. Next base: position 17,034,570 of record NC_048566.1, on the reverse strand, counting down.
TCTCTCCCTCCCTCTCTCCCCTGGTTGCGTTCAGTGTATTTGCATGTTGGGACAGATGTGGACAGGTTATTCGCACCACTCCTTCCCTCTCTCCACCCACCCCTTCCTTTCTTTCTCCTTCCGTCCATCTACTCACCACAAACCTCTCCTGGTTGAGTTCAGCGTGTTTGTATGTGGGGACGGAGATGGGGACGGCCTGTTTGTCGCTGTAGTCGTAGCAGGACTGGGCTGAGCCGTCGTCTCCAGGGTCCAGACAGTCAGCCTCCTGGGGAGGTACAGACAGCACGGCCAGCATCAGCTCCCTCTCCCCCGCACGGATCAGATCCACCACCTGCTTATGGGTCGCCCCCTCCACGTTCACACTATTACTGAGAGGAGAGATGGGCAGATGAAGGAGGTAGAGATTGAATACTCATTCATAATTGGGCTAGGGTATACTGAGTCATCATTGCAAATGAGCAGCAGCACTCATACATAATTAGAAACTAGCATTGGTTCTTTCTGCCTAAAATGAATTGTGTTGTTGACGTTTCTTGCTGCCTAGTCAGTGTCTGTCTTGGTGTGAGTGGACTCTTGTATAACAGTGATCATCCTATATTAAGTGCCAGTCTGTGTGTGTCTGGGAGTGAATGGATGAGCCCTCTTGTATAACAGTGATCATCCTATATTAAGTACCAGTCTGTGTGTGTCTGGGAGTGAATGGACGAGCCCTCTTGTATAACAGTGATCATCCTATATTAAGTGCCAGTCTGTGTGTGTCTGGGAGTGAATGGACAAACCCTCTTGTATAACAGTGATCATCCTATATTAAGTGCCAGTCTGTGTGTGTCTGGGAGTGAATGGACGAGCCCTCTTGTATAACAGTGATCATCCTATATTAAGTGCCAGTCTGTGTGTGTCTGGGAGTGAATGGACAAACCCTCTTGTATAACAGTGATCATCCTATATTAAGTACCAGTCTGTGTGTGTCTGGGAGTGAATGGACGAGCCCTCTTGTATAACAGTGATCATCCTATATTAAGTGCCAGTCTGTGTGTGTCTGGGAGTGAATGAACAAACCCTCTTGTATAACAGTGATCATCCTATATTAAGTACCAGTCTGTGTGTGTCTGGGAATGAATGGACGAGCCCTCTTGTATAACAGTGATCATCCTATATTAAGTGCCAGTCTGTGTGTGTCTGGGAGTGAATGGACAAACCCTCTTGTATAACAGTGATCATCCTATATTAAGTGCCAGTCTGTGTGTGTCTGGGAGTGAATGGACAAACCCTCTTGTATAACAGTGATCATCCTATATTAAGGGTCAGTCAGTAGACGTCATGATAAGGCTGTCAGCAAGTCTAATGTTCACCTCAGCTGGAACTCTGACGTCTCCCATGGCAACGGGGTCACGGTTGGGTCACGTCACTCAGATGACTGTGCGTCAGAGCATGAGCTAGTAAGATGGACTTGTGACCTCTGCAGGGACTCTGTGTGTGTGTTAGAGGTCGACCGATTATGATTTTTCAACGCCGATACCGATACCGATTATTGGAGGACCAAAAAAGCCGATAACGATTAAAATCGGCCGATTTTTACATTTTTAAAATTTGTAATAATGACAATTACAACAATACTGAATTAACACTTATTTTAACCTAATATAATACATCAATAAAATCAATTTAGCCTCAAATAAATAATGAAACATGTTCAATTTGGTTTAAATAATGCAAAAACAAAGTGTTGGAGAAGAAAGTAAAAGTGCAATATGTGCCATGTAAGAAAGCTAACGTTTAAGTTCCTTGCTCAGAACATGAGAACATATGAAAGTTGGTGGTTCCTTTTAACATGAGACTTCAATATTCCCAGGTAAGAGGTTTTAGGTTGTAGTTAGTATAGTATTTACAGAACTATTTCTCTCTATACCATTTGTATTTCATATACCTTTGACTCTTGGATGTTCTTATAGGCACTATAGTATTGCCAATGTAACAGTATAGCTTCCGTCCACCTCCTTGCCCATTCCTGGGCTCGAACCAGGAACACATAGACAACAGCCACCCTCGAAGCATCGTTACCCATCGCTCCACAAAAGTCACGGCCCTTGCAGCGCAAGGGGAATAACTACTCCAAATCTAAAAGCGAGTGACGTTTGAAACAGTATTAGCGCACACCCAGCTAACTAGCTAGCCATTTCACATGGGTTACACCAGCCATTAGGCTGATAGGCTTGAAGTCATGAACAGCGCTGTGCTTGCGAAGAGCTGCTGGCAAAACGCACGAAAGTGCTGTTTGAATGAATGATTACGGGCCTGCTGCTGCTCAGTCAGACTGCTCTATCAAATCAGACTTAATTATAACATAATAACACACAGAAATACAAGCCTTTGGTCATTAATATGATCGAATCTGGAAACTATAATTTCGAAAACAAAACGTTTATTATTTCAGTGAAATACGGAACCATTCTGTATTTTATCTAACGGGTGGCATCCCTAAGTCTAAATATTATTGTTACATTGCACAACCTTAAATGCATGTCATAATTACATAAAATTCTGGCAAATTAGTTCGCAATGAGCCAGGCAGCCCAAACTGTTGCATATACACTGACTCTGCGGGCACGCAAGAGAAATGACACAATTTCACCTGGTTAATATTGCCTGCCAAACTGGATTAGTAGTTATAACTAGTGATTATGATTGATTGTTTTTTATAAGATAAGTTTAATGCTAGCTAGCAATTTACCTTGGCTTCTACTGCATTTGCGTAACAGGCAGGCTCCTCGTGGAGTGCAATGGTTAGAGCGTTGGACTAGTTAACTGTGCAGTGAGAAGATTGAAACCCCCGAGCTGACAAGGTGAAAATCTGTCGTTCTGCCCCTGAACAGGCAGTTAACCCACAGTTCCTAAGCCGTCATTGAAAATAAGAATGTGTTCTTAACTGACTTGCCTAGTTAAATAAAAGGTATAATTTTTTCGGCCATTCCGATTAATTTGTCGACCTCTAGTGTGTGAGTGAGTGAGTGAGAGAGAGGGCCACTCAGATAGCAGCGTGTCAGGGCATGAGACTGTGTGTGTGTGTGTAAGCAGCAGGAGTGCTGACGTCTGCACTGCAGCAGCCTATTGTAAATATTACAGTTACCAACTATAGTTAGGCTCACAGTTCACACAGTAGAAACTATTGATACAGAAGAACCCAATCCTACCTTCAGGATACACATGATGTCAACGTGATATTTCTGTATAAGTTCACAGGAAAATAAATGATAAAGTAGCCCTTTGCCTAGTAAACCCAGGCTAACTATCATGTTGTTACATCAGTGACAGTGGAACAGAAAGCAGGCCAAAGATTACAGCATCAACACACAACACTGCCAGACAGACCACCTGCAGTGGAGATGCTCCACAAGCACTGCAGTTAACACTGAGGAAGACACTGGGGTCATAAAACAAACAGACAATGACAGAGATACACACACTCCAATGTTTCATCAAGGAAACTGACAGTGTGCGCACAGCCGGCACAACTCCTAATCAGTGTGTGTGGGTAGAGAACACAGTAGGTCCATTCTGTAATCTGTAGGCCTGTGTGTGTTATGCGTCCCAACATGTTGATCACTACATGTATCTCTTACAGGTGTCAAAAAACCCAGACTCATTTCCTTTAATCACTAGTCTCTCGGCTGGCTAATGTTTAACTGAAAGCAGCTGAGGTAGTCATACACACACAGACATACAGAGACAGACTGGACCGAGACAAACACACACACAGACATACAAAGACAGACTGGACCGAGACAAACACACACACACAGAAAGACAGAGACAAACTGGACCGAGACAAACACACAGAGACAGACTGGACCGAGACAAACACACAGAGACAGACTGGACCGAGACAAACACACAGAGACAGACTGGACCGAGACAAACACACAGAGACAGACTGGACCGAGACAAACACACAGAGACAGACTGGACCGAGACAAACACACAGAGACAGACTGGACCGAGACAAACACACAGACTCTGGGACTGTGTGTGTGTGTGTTCTCTGGGACTGTGTGTGTGTGTGTGTGTTCTCTGGGACTGTGTGTGTGTGTGTGTGTGTGTGTGTGTGTTCTCTGGGACTGTGTGTGTTCTCTCTGGGACTGTGTGTGTGTGTGTTCTCTCTGGGACTCTGTGTGTGTTCTCTCTGGGACTGTGTGTGTGTGTGTGTTCTCTCTGGGACTGTGTGTGTGTTCTCTCTGGGACTGTGTGTGTGCGTGTGTTCTCTCTGAGACTGTGTGTGTGTGTGTGTTCTCTCTGGGACTGTGTGTGTGTTCTCTCTGGGACTGTGTGTGTGTGTGTGTGTGTTCTCTCTGGGACTGTGTGTGTGTTCTCTCTGGGACTGTGTGTGTGTTCTCTCTGGGACTGTGTGTGTGTGTGTGTGTTCTCTCTGGGACTGTGTGTGTGTGTGTTCTCTCTGGGACTGTGTGTGTGTGTTCTCTCTGGGACTGTGTGTGTGTGTTCTCTCTGGGACTGTGTGTGTGTTCTCTCTGGGACTGTGTGTGTGTGTGTGTTCTCTCTGGGACTGTGTGTGTGTTCTCTCTGGGACTGTGTGTGTGTTCTCTCTGGGACTGTGTGTGTGTTCTCTCTGGGACTGTGTGTGTGTTCTCTCTGGGACTGTGTGTGTGTGTGTGTTCTCTCTGGGACTGTGTGTGTGTGTGTTCTCTCTGGGACTGTGTGTGTGTGTTCTCTCTGGGACTGTGTGTGTGTGTTCTCTCTGGGACTGTGTGTGTGTGTGTTCTCTCTGGGACTGTGTGTGTGTGTGTTCTCTCTGGGACTGTGTGTGTGTTTGTGTGTGTGTTCTCTCTGGGACTGTGTGTGTGTTCTCTCTGGGACTGTGTGTGTGTTCTCTGGGACTGTGTGTGTGTGTCCTCTGGGACTGTGTGTGTGTGTCCTCTGGGACTGTGTGTGTGTTCTCTGGGACTGTGTGTGTGTTCTCTGGGACTGTGTGTGTGTCCTCTGGGACTGTGTGTGTGTTCTCTGGGACTGTGTGTGTGTTTGTGTGTGTGTTCTCTCTGGGACTGTGTGTGTGTTCTCTGGGACTGTGTTGCTGAGGAGTGTGGAGTTTGGAGAGCTGTGGAGATGCTCCACAAGCACTGCAGCTAACACTGAGGGACTGCTGTGTGTGAGCATATGGAGCACATGGGCAGGTGTCTCTCCCTGGCATAGATAATTGTGTTGCTCAAGACACACACACACACAATGGGCGTGCAACCACCCGTGCACGCACACCAATATTGGAGTCAACAAACTGCCAAGCTACTGCACGGCACCCAATCATAAAGCAGCAAACAGTGAGCCAACGAATCAAAACAGAATTACTGAGAGCACATCCAGTCAGATGAGCCCTATGTATCCCGTATCCAGCAACCCCCCTCGCTCACACACACAGGTACTGATGCTGAGCTGTATGCTGCCTGCTCCTTGCCATGGCAACAGAACCTAACATCACCAAGCTAGCTACCCCTGTGCATACTAAACCTGTCGCAAAGACCAGACAGACACACTGCACTCTCTATGCATTGCAGCATCCGCATCCAGACACATTTGGCATACTATGGCTATTGTTGATCTATTACAATTAGGAAATGTTAAGTCCCAATTTAATTGAGACTAGATAGAAAGCATTTGGGCACACTATTAAAATACCTATTATTATCATCAAGGCAAGTAGGTAAAAATAGTAGCGGACTATGAATGTGCACGCATTGAATGGCCATTTTTCCATTATCTGGTTCTGTTGTTAATAAGAATGACAGATGCTGTTTTTCTGGTAACGTGATGTGTAGGGAAGGAAGGAACCTGTGTGTGTGCTGGTGTTAATATAGTTAGCTTGTATCCAAGTTCAGAGAGTCAGTGTGACTGGAATTCGTAATGATCACATGCTCTCACACAGACCGTCTTTTCATTGGGATGAACCGGCTCTTCTGCCCTGTACACTCCCGATAAGACTGGCACAAGCACAGACTGATGCATGAGTTAGCAAGGCTTTGTTAACCTAGTCTCCAGGTCAAGTGAAACATATCATTTAACGTTGCTAGCTATGATCGTTTATGGCGTTGCACTGAGCCGAGGACAACAGCTTGTGAATTATGGAGTTAACGTTAGCTAGCGAGCTTAAATTTGGGACAGCAGAACACGTTTGTTTCACGAACCAACTGCAGTGCAGAGGAGCTGACATGGCAATTACCGTCCTTTTTTAGCGTTGCTTTGGTCTGTTTGTTTTGCCCTGCCTTGACCAAATATCTACCATTGAGATAGCTTACGCATGTAGTTAGCAGCTACCAGATAGCAAGCTAACTCTTACTTACACTTCCAGAATCCGGTCCCCTTTCGAGATACCGGCTCTGTCCGCTGCACCTCCCGGTAAAACAGCACTAACATGCTGTAGCGGGGCATACAATTCCCCGTTGATGCTCCGTAGTTGTCCTCCTTCGCTAACCTGTCCCCGGACATTGAAGCCATATCCCGAGTCAGACTTGACTATCCGCACCAGTCGCGGGCCTGACGTAACAGTAGTCACCGTTTGGCAACTGCCGGTGCCCTGCGTTGGGCTGACACCGGAGCAGTTACGAGAGGGTGGCTGAACTAACGGAGGTGCCACCGAATGAATTCCCTCTCCCTCGATGTCTGCCATTTTCCGTCAGCCTGTTTCCCCCTTATCCACTTTGAGTCTCCCACACTTCAAGGTAGCTCTCCTAGTTATCTAGCTAGCTTGCTAGAAACGATGGAGAGAGGAGGAGCGACCAAGTCACGAAAACCGATTTGACTCGAGAGACTGCCCTCCCTGGAACCCGCCCATCGTCTGGTTAGAGTGTTTCTCGACTGCGCACCCGCAACATCAAGATACTGGGCTCGTTTGAGTGGATTCATTTTCTCAAGTCGATGGTCACTATGGGATCAATATCATGCCAAAATGTATTGTGAACTCACAGCATGCATTTTGTATTCGTGTATTATGATCTGTACAAATAAGTACCAATCCACAAATGTAAATCTCTTTCCACAAATGTAAATTGCTATCCACAAATACAATCACTATCCACAAAAAAACACGTTTTGATTTGTATTTGTAAATCGATATATTGCATTAGAATTTGTTTTATACCTGCAGGTAATTTCCAAGGGTCTTAAGTAAAATGACCGCCATAAAGACTACAAGTTTTCACGCGTAGAAAAAAGTTATCACGCGTAGAAAAAAGTTATCATGCGTAGAAAGCGATTTGTAGTCGTAGAAAAAAAAATTGTACCCATAATAAGCGAATTCTATAAATCGCTGGCAGCCTCTCATTCGACGATGTTGATGCCTGCCTTTCAATGCTGCAGAAATTACACTATGGTAAACGTAATATGTTAACCATATATGTAGCATGTCCAATGTAAATAATCAAAACCCCACCCCTAGATTACTCTATATATGCAACACTATTGCGGTGTACACCCGTTCATCACCCAAATGGTTGAATTAGCTGGCCAGTGTGATAGCACCACTAAATGTGAAGGATGTGTATGGGATCAATATCATGCCAAAAGTATTGTGAACTCACAGCATGCATTTTGTATTTGTGTATCACGATCTGTACTAATAAGTACCAATTCACAAATGTAAATCACCAATCCACAAATGTAAAACATTTTTTTTATTTCACCTTTATTTAACCAGGTAGGCCAGTTGAGAACAAGTTCTCATTTACAACTGCGACCTGGCCAAGATAAAGCAAAGCAGTGCGACAAAAACAACACAGAGTTACACATGGGCTAAACAAATGTACAGTCAATAACACAATAGAACAATCTGTATACAGTGTGTGCAAATGCAGTAAGGAGGTAAGGCAATAAATAGGCCAATATGTCACGGGATTCCTCTGTTGAAGGAGAGGCGGACCAAAACGCAGCGTGGTTATTGTGATACATCTTTAATGAAGATGATAAATGAACAACACGGCTCTGGTGCTGGACGTGGCCCCCACTTCACCATAGTCTTAGTCCGCCACATTGTCCGCTTCCGTGGCCTCCTAATCACGGCGACCCTTCTAAATGACCCCACTGGACTGAGGGGCAGCTCGGGACAGAGGGGCAGCTCGGGACAGAGGGGCACCTCGGGACAGAGGGGCACCTCGGGACAGAGGGGCAGCTCGGGACAGAGGGGCAGCTCGGGACAGAGGGGCAGCTCGGGACAGAGGGGCACCTCGGGACAGAGGGGAAGCTCGGAACAGAGGGGCAGCTCAGGACAGAGGGGCAGCTTGGGACAGAGGGGCAGCTCCGTACTGGCTGACGACTCTGGCAGATCCTGGCTGACTGGCGGCTCTGGCAGATCCTGGCTGACTGGCGGCTCTGGCAGACTGGCGGCACTGGCGGATCCTGGCTGACTGGCGGCACTGGCGGATCCTGGCTGACTGGCGGCTCTGGCTGCTCCATGCAGACTGGCGTCTCTGGCTGCTCCATGCAGACTGGCAGCTCTGGCTGCTCCATGCAGACTGGCGGCTCTGGGACGGAGAGACAGCCTGGTGCGGGGGGGCTGCCACCGGAGGGCTGGTGCATGGAGGTGGTACCGGATAGACCGGACTGTGCAGGCGCACTGGAGCTCTTGAGCACCGAGCCTGCCCAACCTTACCTGGTTGAATGCTCCCTGTCGCCCTGCCAGTGCGGCGAGGTGGAATAGCCCACACTGGGCTATGCAGGCGAACCGATGACACCATGCGCAAGGCTGGTGCCATGTAAGCCGGCCCAAGGAGACGCACTGGAGACCAGATGCGTAGAGCCGGTTTCATGGCACTTGGCTCGATGCCCACTCTAGCCCGGCCGATACGCGGAGCTGGTATGTACCGCACCGGGCTATGCACCCGCACTGGGGACACCGTGGGAACACTGGGAACAATCACCCACAAACCCCAACACCAAACAGGCTACCTAAATATGGTTCCCAATCAGAGACAATAACTAACACCTGCCTCTGATTGAGAAACATATCAGGCCAAACACAGAAACAGACAAACTAGACACACAACAAAGAATGCCCACTCAGATCACACCCTGACCAAACAAAACATAGAAACATACAAAGCAAACTATGGTCAGGGTGTGACACAATAGTGGCGAAGTAATTACAATTTTGTAATTTACACTGGAGTGATATATGTGCAGATGAGGATGTGCAAGTAGATATACTGGTGTGCAAAAGAGCAGAAAAACAAAAACAAATATGGGGATGAGGTAGGTAGTTGGTTGGATGGGCTATTTACAGACGGGCTGTGTACAGCTGCAGCGATCGGTATGCTGCTCTGACAGCGGATGCCTAAAGTTAGTGAGGGAGATATAAGTCTCCAACTTCAGTGATTTTTGCAATTCATTCCAATCATTGGCAGCAGAGAACTGGAAGGAAAGGTGGCCAAAGGAGGTGTTGGCTTTGGGGATGACCAGTGAAATATACCTGCTGGAGCGCGTGCTACAAGTGGGTGTTGCTATGGTGACCAGTGAGCTGAGATAAGGCGGCGCTTTACCTAGCAGAGACTTGTAGATGACCTGGAGCCAGTGGGTTTGGTGATGAATATGTAGGGAGGACCAGCCAATGAGAGCATACAGGTCGCGGTGGTGGGTAGTGTATGGGACCTTGGTGAAAAAACGGATGACACTGTGAGAGACTGCATCAAATTCGCTGAGTAGAGCAAATTGGAGGCTATTTTGTAAATGACATCGCCGAAGTCAAGATCGGTCGGATGGTCAGTTTTACGAGGGATGCTTGGCATCATGAGTGAAGGAGACTTTGTTGCGGAATAAGAAGCCAATTCTAGATTTAACTTTGGATTTGAGATTCTTAATGTGAGTCAGGAAGGAGAGTTTACAGTCTAGCCACACACCTAGGTATTTATAGTTGTCCACATATTCTAAGTCAGAACCGTCCAGAGTAGTGATGCTAGTCGAGCGGGCGGGTGAGGGCAGCAATCGGTTGAAGAGCATGCATTTAGTTTTACTAGCATTTAAGAGCAGTTGGAGGATTGTTGTATGGCGTTGAAGCTCGTTTGGAGGTTTGTTAAAACAGTGTCCAAAGAAGGGCCAGATGTGTACAGAATGGTGTCATCTGTGTAGAGGTGGATAAGAGAATCATCAGCAGCAAGAGCGACATCATTGATATATACAGAGAAAAGAGTCGGCCCGAGAATTGAACCCTGTGGCACCCCCATAGAGACTGCCAGAGGTCCGGACAACAGGCCCTCTGATTTTACACACTGAACTCTATCTGAGAAGTAGTTAGTGAACCAGGCGAGGCAGTCATTAGAGAAACCAAGGCTGTTGAGTCTGCCGATAAGAATACGGTGATTGACAGAGTCGAAAGCCTTGGCCAGGTCAATGAAGATGGCTGCACAGTACTGTCTTTTATTGATCGCGGTTATGATATTGTTTAGGTCCTTGAGCGTGGCTGAGGTGCACCTGTGACCAGCTCGGAAACCAGATTGCATAGTGGACAAGGTGCGGTGGGGATTCAAAATGGTCGGTGATCTGTTTGTTCACTTGGATTTCGAAGACTTTAGAAAGGCAGGGCAGAATGGATATAGGTCTATAACAGTTTGGGTCAAGAGTGAGGGGGATGACCGAGACTGCTTTCCAATCTTTAGCAATCTCAGACGATAGAAAAGAGAGGTTGAACAGACTAGTAATAGGGGTTCCAACAAAATCACCAATCCACAAATATAAATCACCAATCCACAAATGTAAATCACTTTCCACAAATGTAAATCGCTATCCACAAATGTAAATCGTTATCCACAAATGTAAATCGCTATCCACAAATGTAAATCGCTATCCACAAATGTAAATCACTTTCCACAAATGTAAATCGCTTTCCACAAATGTAAATCACTTTCCACAAATGTAAATCGCTTTCCACAAATGTAAATCGCTTTCCACAAATGTAAATTGCTATCCACAAATGCAATCACTATCCACAAACAAACACGTTTTTATTTGTATTTGTAAATCGATATATTGCATTAGAATGGTTTTATAACTGCAGATATGCAGGTCATTTCCAAGGGCCTTAAGTAAAATGACTGCCATAAAGACAAAAGGTTCTCAAGTGTAGAAACGATTTATAGTCGTAGAAAAAAAGTTCTCACACTTAGAAAGCGGATGTCCAACGGATGATAGCATGTCCAATGTAAATAATCAAAACTCCACCCCTAGATTACTATTGTGGTGTACACCCATTCATCACCAAAATGGTTGAATTAGCTGGCCAGTGTGATAGCACCACTAAATGTGAAGGATATGTATGGAATCAATATCATGCCAAAAGTAGTGGTGTTATCACACTCTCCAGCTAATTCAACTATTTGGGCGGTGAACCGGTGTACACCACAATAGTGTTGCAAATATGGAGTAATCTAGGGGTGGGGTTTTGATTATTTACATTGGACATGCTATGGCTACATATATGGTTAACATATCACGTTTACCATAGTGTAATTTCTGCAGCGTTGAAAGGCAGGCATCAACATGACCAAACGAGAGGCTGCCAGCGATTTATAGAAATCACTTTCTATGGGTACAAACCTTTTTTCTACGACTATCTCTCTCTACATGTGAGAACTTTTTTTTATACGCGTGGGAACTTATGTTTGTTTGTGGATAGTAAACTGCATTTGTGGAAAGTGATTTAGATTTGTGATAAGTCATTTACGTTTGTGGATTGGTGATTTACATTTGTGGATTGGGGATTTACATTTGTGGATTGGTACTTATTTGTACTGATCATGATACATAAATACAAAATGTATGCTGTGAGTTCACAAATACATTTGAGATGATATTGACACCATAGGGTCACACCTTCCAAAGTGTGTTGCATATGCCACGTTCATGTCCTTGTTGGAACTAGAAAACTCTGACATTTCTGACTTGCTAACTGGTTGTAGTTATATACTTGCCGCGTTCAACGAATCAGCAAGTTGGAAATGTAAACATTTCCTAGTTCCGACTAGCATGTGAATGTGGCGATAGAGTACCATCGTATGAGTCATAATTCCCATAAAACCTAGCGGTCAAACACAGAAATGGTTCCAATAGTTTTTTTCCCATGCATTTTTCACATAGGTGATTTTAGAAACACGTCAAATAAGGGCTGTGTTTCGTGTAGACTTACCCTGGTGGGACGTTTTGATAACTGTGTAATTCTCTCTTGAACAAGGTGACTTTTATAAATATAATTGCCTGTATTTACCCCCCCCCCCCCCCCCCCCCCCCAAAAAAAAAATGAATGGCTAATTAGCTGCTATTGTGGCTATTATACAGAACTACAAATGCCTGTCTCAAGATTAGCATCACCCACCAGGGCGATGGTGATCTAGACTAGACTGCCGAAACGAGGCAACGGTAAGAATCTCTGGATTAACTATCTAATGTTAGCTCAATTCAGTAATTAATACATTTGTTTCAATTGACAATTCTGTGAACTGTCCTGGGCAAGTTTTAAATTTACACAATACCTGTTATCTAGCTAGCTAGTTAGCAACATTAGCCTGGCTAGATGCCTACATTACTACATTAGTGGTCTATTTGTCTAGCCATTTAAATGCATGACAAATTGATAAAAAACAATTTAAGCTTTCTTTGACTTTTACAGTATAAACCAACAGTCTGGCTCGCTAGTTGTAACTAGCTAATTAATATAGATGGTGAAGCTAGGAATTCTTGATAATGCTTGTTTGTGTCTGTGGGCGAGTTGTCTACTTCAAGTAGCCGACTTGACTTGTAGCTACCCTAGCTAGCTGTATTATTTTGGGCTGGCTTTTTGAGAAGTTTCAAAGACTGACTGATTAGTATATCTTGAGTCAACAGTGAGCTTATGTAACACATGGGGATGTTGTCGTGGAAATTTCCTCTATTTACCAAATCATGAGAGCAAACCACACACAAGTCAGAGTTACAGTGCCTTGCGAAAGTATTCGGCCCCCTTGAACTTTGCGACCTTTTGCCACATTTCAGGCTTCAAACATAAAGATATAAAACTGTATTTTTTGTGAAGAATCAACAACAAGTGGGACACAATCATGAAGTGGAACGACATTTATTGGATATTTCAAACTTTTTTAACAAATCAAAAACTGAAAAATTGGGCGTGCAAAATTATTCAGCCCCCTTAAGTTAATACTTTGTAGCGCCACCTTTTGCTGCGATTACAGCTGTAAGTCGCTTGGGGTATGTCTCTATCAGTTTTAAACATCGAGAGACTGAAATTTTGTCCCATTCCTCCTTGCAAAACAGCTCGAGCTCAGTGAGGTTGGATGGAAAGCATTTGTGAACAGCAGTTTTCAGTTCTTTCCACAGATTCTCGATTGGATTCAGGTCTGGACTTTGACTTGGCCATTCTAACACCTGGATATGTTTATTTTTGAACCATTCCATTGTAGATTTTGCTTTATGTTTTGGATCATTGTCTTGTTGGAAGACAAATCTCCGTCCCAGTCTCAGGTCTTTTGCAGACTCCATCAGGTTTTCTTCCAGAATGGTCCTGTATTTGGCTCCATCCATCTTCCCTCAATTTTAACCATCTTCCCTGTCCCTGCTGAAGAAAAGCAGGCCCAAACCATGATGCTGCCACCACCATGTTTGACAGTGGGGATGGTGTGTTCAGCTGTGTTGCTTTTACGCCAAACATAACGTTTTGCATTGTTGCCAAAAAGTTCAATTTTGGTTTCATCTGACCAGAGCACCTTCTTCCACATGTTTGGTGTGTCTCCCAGGTGGCTTGTGGCAAACTTTAAACGACACTTTTTATGGATATCTTTAAGAAATGGCTTTCTTCTTGCCACTCTTCCATAAAGGCCAGATTTGTGCAATATACGACTGATTGTTGTCCTATGGACAGAGTCTCCCACCTCAGCTGTAGATCTCTGCAGTTCATCCAGAGTGATCATGGGCCTCTTGGCTGCATCTCTGATCAGTCTTCTCCTTGTATGAGCTGAAAGTTTAGAGGGACGGCCAGGTCTTGGTAGATTTGCAGTGGTCTGATACTCCTTCCATTTCAATATTATCGCTTGCACAGTGCTCCTTGGGATGTTTAAAGCTTGGGAAATATTTTTGTATCCAAATCCGGCTTTAAACTTCTTCACAACAGTATCTCGGACCTGCCTGGTGTGTTCCTTGTTCTTCATGATGCTCTCTGCGCTTTTAACGGACCTCTGAGACTATCACAGTGCAGGTGCATTTATACGGAGACTTGATTACACACAGGTGGATTGTATTTATCATCATTAGTCATTTAGGTCAACATTGGATCATTCAGAGATCCTCACTGAACTTCTGGAGAGAGTTTGCTGCACTGAAAGTAAAGGGGCTGAATAATTTTGCACGCCCAATTTTTCAGTTTTTGATTTGTTAAAAAAGTATGAAATATCCAATAAATGTCTTTCCACTTCAAGATTGTGTCCCACTTGTTGTTGATTCTTCACAAAAAAATACAGTTTTATATCTTTATGTTTGAAGCCTGAAATGTGGCAAAAGGTCGCAAAGTTCAAGAGGGCCGAATACTTTCGCAAGGCACTGTAGTTATCACAAAGTCCATCTTTAATTATATGAGCTCTATCACAACCCTGTGACTCTTAGATCAATTCAGTGTCTATCAATGAATTCTCTGAGAGTCCCTTCCACATTTCAACTGAGATCCTTTATAGCAAAGACACACACAGGATAAGAAAGCATCGGCATAATTCATCGTTAAGCTTGGTCTCCTAAAACATGTTATTTTCTCAAAATCAGAACCATAAACCAATCCTCCATATCAACAGGCATATATCAAATCCATCCTATCTTGACAAGATCACAGAGACACACTGACTGGCACACAGACATTGTGGAGCCAAGAGATACACGCTTGACCTCTCCCCTCTCTCCGGCCCAAGCAACTTAGTCTTGACATAGAACAGATACTGCAACCCCGCCACAGTATTATACAAAAATAACATTCTGATGAGAAGTAACTTACAAACATATGATGAATATAAAACATCTTACCTATGTTACCAACCAATTCTGATTATTCCCCAACAATGTGTGAAACGTACTCCTCAGCTTGAGGTGTGCCCACTTTCGCCAGTGAATAACTAGCTTTTCGCGTGGCGCTGACTGATAAGATGCTTAAGGAGTGCGGTCATGTGTGCCAGCAAGGCAGAGGTCTCAAGTTCACTCCAGGTATGGGCCGAGAAAGTGGTACTTGCTAAGCAAGAAGCGTGACTTCCTTTCAATTTAATTTACTGCGGGGAGGCATTGATTGCTGTTGCACTCTGGACAGCAGATCATTAGTATAGCTAGTAGGCAAGGTTATGTAATCTTATTTAGTCCTCTTTGCTATTGTGGGTTTTACATTAATTGGTATTCACATGTTTTGGACACAAAGGTGGATTTCTGAGGAATAATGGAGGGGAGAAAAAGAGGAAGAAGTGGTTGAAGAAAATGAGGAAAGCAGAGGTTGGATTTGAGGATGATGGTGATAAAAATGGACATGGGGTGTCGAAGAAGATTGGTGTCAAGTGCAAACAGAGTGAGACCTGGAGGAGAGTGGTGTCAAGTGCAAACAGAGTGAGACCTGGAGGAGAGTGGTGTCAAGTGCAAACAGAGTGAGACCTGGAGGAGAGTGGTGTCAAGTGCAAACAGAGTGAGACCTGGGGGGGGGGGGGGGGGTGTCAAGTGCAAACAGAGTGAGACGTGGAGGAGAGTGGTGTCAAGTGCAAACAGAGTGAGACCTGGAGGAGAGTGGTGTCAAGTGCAAACAGAGTGAGACCTGGAGGAGAGTAGTGTGAAGTGCAAACAGAGTGAGCCGTGCGCCAGACCGAGTGCTGGAGGTGAAATGGAAGTGAGTTAAATGAGGTGGAAGTTGTGGTGAAGAGCTCTGAGCCCCAGTATGGCATCGATGGTCATGATCAAGAAGAATCTGGTCCAGTAGGAGTGACATCTGTGGTTTCAGGGTGGGTGGGAAAGGAGTTGGGTGCAGTTGAATCAGTGAAGGTAACCTGTACTGGACTTGTGATATTTGTTTGTGTCTCTTCTGACCAGGGAGAGCGGGCGTCCCGTGTAATGCAACTTGGGTCAAGATTGGTTTCTTTCTTTGCTCTTAGGAACAGGGCACCATCAAAAGGAGTGATTTATGGGGTAGCGGGGAGCAATTGAAGTTGGAGATTCTGGGTGTTTGTGATGCCCGCCGTTTGGTGCTATGCCGGCCTGGTGGTGAGTGTGGAGTCACTGTCAGTACTTTTTAGTTTTGAGTCAGTCTTTACCTGACAAAGTCCTGTTAGGATGTATCAGTTATCCTGTTAGAGCTTGTGTGCTGAATCCACAAAACCCCTTTTTATGTTTATTCTATGGCCAACCATCCCTCTAGCTACCCCTTATTCCACATTATGCCTTTCATGCCCCATTGTCCCTCAACTTCAGACACTTTTAACTCTCCATCTTATCGCTGTAAACCCAACCTTCCTTCACTTGTTGGGCTCCTGATTGGATAACATCTAGACTGTGTTGTGGTGTACTTTTCTTTCACCTATGTAATGCTTTCCTCCTTCTGCTTATTCTGGGGTTCAGACTGAATGCAATGGTAAAGGTGCTGCTCACAAATGATAGCAGCAACATGGACCTGTTACATTGACTAGAAGGGTGTTGATATAGCTGTGTTTAGACATGGCTACATGGACCTGTTACACTAGAAGGGTGTTGATAAAGCTGTGTTTAGGCATGGCTACATGTACCTGTTACACTAGAAGGGTGTTGATATAGCTGTGTTTAGACATGGCTACATGGACCTGTTACATTGACTAGAAGGGTGTTGATATAGCTGTGTTTAGACATGGCTACATGGACCTGTTACACTAGAAGGGTGTTGATATAGCTGTGTTTAGGCATGGCTTCATGGACCTGTTACACTAGAAGGGTGTTGATATAGCTGTGTTTAGACATGGCTACATGGACCTGTTACACTAGAAGGGTGTTGATATAGCTGTGTTTAGGCATGGCTTCATGGACCTGTTACACTAGAAGGGTGTTGATATAGCTGTGTTTAGACATGGCTACATGGACCTGTTACACTAGAAGGGTGTTGATATAGCTGTGTTTAGACATGGCTACATGGACCTGTTACATTGTCTAGAAGGGTGTTGATATAGCTGTGTTTAGGCATGGCTACATGGACCTGTTACACTAGAAGGGTGTTGATATAGCTGTGTTTAGACATGGCTACATGGACCTGTTACACTAGAAGGGTGTTGATATAGCTGTGTTTAGGCATGACTACATGGACCTGTTACACTAGAAGGGTGTTGATATAGCTGTGTTTAGACATGGCTACATGGACCTGTTACACTAGAAGGGTGTTGATTTAGCTGTGTTTAGACATGGCTACATGGACCTGTTACACTAGAAGGGTGTTGATATAGCTGTGTTTAGGCATGGCTACATGGACCTGTTACATTGACTAGAAGGGTGTTGATATAGCTGTGTTTAGGCATGGCTTCATGGACCTGTTACACTAGAAGGGTGTTGATATAGCTGTGTTTAGACATGGCTACATGGACCTGTTACACTAGAAGGGTGTTGATATAGCTATGTTTAGACATGGCTACATGGACCTGTTACATTGACTAGAAGGGTGTTGGTATAGCTGTGTTTAGGCATGGCTACATGGACCTGTTACACTAGAAGGGTGTTGATATAGCTGTGTTTAGGCATGGCTACATGGACCTGTTACACTAGAAGGGTGTTGATATAGCTGTGTTTAGACATGGCTACATGGACCTGTTACACTAGAAGGGTGTTGATTTAGCTGTGTTTAGACATGGCTACATGGACCTGTTACACTAGAAGGGTGTTGATATAGCTATGTTTAGACATGGCTACATGGACCTGTTACATTGACTAGAAGGGTGTTGATATAGCTGTGTTTAGGCATGGCTACATGGACCTGTTACACTAGAAGGGTGTTGATATAGCTGTGTTTAGGCATGGCTTCATGGACCTGTTACACTAGAAGGGTGTTGATATAGCTGTGTTTAGGCATGGCTTCATGGACCTGTTACACTAGAAGGGTGTTGATATAGCTGTGTTTAGGCATGGCTACATGGACCTGTTACATTGACTAGAAGGGTGTTGATATAGCTGTGTTTAGACATGACTACATGGACCTGTTACACTAGAAGGGTGTTGATATAGCTATGTTTAGACATGGCTACATGGACCTGTTACATTGACTAGAAGGGTGTTGATATAGCTGTGTTTAGGCATGGCTACATGGACCTGTTACACTAGAAGGGTGTTGATATAGCTGTGTTTAGGCATGGCTTCATGGACCTGTTACACTAGAAGGGTGTTGATATAGCTGTGTTTAGGCATGGCTTCATGGACCTGTTACACTAGAAGGGTGTTGATATAGCTGTGTTTAGGCATGGCTACATGGACCTGTTACATTGACTAGAAGGGTGTTGATATAGCTGTGTTTAGACATGACTACATGGACCTGTTACACTAGAAGGGTGTTGATATAGCTGTGTTTAGGCATGGCTACATGGACCTGTTACACTAGAAGGGTGTTGATATAGCTCTGTTTAGGCATGGCTTCCTTGTTTTGAGTCTGTTAGGTGTGTTTCTCATTCTGCTGGAGTTGACCTAGTATTTTATATAAAAGCTACCTTACACCTTCAGTTGTTTCTACATTTGTAAGTCACCAACCAAAAATTACAATATGCTGTTTTACATGGTGTTATTTGTGCTGGTCTAAAATCAGAAGAATCTGTGTGTTGTTCTCTGATGGGAATAATAGTTCATATGGTGCTCTTCGATGTCCCAGGTTTGTGGCATTGATGAAGAAATCATTTCATCTTTACTTACATTCAGATGTTTATATGTTATGTATAAAAGGCATATGTATGCATTGTTTACTATTTTGATCTAATTAAAACAATGTAATTGTTGGAGTTAAGATGATTGATGGGTGACTAGGTGCATTCTTGTCAAATAAATATGCTTATTCATTCATGATTATGGATACATTCTGAAATGAGTTCATCTGGCTTTCAAGCTGCAACAGAACAAGTTCATTCTGAGTTGCTTGAATACAGCAGTGCATACTGCCACCATGAACTGAAATAGATTTCACCTCGTTCATATAGTTGTCAGAAATGATAAGAGATTAAATATAGATCTCCACTGGCTGAAGGAGAAGAGGATCAGGTAAAATAAGGGTATGTTGCTAGTAATTTAATTTAGGTAGGTAGCTAGGTTATTTGCAAAAAACTAGCCTAGTATTCATGGTCCATTGTAAATATGACTGCTTCTAGGATATTATTCTGGACAAGACAAGACCAAATGCATAATTAAGACAACAAGTACTAGTTCACTAAAATATGGAACAGTAAATTAAAATGTTCAAAATATGCTACCGTTCAAAAGTTTGGGGTCACTTAGAAATGTCCTTGTTTTTTAAAGAAAAGCACCATTTTTTGTGGCTAGAAATAGAAAGAGGAGTGGGAGGCCCGAGTGCACAACTGAGCAAGAGGACAAGTACACTAGAGTGTCTAGTTTGAGAAACAGACGCCTCACAAGTCCTCAACTGGCAGCTTCATTAAATAGAACCTGCAAAACACCCGTCTCAACGTCAACAGTGAAGAGGCGACTCCGGGAGTCTGGCCTTCTAGGCAGAGTTCCTCTGTCCAGTCTCAACTTCAACAGTGAAGAGGCGACTCCGGGAGTCTGGCTTTCTAGGCAGAGTTCCTCTGTCCAGTCTCAACTTCAACAGTGAAGAGGCGACTCCGGGAGTCTGGCCTTCTAGGCAGAGTTCCTCTGTCCAGTCTCAACTTCAACAGTGAAGAGGCGACTCTGGGATGCTGGCCTTCTAGGCAGAGTTCCTCTGTCCAGTCTCAACGTCAACAGTGAAGAGGCGACTCCGGGAGTCTGGCTTTCTAGGCAGAGTTCCTCTGTCCAGTCTCAACTTCAACAGTGAAGAGGCGACTCCGGGAGTCTGGCCTTCTAGGCAGAGTTCCTCTGTCCAGTCTCAACGTCAACAGTGAAGAGGCGACTCCGGGAGTCTGGCCTTCTAGGCAGAGTTCCTCTGTCCAGTGTCTGTGTTCGCTTGCACATCTTCATCTTTTCTTCTTATTAGCCACTCTGCGCAATATATAAAATAAATAGTACAATACATTGAAAGTTTGTGAGTGTGCGATACGTGGGTTGGAAATTATTTAGACATTACAAAAACAAAAAAATGTAAGTATATAAATGATGGCAACACTGCCACTGCACTGTGCCTTGCTGTTGGGAAACCACATCAGTGTCTGACTTTCGGCTGTTGCAGACGCACCAACTTCACTCAACTTTTCTGCAGTCGGTTGCATCACTCAAACGAGCCCACTGAGATTGACACTGATTTCATTGATTCCCCACTTTGTTCTTAATGCTATTGAAGAAACTACATGATAAAATACTTGGCAATCAGCTTCACATCCACATCTAGGAGCCTAAACAAAGGCATGATAAAAATGGCTAAGATAATTGGTTTATTCTAATGGAATTAGTTTATTCCTAATAGAATCGGTTTGTTCCAAATGTGTAAAATGAATCAACAAATGGAAATCCACCCATGGCATATTATCTTTTTAAGTCATTATTTAAACTTCTGAGAGTCACAATTTCTGAATAGTAAATTAGAACATACAATAGTTATTACAGAGACTGGAGCTTGTTTAACAAAAGAAAACTTCAAATAAAGGTCAGACAGGCAGTAGGCGAAACACTTCTGAAGCTGGCATAGATGATAGAATTTTTGCATATACTCTAATGCCTTATCAACAGTTTGAATATCAATCAAACAAAAAGGCAGTATCACACTGTGGTGTGTCGTGGAAATTTCCTCTATTTACCAAATCATGGGAGCAAACCACAACACAAGTCAGAGTTAGTTATCAAAGTCCATCTTTAATTATATGAGCTCTATCACAACCCTGTGACTCTCAGATCAATTCAGTGTCTATCAATGAATTCTCTGAGAGCCCCTTACACATTGCAGCTGAGATCCTTTAATAGCAAAGAACACACATAGTCAGACAGCATATTCATAATAAATCGTTCAGCTCTGTCTCCTTACTCAAACCCAGAACCATAAACCAATCCTCCATATCAACAGGCATATATCAAATTGTCATTTAGATACAACCAATGGGTTGGATGGGAAAAGTAGGGAGTGACTGGCACACAGACACAGTGGAGCAAAAGAGCAAAAGATATGTTTACACATGATGACACCTTGACCTCTCCCCTCTCTGCGGCCCATGCAACTTAGTCTTGACATAGAACAGATAACTGCCAATGGCCACCACTATAGTACAACAAAACACATTCTTATGAGAAATAACTCATAAGCATATGATGAATATAAAACATATTACCTATGTTACCATTCCAATTCTGATTATTCCCCAACAGGTGTTACAGAAACAGCTGGTGACCACCACCATCATTCCTGTCCCCAAGAGCTCTAAGGCTTCATGTCACAATGACTACCTCCCTGTACCACTCACTTCTGTAACCAGGAAGTGCTTTGAGAGGCTGATTATGGAACACATTAACTCCACCATCCCAAACATCCTAGACCAGGGATCATCAACTAGATTCAGCTGCAGGTCAATTTTTTTATTGAGTGGATGGTCGGGGGGCCGGAACATAATTATAAACCATTTGTAGATGCAAATTGACCATGAGAATGTTTGACTAAAACAATAATTTCGAACCTTGCTTACAATTGTATATGATGATGTTTCCTCTCTATTATGCATAATCGAGAGCATCCTGTCGGGCTGTATCACCGCCTGGTACGGCAACTGCTCCGCCCACAACCGTAAGGCTCTCCAGAGGGTAGTGAGGTCTGCACAACGCATCACCGGGGGCAAACTACCTGCCCTCCAGGACACCTACACCACTCGATGTCACAGGAAGGCCATAAAGATCATCAAGGACAACAACCACCCGAGCCCCTGCCTGTTCACCCCGCTATCATCCAGAAGGCGAGGTCAGTACAAGTGCATCAAAGCTGGGACCGAGAGACTGAAAAACAGCTTCTATCTCAAGGCCATCAGACTGTTAAACAGCCACCACTAATATTGAGTGGCTGCTGCCAACATACTGACTCAACTCCAGCCACTTAAATAATGGAAAAATGTATGTAAAAAATGCTATACATTTAATTGAGTTAATAAAGCCGCATACCAACAGGTAGCTCCAAAATGCAGGTGTTTCAGCCTAGCTCAGTCCTTTCTGTAGTGGTGGGGCTGTGATGGAAATGGATGTAAAATATATCACTAGCCACTTTAAACAGTGCCACTTAATATAATGTTTACATACCCTACATTACTCATCTCATATGTATGTACTGTACTCGATACCACCTACTGCATCTTGCCATCTTTATGTAATACATGTATCACTAGCCACTTTAAACTATGCCACTTTTATATGTTTACATACCCTACATTACTCATCTCATATGTATATACTGTACTCAATACCATCTACTGCATCATGCCTATGCCGTTCTGTACCATCACTCATTCATATCTTTATGTACATATTCTTCATCCCTTTACACTTGTGTGTATAAGGTAGTTGTTGTGAAATTGTTAGGTTAGATTACTCATTGGTTATTACTGCATTGTCGGAACTAGAAGCACAAGCATTTCGCTACACTCGCATTAACATCTGCTAACCATGTGTATGTGACAAATAACATTTGATTTGATTTATGCGTGGGAATACTTGGGAACAGATTTCTTGAATTAAAATAACTTGGAGCAGATTTCCTGGTGTTTTTTATTTCCTTGTCTTTTATGTCCAAGAATTAAAAATCCCCAACGTTTTTATTTGGGCTCAGAAAACTTGGGGGGCCAAATAAAATCCCCCACGGGCCAAATTTGGGGAACCCTTCCCTAGACCAATTCCAATTGCTCTCCACACTGACCTCACCCACCTGGATAAGAGGAATACCTATGTGAGAATGCTGTTCATTGACTACAGCTCAGCATTCAACACCATTGTCCCTTCCAAGCTCATCACCAAGCTTAGGACTCTGGTTCTGAACACCTCCCTCTGCAACTGGATCCTGGACTTCCTGACCGACCGACCCCAGGTGCTGAGGAGAGGCAACATCACCTCTGCCACGCTGACCCTCAACACTGGGGCCCCACAGGGGTGTGTGGTTAGTCCTCTCCTGTACTTCCTGTTCACCCACGACTGCGTGGCCAATCACGACTCCAACACCATCAAGTTTGCTGACGACACAATGGTGGTAGGCCTGATCACAGGCGACGATGAGTCAGCCTAAAGGGAGGAGGTCAGTGACCTGGCAGTGTGGTGCCAGAGAATCAATCTCTCCCTCAACATCAGTAAGACCAAGGTGCGGATCGTGGACTGCAGGAAACAGGGGGGCGAGCACGCCCCTATCCACATCGAAAGGGCTGCAGTGGAGCCCCTGTGTCCTAATCACTAGACTTAAAATGGTCCAAACACACACACGCACAGTCATGAAGAAGGTGCGAAGTGCCTCTTCTCCCTAAGGAGGTTAAAAAAGTTTTGCATGGGCCCTCAAATCCTTAAACAGTTCTACTGCTGTACCATTGATAGCATCTTGACTGGCTGCATCACTGCCTAGTATGGAAATAGCACCGCAACAGTGGGTGGTGCGGACAGCTGAGTACATTACTGGGGCCGAGCTTCCTGCCATCCAGGACATCGATATCAGGTGTGGAAGGAAGGCCTGGAAAATCATTAAAGACTCCAGCCACCCAAGCCATAGACTATTCTCTCTGCTTCTGCACTGCAAGAGGTACCGGTGCATCAAGTCTGACACCAACAGGCTCCTGAACAGCTTCTATCCCCAAGCAATACGACTGATAAATAGATAACAAAATAGCTACATGGACTATCTGAGTTAACCTTGTATCTTTATTGAGCGTTTATTTTGCACTGTCTCTATGCACACTCACAGGGCCCTACACACTAACACACTGTCTCTATGCACACTCACAGGGCCCTACACACTAACACACTGTCTCTATGCACACTCACAGGGCCCTACACACTAACACACTGTCTCTATGCACACTCACAGGCCCTACACACTATTACACTGTCTCTATGCACACTCACAGGGCCCTACACACTAACACACTGTCTCTATGCACACTCACAGGCCCTACACACGAATACACTGTCTCTATGCACACTCACAGGGCCCTACACACTAACACACTGTCTCTATGCACACTCACAGGGCCCTACACACTAACACACTGTCTCTATGCACACTCACAGGGCCCTACACACTAACACACTGTCTCTATGCACACTCACATGGCCCTACACACTAACACACTGTCTCTATGCACACTCACAGGGCCCTACACACTAACACACTGTCTCTATGCACACTCACAGGGCCCTACACACTAACACACTGTCTCTATGCACACTCACTCACTCACTCCGTCATCTGCTCAGTCACACATAATATGCACATACATTTATACTGACTCTACACACCCCCACACCCACTCACATACAATCTGTTGCTACACTGTTTATGTTATATCAAGTTGCCTAGTCACCTCACCCCTATACATATCTACCTCCATCACTCCAATATCCCTGTCACCTTACCTCTATACATATCTACCTCATCACTCCAGTATCCCTGTCACCTTACCTCTAGACATATCTACCTCCATCACTCCAATATCCCTGTCTCCTTACCTCTATACATATCTACCTCCATCACTCCAGTATCCCTGTCCCCTTACCCCTATACATATCTATCTCCATTACTCCAGTATCCCTGCACATTTCAAATATGGCATTAAAACTGACCCTGTATATAATATGCTTACTTACTTATTGTGTTCTTATTTCTCATGTGTTTTTTCTAGTATTACATTGTTATTGATTATTGCATTGTTGGGTTTTGAGTTTGCAATAAAGTAATTTCACTGTACTTGAGCATGTGACATTAAAACTTAAAATGTAGCTGTGAAGTTTCAAGGTTACAGGGGCTTCACAGGTGAGATTCTAAGAGGGTGGTCACTCCAGTAATTATTGATGTATGGCAAGATTTGTGTGTGAATGTGTGTAGGTGTGTGTTCTCATTGGGATCTATCCCCCTCATTTACTGCCTTTAAAAAAAACATAACTGATATTGCTGACTTGCTTAAACAGATGTGGTTTCTACTGACAATTGAGATGTACAGTACAAACTATGGCATAAGGGGACGACTGTCACGGCTCCTCTCTTTGTTCAGGCGGCGTTCAGCCATCGTCATCGCCGCTCATTTTTTCATTGTTCCATTTGTTTTGTCTTGTTCCCTGGTTTACATCCCCTAATCACACTGCACACACACACTTGTTCCCTGGTTTACATCCCCTAATCACACTGCACACACACACTTGTTCCCTGGTTTACATCCCCTAATCACACTGGACACACACACTTGTTCCCTGGTTTACATCCCCTAATCACACTGCACACACACACTTGTTCCCTGGTTTACATCCCCTAATCACACTGGACACACACACTTGTTCCCTGGTTTACATCCCCTAATCACACTGCATGTATTTATTCCCCCCCCCCCATGTCTTTTTGTGAAATTGGTTTTGTTACGTGTTTCGTGTGTACGCGCCAGGCTGGGTTTTTCCCGTTATTCCGTGGTATTTCCACTAAGGATGTTTATTGTAAACATTTGCTCATTTTTTTGTGACTGTCTCGCACCTTGCACTTTTACCTTTGGCTGGAGGTTTTGATGCAGTGGTGTCTGTCTGTTTTATTGCCTCGGCCTAAATAAAGTGTGCGCCTGTTCACAACTCTCTGCTCTCCTGCACCTGACACAAGGACACCCGGATAAGGCAATCTGTAACTTCGATTAAGACATTCATGAGCGAGCTAGTACGGCGTGGTCAACATACCTATTTGTTAAGCAGTTTTGAAATGTACAGCAACAGAATTCAGAACATGGGCTGTTCTTACAGTGTACTACTATCAGGAGCACTGTCAAGCTATACACAAAAAGTTTGCAAACAAGCACACATCGGCCACGAACGATGTGTTTACAATACCGCGTTGGTGAAAATAGACTACTAACAGCTTACTACACAACATACACTTATGTATACTATTATTACTTTCTTAGCTACAGTATACATATCTCTCTGACATCTTACATAATTTATGAAGCAGCATAAGACATTTTTGGAAAGTGGCGCACTGGTCCTTCGTGGGCAAATGTTGTCATCAAAGAGAAAGATGCTGGATCAACAATTCCGAGTTGAATGACCTTTCAAAATGTATTATTCCCTACTTCCCAGTTGCAATGCTTGCAGTTAGTCACTGTCACCGATTCCTTACAAACCACTCATTGTTGAATTTGCGATCTCCAAATTGTTTTGTAATGTCCAATGGCCGATGAGCACCGATACGTTTTATCTATATTTTCTCTTCATTATTTCTGTTCATATGACAAGGATTAAAAAAGATTTACCAGTAGACTTGATTCATGATGATGACTGCAAGCTAAGATTGTGAAAGTAAAACGTTGACATGATCAGTCCAATCAAAGCTACTGTACAAATAACGTGATTTGACGTCATTTCTGTGGCCAATGACCGTGAGCCTTCTTGAAAGGGCACTTCTAATGTAACTCTATGCAGCACCCAGAGGGCTCACATTATTGATGTCTATTCTTACTAAATCAAATCAAATGTATTTGTCACATACACATGGTTAGCAGATGTTAATGCGAGTGTAGCGAAATGCTTGTGCTTCTAGTTCCGACAATGCAGTAATAACCAACAAGTAATCTAGCTAACAATTCCACAACTACTACCTTATACACACAAGTGTAAAGGGATAAAGAATATGTACATAAAGATATATGAATGAGTGATGGTACAGAGCGGCATAGGCAAGATACAGTAGATGGTATCCAGTACAGTATATACATATGAGATGAGTAATGTAGGGTATGTAAACAAAGTGGCATAGTTTAAAGTGGCTAGTGATACATGTATTACATAAAGATGCAGTAGATGATATAGAGTACAGTATTTACATATGTAACAGTACAAATTTAGACCGTCCCCTCGCCCATACCCGGGCGCGAACTAGGGACCTTCTGCACACATCAACAGTCACCCTCGAAGCATCGTTACCCATCGCTCCACAAAAGCCGCGGCTCTTGCAGAGCAAGGGGAACTCCTACTTCAAGGTCTCAGAGCAAGTGACGTCACTGATTGAAACGCTATTTAGCGCCCACGCTAACTAAGCTAGCCGTTTCACATCTGTTACACATATACATATGAGATGAATAATGTAGGGTATGTAAACATTATATTAATTAGCATTGTTTAAAGTGGCTAGTGATATATTTTACATCCATTTCCATCACAGCCCCACCACTACAGAAAGGACTGAGCTAGGCTGAAACACCTGCATTTTGGAGCTACCTGTTTGTATGCGGCTTTATTAACTCAATTCTATGTATATCATTTTTTTTACATTGTTTGCAAACTGATATGACACGTATTAAAACCAAAATCACATGCAAAACAGACAAGCCCGCCCATTTTTTTGCAAGAAATGTGGGGCTCGAAACAGGTTTAGACCCACCTGCCCTGAATGACGGGTCACCACTGGTCATGATTGATATACTGTAACAGGCCCTCAACAGGTTTACTAATGTCCAATTTGGATATATTTGGTTGTTTTCGTTGCATAACATTTAGAAATGGTTCCTTTTCAGGTTTAGAAAAAGTTACTTAAATGCCAACTCCTGTTCATATAAGCTGGTAGTGTAGTTTGACTACCCCCACTGATTTTCATATGCTAAGTTGTTTTTTAACTGCAATGCAGTTGATTGGTGACAATGATGTGTGTTGGGCTTGACATCCAGGCAAGTATTATGTTCTGGTTTTTACCACAACATAGTGTAAAATACACATATAAACAGCCTAAATGTCAACTCATTTTGCTGGGGGACAATGTATTTCCATTGGCCTGATACCACATCTATCAGCTCTCCTCCTGAGAGGTATAGTAGAATGGAAGCAGGAAGAATAGCAGAGGCTAGACGACAAGTGTGCCACCCGAGTCCCTGCCTGTTCACCCCGCTATCATCCAGAAGGCGAGGTCAGTACAGGTGCATCAAAGCTGGGACCGAGAGACTGAAAAACAGCTTCTATCTCAAGGCCATCAGACTGTTAAACAGCCACCACTAACAGTGAGTGGCTGCTTCCAACACACTGACTCAACTCCAGCCCCTTTAATGATGGGAATTGATGTAAAATATATCACTAGCCACTTTAAACAATGCTAATTAATATGTTTACATACCCTACATTACTCATCTCATATGTATACGTATATACTGTACTCTATATCATCTACTGCATCTTTATGTAATACATGTATCACTAGCCACTTTAAACTATGCCACTTTGTTTACATACTCATCTCATATGTATATACTGTACTCAATACCATCTAATGTATCTTGCCTATGCCGCTCTGTACCATCACTCATTCATATATCTTTATGTACATATTCTTTATTCCTTTACACTTGTGTGTATAAGGTAGTAGTTTTGGAATTGTTAGCTAGATTACTTGTTGGTTATTACTGCATTGTCGGAACTAGAAGCACAAGCATTTCGCTACACTCGCATTAACATCTGCTAACCATGTGTATGTGACAAATAAAATTTGATTTGATGGTGCTAGGCAGGTAGATGGGGATGAATGGGCTGAATAGGAACTCTACTCTGAAACACAGAGCCCAAGATACACACAATATAAAGACACATTTCAGATTCTTTCATTCTCTCTCTCCATCATGGCAGGTTGAGCGAGTCTGTCATGAAAGAAAGTGAATCAAATGAAGAGTGCAGGGTTTATTATCAGTCAAATGTTTTATTTAGATTAAATGTAACACATTCAAAAATGTACATCAATACAAAATACTCAAACGGGGACTGAATATGTTGTACTGTGATGTGAAAAAAAGGGCCTTTTTTTTTATTAAAAAAAATACTTTGCTGTGATATTCAGAACTGAGCCTGGTGGTTTGCAGTAGCCACTGGTGTCCTTGTCTCCCTTGTTAATTGATGCCACTGATTTACTAGAATGGGGGGCTCCCAAGAGCTTCCCAGGAGCTGTGTGAGTGTGAGAGTGGGGTGGGTGGGCTTGCAGGTGTCAAGTCTGCTAAATCAGTAAGTCTGTGATGAGACAGAGTGGAACTCTGAGCACGCTGTCAACTCAAAGGCTGCAACCTCCTACTGCTACACACACACACAAACACCTTACATCCCTCCCTCCCTCACATTAACCAATAATCCCAGTGACCCCCTCTAATCAATCTCCCAACCCGCCAATATTCCCCAGGGGCCATTCTTACCCTCACTAGTCACCATGGTGACACACACACACACACACACACCAGAGCTAAAGTACCACAAAGACAAAAGGCTGGAATTACAGTTTATTACACATCACTCTGAGAACACACACACCTTCAGGGGTTTAGAACCAACAGTCATCAAAATGGCAAATATATATGAACCAAATATTATACAATAAATCTGACAATATGTCTCACTAAAGACAAAGTCTTATTCCTCCATCCATCTCCAAGGTTTTCTGTGTGTGTGTGTGTGTGTGTGTCCGTGAGTTACAGAGTAGTGGTAGAGTGTTGTGGGGTGAGTGGGGGGGTGGTGGGAGCGGGGTGTGTGTGAGTTACAGAGTGGTGGTAGAGTGTTGTGGGGTGAGTGGGGGGGGGGGTGTGTGTGTGTGAGTTACAGAGTGGTGGTAGAGTGTTGTGGGGTGAGTGGGGGGTGGTGGGAGCGGGGTGTGTGTGAGTTACAGAGTGGTGGTAGAGTGTTGTGGGGTGAGTGGGGGGGGGGGGTGAGTTACAGAGTGGTGGTAGAGTGTTGTGGGGTGAGTGGGGGGTGGTGGGAGCGGGGTGTGTGTGAGCGCAGCAGGCTGCGGACAGCGTGGCGGTAGCGTGCTGACATGGTGTTGTAGAGGATAGGGTTGACAGCAGCACTGAGGTAGAACAACACAAAGGAGACCAGGTTAAAGTACTGAGAGATGTAGTACATATCAGCGCTGGAGCCCAGAGTCATAGAGAACAACGTCCGACCAACGTGGAACGGCAGCCAACACAGAACAAACGCCAGCACGATCATCCCTAGAGAGAGAGGAGAATATGGGATGGAGCGACAGAAAGAGTTGACATTAGAACTCATTATTACTGTATGTGTGATATAGTTGGTTCACAATGGCTGCTAAGCTGTAGTATTGCTGAGGCCCAAACCAGTAAATCAAAGTAACTTTAAAATACAGAGACTCTCTCACAGCCTCACCGAGCATCTTGATGGTGTGTCGCTGGGCGCGGTCTCGGCTGCTGCGTTGTGGGCGGAGCCAAAGCTTCCTGCCGATCAGACCATACACAACTCCCAGAATGCCCAGCGGCACCAGGAAGTAGAGGTTGGAGAGCCACATCATGGCCCCCAGCAGGCCTGAGGAGACGGCGTAGTCCGTACAGCGACACTCGCTCTCCCCCTCACCTCCCCCCAGCTCCTCTACCCCTACTATAGCAAACACCGGCCCGGCGCTGATCACGGCCACAACCCACAGGCAGCCAATGAGAGTGCGGACGCGGGTCCGTGTGACCAGGGTCTTGGCTGTGAGTGGTCGACAGACAGCGAGGTAGCGCTCCAGAGAAAGGGCGGTGATGTGGAGGATGGAGGAGTAGGTACAACTCTCACTGATGAACACACTCAGCTTACACACTGCATCACCCAGATCCCAGGGCTGGAACCTCCACAGCTAGAGGGACGGACACACAGATAGGTTACACACACACAACCCAGCACAGACACTATATCTAACCCCCAGGGCCGGAACCTCCACAGCTAGAGGGACGAACACACAGATAGGTTACACACACACAACCCAGCTCAGACACTATATCGTCTAACCCCCAGGGCCAGAACCTCCACAGTTAGCGAGAGAGAAACACAAATCACACACACACAGTATCAGCTAGCTAAACCCCAGGGAGGGAACCTCCATAGCTAGAGAGACTCCCCCTTACCTTGTAGTACAGATCTAAAGGCATCAGAAGCAGTATGAGGAGGTCGGAAACGGCCATACTACTCAGGTAGAGGTAGGTGGTGCTTCTCAGGTGTGGCCGGAGCCAAACTACCAGGATGGTTAACATATTTCCTGTGATGCCCAGGGCCAGCAGCAGCACACACACGGCTGTCACACACACCAGCTCAGCCCCACTGAAGTCCTCCCATTCCCAGTCAGTCTGGTCACTCTGGTTCCCACAGTCCTCCAGACAGCCAGACCCTAGCACACAATCCTCTGAACAGCTGCTCCCACTGCCCAGCGCTGACACGTCCATGGTCAGAGAGAGATGCCCAGGTCTCAGAGACTGGGGTGTGTGTGTGAGAGAGAGAGGTGAGCTGAGATGGTACAAGCGTGCCTGTGTGTGAGAGAGAGAGAAAGTGTGGATGGTCTATATCACCCAGGTTACAGCACAGGGTGACGTAGGCTGATGGATTCTAACTGGAGATGGTCCTGAACCACACATCTAGGAGATGTAAAACACAACACATCTAGGAGATGTAAAACACAACACATCTAGGAGATGTAAAACACAACACATCTAGGAGATATAAAACAACATATCTAGGAGATATAAAACAACATATCTAGGTGATGTGGGCTCAATTCCATGTCAATTGAGTTAATCTGGGAGATGGAGTACCATTTTCACAAAATTACAGAATTGTTACCACCACTGAAACACAAACATGTCTATCCTGTGGTAGGGGAAGGACTTGCTCGATGTTAGCAATCACACACACCAACACAAAACTCCCTGTTACACCAATGTGTTACACACACCAACACTACATAAAACACACTCTAACCTCTGGTTCGTTCAGCCATTCCTATTGGGGAAATTAAATGGGGAAAGAATAGCGTTAAGGTCTGAGGTTAACACAGGCTTAGATCTTATACATAGAATATCAGTCAGTTAACATTACATGTATGAGTTATAGCCTCGCTACTGTATATAGCCTCGCTACTGTATATAGCCTCGCTACTGTATATAGCCACGCTACTGTTATAGCCTTGCTACTGTTATAGCCTCGCTACTGTATATAGCCTCGCTACTGTATATAGCCTCGCTACTGTTATAGCCTCGCTACTGTTATAGCCTCGCTACTGTTATAGCCTCGCTACTGTATATAGCCACGCTACTGTATATAGCCACGCTACTGTATATAGCCACGCTACTGTATATAGCCTCGCTACTGTTATAGCCTCGCTACTGTATATAGCCTCACTACTGTATATAGCCACGCTACTGTATATAGCCACGCTACTGTATATAGCCTCGCTACTGTTATAGCCTCGCTACTGTATATAGCCTCACTACTGTATATAGCCTCGCTACTATATATAGCCTCGCTACTGTATATAGCCTCACTACTGTATATAGCCTCGCTACTATATATAGCCTCGCTACTGTATATAGCCTCGCTACTGTATATAGCCACGCTACTGTTATTTCACTGTCTTTTTACTGTTGTTTTTTTTACTTATCTATTGTTCACCTAATACCTATTTTTTACTTAAAAATGGCACTGTTGGTTAGGGCCGGTAAGTAAGCATTTCACTGTAAGGTTTACACCTGTTGTATTCGGCGCACGTGACAAATAAACTTTGATTTGATAATGCCTTTGTGCTTGTTTTGATTACAGAAATGCTTCGGCATTTATCCTCAAACCCATACATGTCCCCATAGGCTTTGGCCAACAAGCCATGGCAGAGTTAGCTTCCGTTAGTGTCTACAAGAGACACCATTACTATTGCTCTCTATACCCCCGTTACAAACAGTACACACCCAGCAGTGTGAATTGAAGCTGTGTACTCACCTCGCAGCCATCTTCGATCCCTGGACAATCTCTCCCTCACCTCTTCATCCCTCTACCACCTCTACCTCCTCCCTCGCTCTCCAACACCCACAACTCGTACACGCATGCAAGCAAGCACAAACTAAACGAAGGCTCAAGCACACACGCAAGCAGTAAAGATCGATCATCAACATGATACAGGTTTATTCCTTTAATATCTTAAATTAGTTTAAAATATAATATTTATATCTGAGAATGACAGAGGTAGGGAGGGAAAGAAGGGAAAATGCTTTTCTTAAGTTTTGGGACAGGGCCTTTCAGTCTAGAGGTTCAGAGTAAGTGTGTGTGTGTCAGGGTCCAGCCTCCCAGCATGTGTGTCTGTGGTAGAGGTCGAAGGTTGTGTCTGCGGGGCGTGGGATGGGCTGGGGGCGTGGTATGGTAATCTCCTCCCCTGGTAGGAGGGGCTTCTCTCTCAGCAGATCCCCCCTGAAGAAAACCTGCAGGTCAGGACTGTCCTCTTTCTGCTCACACACACACGGATTACAAATACAGTTATGGACTAGTTGCAGGTCATGAGTGATTTCGCTCTACACACACTTTTATTTACATATTACTTACACACACACACACACACACACACACACACACACACACACACACACACATAAATGTAATCAGATGGGGTCAGTGAGAGGGACTTGCCTTGTTGCCATGGCTGCATGTGGGCGAGACCAGCTGAAGCCTGTCACGTAGAGCCTGGCTGATAAGCTCCTCCTCCACCACATTCACACTGACCAATGCCCTGTAGAGGTGCTGGGATGGAGGGACGTTCACCCCTATAGACAAAGACAGGACATACACTTAGTTTGTGTGTGGTGTGTGTTTATGTCTGCATGTGTGTGTTTCTGTGTGTGTTTATGTCGGCATGTGTGTGTTTCTGTGTGCTACCCTCTGTAGCCCGGGTGCTGATGCTGTTCTTGGTTCTGTCTGACTTCTGTAGTTGCTCCTGCACGGCCTTCTGGGAGTTAAACTCTGCCCCTGCCACGTTATCTAGCTCAGCCCTCAGAGCCAGAGTAGTATTTAACTCCGCCCCTTCAGGGAGGCTGCCACCCCTCTCCTCACAGGGAGCCTCCTCATTGGTTGCTGACCTTGCCCTCCAACGCAGTTCTCCACCTATGTGAGGAATACAGGAAGAGATATTGACCAGTCCTCTGCTCAGACATTGCTGACTCATGCCAGATCTTATAACACCTGGATAGGTATTTCATGTATCAGCCTAACCACATCACGTTATAGCAATCTGGTGTGACGGCACAGTCCATGACGTGGCACACAACCATTGGTTGATGCATGCAACTCCTGTGCAGGGGAACATGAGTACATCAGACTCTAGACCAGGAGGGTTAGTTACCATGGAGTCTTTTCCCCTTTGAGTAACTGCTGGAGTGTCCAGGGCATTGCCAAGGTGGAGGGTCTTTGCTAGGCTCTGCTATCACCGTGTCAACCACAGGCTCCTCGGAGGCAAATCGCACCTGTAGAGTCAGGGGCACACACTTCAGTGATGTCTCTCCAAAAACACAGACCGACACACACAGATCTCTCATCATTTCTACGGCTGTCTTGGCAACTGAGAAAAGCACCATCTGTGACTGTCCGTCAGTGTGTGTGTGTGTGTATGTGTCAGACTGACCTGCCGGTGGCTGCGTCCTCTCAGCAGGCTAGCCGGGTTGGGCCGTGGCGGGTCTGGGCTGAGGGGGAGAGACAGGTCCAGTTCTGGGCACCGCAGGAGGCTAGCAGGGACCAGGGGCACCGGGGCAGGCAGGGGGACCAGCCAGATGTCTGGGTCACTGCACCCTGCTAGAGGACGCTGCTGCAGGGGACCTACTCTGGTCATCTTAGGTCACCAGTCTGGGTCTTTATCTTTGGGTGAAGGCTCTGTTACTGATGTTAGGTAAGATACAAGGCAATGGCAGTCAATGACCAGAATATTTTGTATGGTTCTGAATGGCAGTTACATTATCACTTTGCCGAACACCCCTTAACCTAACCTTTCTGATGGAGCAAACTGAACATATTTTGAGTCCTATGCCGAACCCAGTCCCTTACCATTGTTGGATCTGTAGTGTTGGTTGAATAACGTTAACTTTACACTTCCAACCAGATATGACGATGTGACGTTATCTAGCTAACGTTAGATCTCTAGCTAGATTCCATTCAGTGGGAGCTTTCAGCACACAGCCAGCTAACTAGCTAGCTAACGACGACAGCAGACATGCTAGAAAGTTCACCAGTCAGTTAGCCAGCTAACTTTACTTGTTGTACTACTAGCCAGCTAACGTTATAGGGTTTGTTTGGCTAATTAGCTAGCTAACGTTAACTAAAGCTATGCAAATTCAATCATGTCGTTTATTCTCCGCTTACTGTTATGAGGAAGCGCCCCGAATGACTGCTCACACGTTTCTTGTAGTTTTCACTGTTAATACATGAGGATAGATTAACTCTATTTAGCAGGATCTGCTCAATTTTGAAATTCCCTCCACTGGCGCCGCCATAACACCTTCTACAGAACAAAACAATCACACTTCCGGTTTCTTCGTTAGTAGGAAATTATACAATGGCCCCCCTTGGTTTGCATGTTACGTTGCGTGTGCTTGTGTAAATGGTGGACTCTACGGCAGATTTAATCTAAGACTAGGCGATTGCTGGACTACGGCTAATCTTAATTTTCATCTTCAGTATTGTCCAATATGTTCTCTATGGAGACCTGCGATACAGTATCATTATTTGGATATTATCTTTGTTGTTTTATGTTGCTGGGTTGGAGACTTCATCTATTTAACCTTCACAGTAACAGTTGACTTCCTGTATTCTTACTGGCTCTGGAGTAGATAACAATATTGTGACGTAATTAAGTAGTCAAATATAGGGCATGCCTTAAACCCCTAATTTAATTTAATGTTTTGGGTTACGTTGACATAATCAACAATTTTATTATTTCACCAGGTGTCTGAAAACAAAGGTTCATGTTTGATTCATGTTGCTTGCTATATCCTACATACACAGCCAATCACACACACACACACACACACACACACACACACACACACACACACACACACACACACACACACACACACACACACACACACACCTGCACAAATGATAAGTCAGCTTTCTTCCAAACATATTAAAATAGTTTATTTCGTTTTTCACTTTAAACAAACCAAAGGCGGCAAGGTAGCCTAGTGGTTAGAGAGTTGGACTAGTAACCGAAAGGTCTGTCGTTCTGCCCGTGAACAGGCAGTTAACCCACTGTTCCTACCCCGTCATTGAAAATAAGAATTTGTTCTTAACTGACTTGTCTAGTTAAGTAAAGGTAAAAAAACATTTTTTTTAAAAAGCTTCCTCTCCATCTCATGAGATTGTAGCCTATATGTCTGTGTGTGTACATGTCTGTGTCCTTCACCTGTCTATGTGTGGTGTGTATAATCAACCCAACCCTATTTTTGTGTATGTGTGTAAACCTGCATCTCTGACCCTCTGAACCTGCATTGAGGATCTTGCTAATTTTATCATGAATTCACTCATGGAGCAAGAGCTGCTGTTCTGTGGAGAGTGGGCAGGGGGAGCTGTTTCACTTCTTGGTGAAGAACTCGTTGCACACCATGGTGAGGCAGGCCACCAGTGTGACGTACTCCTGGAAGTCCACACTGCCATCTGCGTTAGCGTCCAGATCTTTGAAGATCTTGTCAACCTTTGCCTGGTCAGTGTTTTTCTGTTATAATGATCAGAGAGAGAGAGAGGTAATGGGTGAGACCTTGATTTCAGAAGTTCAAACTAGAATCCACACAGTTGTTATGTGTTTATAAAGGTGTGAGAGATTAAGTTATTCTATTGGATGAGGCGGGTCATGTGTTTGTGATGTTCCAAGCAATTCAGTATTTCAATAGTGTCTGTCTTTAGCAGTATTGTATTTGGTCGTGCTGCTAATAAAGCATGATTGAACTGAACTGTTCCTAGGATCCACTCACCCCCATGATCTCTCCAAGCTCAGCGTTGAGCAGATCTTTGAGTTCTCCCTTGCTCAGACTCGTCTTGTCGCCCTCCTTGCCAGAGTACTTGTGGAAGGCTGAGATGAGCAATGCCATACCCTGCTGGACCTGTGACATGGTGACTACAACACACACACACACAGAGACAGAGACACAGAGAGAGAATGGAGTGAATGGAGGTACACATTTAGCTTATTCATTTACAGTATTATCAATTCAAGTCTATTTTTATCTTACATCCGGGTTACCATTCCATACGTTCCATAAGTCTGGGAAATAAAGTCATGTTGGCACTGGTTTAATCATGTTTAAACATAAGGTTCAGGTTGAATAGAGGGTTTAAAGACTATTAACGGTTTTTGCACACGAAGCAAAGACTTAACTACACACACACCACGCCCCACTTCTGCAAACAGGTTCTACATCTATACCACAAAAGAAGAGAAAGAGAGGGGGAGAAGAGATGGAGAGCAACGCAACAGAGGCAATTAGAGAGGGAGAGAGGTAAGAGATGGAGACATAGGGAGAGAGGCGGCGAGAGAAGGAAGAGAGAAGCGGATATGGAGGGGAGAAAGGAAGAGGAGAGGGGGCTGAGTTGTTTAAACACAAACAGACATGGCTCTAGCCAACGCCCTTGCATGTCTCTCTCATTAACTCTGGGGGATTTTAAGGAGAGAAAGGAAATTGGTGGATCGGCTGAAAGGCGCGTTGGTAATTTCAGGCAAACGATAACATAGAAATCCCAGCACCTCCCCCACCCCTCACCTGTCTCCACCCTCTATCTATCTTGTTTGCTTAAGGTGTGTCTCTTCAATCTGTCCTTTCACATATCTCACCATTATGTGGGGAGGTGGTTCTCTCTATTCTCTCTTTCTCTGCCTACTCGTAGTCTAGGTGGTGTGAAACTTCTGAGTTTAAGGAAGCGTCTGTAATGTAAATCCCTCTTTTAGCTGACCCTCCTCTCCAGTGTGACTTGCAGTAAGTGCGGTCAAATAAGGACGTTGAAGCAACCATACAGTACGAACATGGGAAGCACAACATTATAGTTGTAAGGAACAACCCCAGTCACTGTGGTGGACTCCACTGATCTCTCTCTGAGTCACTGACATCTGCCCCAGGACATTCAACCAGACACACCTTCTTATCCCCCCTCTGACTGCCCATCTGAGAACTAGAAACATACTCTACTCACAGAATGGTCAGAGCGAGGGGAGAGAGAGTTTATGGTAAGGACAGAGAGAGCGAAAGAGAGAGAGGGGGGTGTGGAGGATAGAAAGAGGTAGTGTTCTGCACTATGGAAGGATTGAGGGAGGAAGAGAGAGAGGGGAGGAGGAGGAAGAGAAGAGAGATTCTTTCATCTAAACTGCATAGTGCTCTGAGTAGCACCCACACATGTTTGAATGGAAAGGCAGACAAAGTTACGCCCTCCGCAGAGCTTGGCTCAAGATCATAAACAGTGTGGACAGGCACTTACCAACTGTTGCAAAGCACACCCTGAAGTCATTCATACTTTTGCAGTCAAGTATTAATCACTATAAAACATTAAACTACACACAATTACAAATAAATGTTGTAAACCACCCAATGAGAAAGTATAATTTGGCACATCTAACACCTCATAGATAAACACAGCTAAAACAAACTGAAGGTTTTATCAGCGAGGCACTCAGGTACATGTTTTACTAGGTTTAGTTTTCACTCACCGAAGTTGTGCGAGGAGTTGGACAGTCAGAGAAAGAGAGAGAGGGGGAGTGAGGAAGAGAGGGATGGGCTGTTGGTTTTAAACATTGATTACCACACCCCACTCTCCCCTTTCCTCTCCTTGTTCCTCTTTATCTGATGGAAATGGAAACTGCAATGTTCTGTTCTCTTCTTCATGTGAACTAGTTACTGAACGAATTATAATAGGCATATATATTATCTAAAGTTAATAATTACTTCACATGAATGTATCACCATTGTAACCAATCCACCATTTTGCTCTGGTTCTTCCTGGACTTCCCCTATAAAAAAACAACAACAGAAAACATACAGAGAGGAGAAATCCCTGCATATGTCTAATGTCTTTGAATGAGCATAAATACCTCTTATTCTGACTGGAGTTATTCATTTAACAACTTTTCATTTAAGAAGAATGTGGTAAAACTGCAGCGTTCTCCTGGCCAAACTAACCTGTAGGGCTACCTTATTGGCTAACTTGCTCCATATACCCCTCAGGGAAATTGTGAACATTACTATTCTAAAGTAGAAAATTAAACTTTTCATTTATTTTTATTTAGTTTTGATTGAAAATATAAATCAAATTAAAGTCTATTTGTCACGTGCGCCGAATACCACAGGTATACCTTACAGTGAAAAAGGTATTAGGTGAACAATAGGTAAGTAAAGAAATAAAAACAACAGTAAAAAGACAGTGAAAAACAATAGTGAGGCTATATAAAGTAGCGAGGCTATTAAAGTAGTGAGGCTACATACAGACACCGGTTAGTCGGGCTGATTGAGGTAGTATGTGCATGTAGATATGGTGAAAGTGACTATGCATATATGATGAACAGAGAGTAACAGTAGTGTAAAGAGGGGTTGGTGGGTGGTGGGTGGCGGGTGGCGGGACACAGTGCAGAGAGCCCGGTTAGCCAATGTGCGGGAGCAATGGTTGGTCGGGCCAATTGAGGTAGTATGTACATGAATGTATAGTTAAAGTGACTGTGCATAAATGATAAAAAGAGAGTAGCAGCAGCGTAAAAGAGGGGTTGGGGGGAGGCACACAATGCAAATAGTCCAGGTAGCCATTTGATTACCTGTTCAGGAGTCTTATGGCTTGGGGGTAAAAACTGTTGAGAAGCCTTTTGGTCCTAGACTTGGCACTCTGGTACCGCTTGCCATGCGGTAGTAGAGAGAACAGTCTATGACTGGGGTGGCTGGGGTCTTTGACAATTTTTAGGGCCTTCCTCTGACACCGCCTGGTGTAGAGGTCCTGGAAGGCAGGCAGCTTAGCCCCAGTGGTGTACTGGGCCGTACGCACTACCCTCTGTAGTGCCTTGTGGTCGGAGGCTGAGCAATTGCCGTACCAGGCAGTGATGCAACATGCTCTCGATGTTGCAGCTGTAGAACCTTTTGAGGATCTCAGGACCCATGCCAAATCTTTTTAGTTTCCTGAGGGGGAATAGGCTTTGTCGTGCCCTCTTCACGATTGTCTTGGTGTGTTTGGACCACTCTAGTTTGTTGGTGAAGTGGACACCAAGGAACTTGAAACTCTGAACCTGCTCCACTACAGCCCCGTCGATGAGAATGGGGGTGTACTCGGTCCTCCTTTTCCTGTAGTCCACAATCATCTCCTTAGTCTTGATTTGTTGAGGGATAGGTTGTTATTCTGGCACCACCCGGCCAGGTCTCTGACCTCCCTATAGGCTGTCTCGTCATCAGGCTACTGTTGTGTCATTTGGAGTCGTGCCAGGCCATGCAGTCGTGGGTGAACATGGAGTACTGGAGGGGACTGAGCACGCACCCTTGGGGGGATCCAGTGTTGAGCATTAGCGTGGCAGATGTGTTGCTACCTACCCTCACCACCTTTGGGCGGCCCGTCAGGAAGTCCAGGATCCATTTGCAGAGGGAGGTGTTTAGCCACAGGATCCTTAGCTTAGTGATGAGCTTTGAGGGTACTATGGTGTTGAACGCTGATCTGTAGTCAATGAATAGCATTCTCACATAAGTGTTTTTATCCAGGTGGGAAAGGGCAGTGTGGAGTGCAATAGAGATTGCATCATCTGTGGATCTGTTTGGGTGGTATGCAAATTGGAGTGGGTCTAGGGTTTCTGGGATAATGGTGTTGATGTGAGCCATTACCAGCCTTTCAAAGCACTTCATGGCTACGGACGTGAGTGCTACGGGTCTGTAGTCATTTAGGCAGGTTGCCTTTGTGTTCTTGGGCACAGGGACTATGGTGGTCTGCTTGAAACATGTTGGTATTACGGACTCAATCAGGGACATGTTGAAAATGTCAGTGAAGACACCTGCCAGTTGGTCAGCACATGCCCGGAGCACACATCCTGGTAATCCGTCTGACCCCGCAGCCTTGTGTATGTGGACCTGTTTAAAGGTCTTACTCACGTCAGCTACGGAGAGCGTGATCACACAGTCGTCCGGAACAGCTGATGCTCTCATACATGCCTCAGTGTTGCTTGCGTCGAAGCGAGTATGGTAGGGTCGTGTCCCTGGGCAGCTCGTGGCTGTGCTTCCCTTTGTAGTCTGTAATAGTTTGCAAGCCCTGCCACATCTGACGAGCGTCGTAGCCGGTGTATTATGATTCAATCTTAGCCCTGTATTGACGCTTTGCCTGTTTGATGGTTCGTCGCAGGCAATAGCAGGATTTCTTGTAAGCTTCCGGGTTAGAGTCCCGCACCTTGAAAGTGGCAGCCCTGCCCTTTAGCTCAGTGGATATTACTGTTTTTGATGTCCCGTTGGTAGGATATTCGTGATCGTACCTCGTCTAATTTACTGTCCAATCATTGCACGTTGGCGATTATTATTGACGGTAACGGCAACTTTCCCACTCGCCGTCTGCGGGTCCTCACGAGGCATCCCGCTCTGTGTCCCCTGTACCTGCGTTTCTTCCTCTTGCAAATAACGGGGATGTTTGCCCTGTAGGGTGTTTGGAGAATGTTGTGTGCGTCTTGCTTGTTGAAGAAAAAAATCTTTGTCTAATCCGAGGTGAGTGATCGCTGTCCTGATATCCAGAAGCTCTTTGTCTAATCCGAGGTGAGTGATCGCTGTCCTGATATCCAGAAGCTCTTAGTCTAATCCGAAGTGAGTGATCGCTGTCCTGATATCCAGAAGCTCTTTGTCTAATCCGAGGTGAGAGATCACTGTCCTGATATCCAGAAGCTCTTAGTCTAATCCGAGGTGAGTGATCGCTGTCCTGATATCCAGAAGCTCTTAGTCTAATCCGAGGTGAGTGATCGCTGTCCTGATATCCAGAAGCTCTTTGTCTAATCCGAGGTGAGTGATCGCTGTCCTGATATCCAGAAGCTCTTAGTCTAATCCGAAGTGAGTGATCGCTGTCCTGATATCCAGAAGCTCTTTGTCTAATCCGAGGTGAGAGATCACTGTCCTGATATCCAGAAGCTCTTAGTCTAATCCGAGGTGAGTGATCGCTGTCCTGATATCCAGAAGCTCTTAGTCTAATCCGAGGTGAGTGATCGCTGTCCTGATATCCAGAAGCTCTTTGTCTAATCCGAGGTGAGTGATCGCTGTCCTGATATCCAGAAGCTCTTAGTCTAATCCGAGGTGAGTGATCGCTGTCCTGATATCCAGAAGCTATTTTTTGCCAGAAGATATGACTGCAGAAACATTCAGTACAAAATAAGTTACAAATAACGCGAAAAAAAGCACATAATAACACAATTGGTTTGGCGCCCATAAAACTGCTGCCATTTCTTCCGGCCATATCAAATCTGAGGATGACCAGACTAACAAATAGTGAAAGTGCTTTTCTATATACATTTTCACACGTTTGTCCTGTTTAGCATGGTCATATAGTGACTATAGGTGACATGCCCTGTGAGCAGAGGCATCACACACAACATCCTGTGAGCAGAGGCATCACACACAATATCCTGTGAGCAGAGGCATCACACACAACACCCTGTGAGCAGAGGCATCACACACGGTGGTGTGACTTATTTACAGTGCTTGACATGGACTGAAATTGGTTCCGGTATTCATTTTGGTTGGCGGTACTGTTTATATTTAGGTGCAGGAGCTCCACAATACTTTTGAGATAATATTCTATAAGAGGAACAGGAGCTCAAGCAGAAAATAACTTGAGGTGCTGGTACTCAGCTTCGGTGAGCTCCTGCCCAAGTCAAGCACTGCTTATTTATCCTTTATCTCATGGGAAACACACCACACACAAGACTTTACAGTAGAGAGGCAACAAGGCAAGATAGTGCTGGTCATTTAGTACCACTGTAGTTCTACAATCAGTCTTGTGTGTGTGTGTGTGTGTGTGTGTGTGTGTGTGTGTGTGTGTGTGTGTGTGTGTGTGTGTGTGTGTGTGTGTGTGTGTGTGTGTGTGTGTGTGAGTGAGTGTATGCGTGTCTGCGTGTGTGAAATAGCAGTCAGACTAATATCACATGCTTCTCTGAGGGGTGTGTGGTGTTGCCTGATTACTGCAACAAGCACGACAAAGACTCGTTCAAAGAACATGACGGACCTTTTACATTCTCCCAACCAATTGTGCTATTTTGTTATTTTTTTTGTGTTTTGTGTAACTTATTTTTTAACTTATTGGGTACATAATGTTGCTGCTACCGTCTCTTATGTCCGAAAACAACTTCTGGACATCAGAAAAGCGATTACTCACCACGGACTGAAAGAAACCTTTTCCTTTAACGAGTCTGACGAGAAGGATATCTTGCTTTCACTGGGACAGGCCCAGATCCACACATGTTGCGTGAAGTCAGGCGCAGGAGATTCAAACTGAGTGTAATGGAGTTATTTAATAACAATGAACGAAACTTACTCCAAAGACTAAATGTAACAAATAACAAAAATGGGTACGAGGACCCGACGCGCACCAATACAAAAATATATACAACACTGAAATAAAAACAGAGAGGCTACCGCTGCTAAAATGAGGGGTGGGCGTGTGTGTCTTTTTGGCAATAACAGCTAGTGCACAATGTCTAATTTTAAAGAAGTCTAGAGGTATTGCTCGTCTGAGTACCTTAACCTTTTTGGGATAGGGGGCAGCATTTTCACTTTTGGATGAATAGCGTGTCAATTGTGAACTGCATCCTACTCTGTCCCAGATGCTATTATATGCATATTATTATTAGTATTGGATAGAAAACACTCTGAAGTGTCTAAAACTGTTTGAATGATGTCTGTGAGTATAACAGAACTCATATGGCAGACGAAAACCTG
This sequence comes from Oncorhynchus mykiss, assembly GCF_013265735.2. NCBI lineage: Eukaryota > Metazoa > Chordata > Actinopteri > Salmoniformes > Salmonidae > Oncorhynchus > Oncorhynchus mykiss. The sequence goes on along the minus strand of NC_048566.1, from coordinate 16,990,561 downwards.
AGAAAAATCAGGTTTGTAATTTTTCAAAGCTTGGCCTACCGAATACACATTGAGATATGGATAAAGTTGCACTTCTTACGGCTTCCACTAGATGTCAACCGTCTTTAGAAACTGGTTTGAGGATAACTACTATAAAGGAGGGGCTCATAAAAGCTCTTTGAGTCAGTGGTCTGGCAGAGAGCCTTGGTCTCATGACGCGCGCTACCTCTCGTTCCAGTGCTTTTCTGAAGACAAAGGAATTCTCCGGTTGGAACATTATTGATGTTTTATGTTAAAAACATCCTAAAGATTGTTTCCATACATCATTTGACATGTTTCTAAAGGACTGGTACGGAACTTTTCAAGTTTTTGTCTGGATGAAGTGCCTGCGCCTCATGAAGATGGAGTACTGGGCTGAACACGCTAACAACAAGTGGCTATTTGAACATAAATGATGGAACTTTATGGCACAAATCAGTCATTTATTGTCGAACTGGGATTCCTGGGAGTGCCTTCTGATGAAGATCATCAAAGGTAAGTGAATATTTATGGTGTTGTTTCTAACTTTGTTGATTCCAAAATGGCGGATATTCCTCTGGCTGTTTTGGGTTTTGAGCGCCGTTCTCAGATTATGCTTTTTTCGTAAAGTTTTTTTGAAATCTGACACAGCGGTTGCATTAAGGAGAATATCTTTAATTCTGTGAATAACACTTGTATCTTTTATCAATGTTTATTATGAGTATTCACGTCGGTAGCCATGAAGTACTTTGAAAGGCTGGTCATGGCTCACATTAACAGCATCCTCCCGGACACCCTAGACCCACTCCAAATTGCATGCAGCCCCAACAGATCCACAGATGATGCAATCTCAATTGCACTCCATACTGCCCTTTCTCACCTGGAAAAATGGAACACCTATGTGAGAATGCTGTTCATTGACTACAGCTCAGCGTTCAACACTATAGTGCCCACGAAGCTCATCACTAAGGTAAGGACTCTGGGACTAACCACCTCCCTCTGCAACTGGATCCTGGACTTCCTGACTGGCCGCCCCCAGGTGGTAAGATTAGGCAACAACACGTCTGCTACGCTGATCCTTAACACTGGGGCCCCTCAGGGGTGTGTACTTAGTCCCCTCCTTTATTCCCTGTTCACCCACAACTGCATGGCCAATTACGACTCCAACACCATCATTAAGTTTGCTGACGACACAACAGTGGTAGGCCTGATCCCCAACAACGATGAGATGGTCTATAGGGAGGAGGTCAGAGAACTGGCAGTGTGGTGCCAGGACAACAACCTCTCCCTCAAGGTGAGCAAGACAAAGGAGCTGATCGTGGACTACAGGAAAAGGCGGGCCGAACAGGCCCCTATTAACATCGACGTGGCTGTAGTGGAGCGGGTTATAAATTCATTGGTGTCCACATAACCAACGAACTATCATGGTCCAAACATATCAAGAAGACTGAGACTGAAAAGATTTGGCATGGGTCCCCAGATCCTCAAAAGTTTCTAGTGCTGCACCATCAAGAGCATCCTGACGGGTTGCATCACCGCCTGGTATGGCAACTGCTCGGCATCTGACCATAAGACGCTACAGAGGGTAGTGCGAATGGCCCAGCATATCACTGGGGCCGAGCTTCCTGCCATCCAGGACCTATATAATAGGCGGTGTCAGAGGAAAGCCCATAACATTGTCAGAGACTCCAGTCACCTTAGTTATAGACTGTTTTCTCTGCTACCGCACGGCAAGCGGTACCGGAGCGCCAAGTCTAGGACCAAAAGGCTCCTCAACAGCTTCTACCCCCAAGCCATAAGACTGCTGAACAATTTGGACAATTTACATTGACCCCCCCTCCCTTTTGTACACTGCTGCTACTCTCTGTTTGTTTGTTACCTATGCCTAGTAACTTCGCCCCCACCTACATGCACAGATGACCTCAATTAGCCTGTACCCCCGCACACTGACTTGGTACCGGTGCCCCCTGTATATAGCCTTGTTATGTTATTCTTATTGTGTTACTTTTTATTATTACTTTTTTTTTGTCTACTTGGTAAATTATTTATTCTTCTTGAACTGCACTGCTGGTTAACCTGTTTGGGATAGGGGGCAGCATTTTCGGCTACTCAGTCCCAGTTGGTAATATGTGCCTAGTATTAGTAGATTTGGATAGAAAACACTCTGAAGTTTCTAAAACTGTTTGAATGATGTCTGTGAGTATAACAGAACTCATATGGCAGGTTAAAACCTGAGAAAAATCCAACCAGTAAGTGGGAAATCTGATAAAACACAGTGTCTATGGGGTAAAATTGCACTTCATAAGGCTTCCACTAGATGTCAACAGTCTTTAGAACCTTGTTTGATGCTTCTACTGTAAAGGAGGGGCTTATAAGGGCTCTTTGAGTCAGTGGTCTGGCAGAGTGTCACAAGCTCGTGACGCTCATTCACGTGAGAGTTAGCCAGCGTTCCATTGCATTTCTGAAAACAAAGGAATTCTCCGGTTGGAACATTATTGAAGATTTATGTTAAAAACATCCTAAAGATTGATTCTATACATCGTTTGACATGTTTCTACGGACTGTAACATAACTTTTGGACTTTTTTGTCTGCACCTAGTGATCGCGCGTCATGAAGTTGGATTACTGGGCTGAATGCGCTAAAAACAAGGAGGAATTTGGACATAAATTATGAACTTTATCGAACAAATCAAACATTTATTGTGGAACTGGGATTCCTGGGAGTGCATTCTGATGAAGATCATCAAAGGTAAGTGAATATTTCTAATGCTATTTCTGACTTCTGTTGACTCCAACATGGCGGATATGTCTTTGGCTTGTTTTGTCGTCTGAGCGCCGTAGTCAGATTATTGCATGGTTTGCTTTTTCTGTAAAGTTTTTTTGAAATCTGACACAGTGGTTGTATTAACTTCTTGCGACTAGGTGGCGCTATTACATTTTTTTGGATGAAAAACAATCCCGTTTTAACCTGTTAGAGCTCTAGGGGCGCTATTTCATTTTTGGATAAAAAACGTTCCCGTTTTAAGCGCGATATTTTGTCACGAAAAGATGCTCGACTATGCATATTCTTGACAGTTTTGGAAAGAAAACACTCTGAAGTTTCAGAATCTGCAAAGATTTTGTCTGTAAGTGCCCCAGAACTCATTCTACAGGCGAAACCAAGATGATGCATCACCCAGGAATTAGCAGAATTTCTGAAGCTCTGTTTTCCATTCTCTCCTTATATGGCTGTGATTGCGCAACGAATGAGCCTACACTTTCTGTCGTTCGCCCAAGGTCTTAGCAGCATTGTGACGTATTTGTAGGCATATCATTGGAAGATTGACCATAAGAGACTACATTTTCCAAGTGTCCGCCTGGTGTCCTGCGTCGAATTCGGTGCGCAATTGCCAGCTGCTTCTACTTTACCATTTGATTCAGGGGAGAAAGCATGTGTCCAAGAACGATGTATCAATGAAGAGATATGTGAAAAACACCTTGATGATTGATTCTAAACAACGTTTGCCATGTTTTCAGTCGATATTATGGAGTTAATTTGGAAAAAAGTTTGCGTTTTGAGGACTGAATTTATGGATTTTTTTTGGTAGCCAAATGTGATGTATAAAACGGAGCTATTTCTAATACACAAGGAATCTTTTTGGAAAAACTGAGCATCTGCTATCTAACTGAGAGTATCCTCATTGAAAACATCAGAAGTTCTTCAAAGGTAAATGATTTTATTTGAAGGCTTTTATGTTTTTGTTAATGTTGCGTGCTGGATGCTAACGCTAATGCTAACGCTAAATGCTAATGCGAAATGCTAACTCTAGCTAGCTACTTTTACACAAATTATTGTTTTCCTATGGTTGAGAAGCATATTTTGAAAATCTGAGATGACAGTGTTGTTTACAAAAGGCTAAGCTTGAGAGATGGCATATTTATTTCATTTAATTTGCGATTTTCATAAATAGTTAACGTTGTGTTATGCTAATGAGCTTGCTGATAGATTTACACAATCCTGGATACAGGGGTTTTTTCATAGCTAAACGTGACGCAGAAAACGGAGCGATTTGTCCTAAACAAATAATCTTTCAGGAAAAACTGAACATTTGCTATCTGAGAGTCTCTTCATTGAAAACATCTGAAGTTCTTCAAAGGTAAATGATTTTTTTGAATGCTTTTCTGTTTTTTTGTGTAAATGTTGCCAGCTGAATGCTAACGCTAAATGCTACGTTAGCCATCAATACTGTTACACAAATGCTTGTTTTGCAATGGTTGAGAAGCATATTTTGAAAATCTGAGATGACAGTGTTGTTAACAAAAGGCTAAGCTTGAGAGCTAGCATATTTATTTCATTTCATTTGCGATTTTCATGAATAGTTAACGTTGCGTTATGGTAATGAGCTTGAGTCTGTATTCACGAACCCGGATCCGGGATGGGGAGATCAGAAAGGTTAAACAAGATATTTTGTCACGAAAAGATGCTCGACTATGCATATAATTGACAGCTTTGGAAAGAAAACACTCTGACGTTTCCAGAACTGCAAAGATATTGTCTGTGAGTGCCACAGAACTGATGTTACAGGCGAAACCCAGATAAAAATCCAACCAGGAAGTGCCGCATTTTTTGAAACCGCCTCATGTCAATGACTCCTTATATGGCTGTGAATGAGCTACGAATGAGCTTACGTTTTCCACGTATCCCCCAAGGTGTCTACAGCATTGTGACGTCTTTTTAGGCATTTCCATTGAAGAATGGCCGTAAGGGACCATATATAGCATGTGGTCACATGGTGTCTCCCGCAGAAAATCTTGCGTAAAATACTGAGGTAGCCATTTTTCCAATCGCTTCTTATGAGAAACCAATTGCCTCGACGGATATATTATCGAATATATATGTTAAAAACACCTTGAGGATGGATCCTAAACAATGTTTGCCGTGTTTCTGTCGATATTATGGAGCAAATTTTGAAAAAAGTTTGCCGTTATAGTTGTAGCATTTTCCGGTCGATTTCTCAGCCAAGCATGATGAAGAAACGGGAGCTATTTCGCCTACAAAAATAATATTTTGGGAAAAAAGGAACATTTGCTATCTAAGAGTCTCCTGAGTGAAAGCATCTGAAGTTCTTCAAAGGTAAATTATTTAATTCGGTTGCTTTTGTTATTTTCGTGAAAATGTTGCCTGCTGCCAGCAGAGCCTAGCATAGCATTATGCCATGACAAACTTACACAAATTGTCTAGCGTTGGCTGTAACGCATATTTTGAAAATCTGAGATGACAGTGTTGTTAACAAAAGGCTAAGCTTGTGTTTGAATATATTTATTTCATTTCATTTGCGATTTTCATGAATAGGAAAAGTTTCTAGGGGTATTTATGTCCGCTGCATTATGCTAATGCGTTTGAGGCTACGGAATTGCTCGTCGCAAGAGGTTAGGGAGAAGTCTATATTTAATTCTCTGAATAACACTTGTATCTTTTATCAATGTTTATTTTGAGTATTTCTGTAAATTGATGTGGCTCTCTGCAACATCACCGGATGTTTACTGAACGTAAAGCACCAATGTAAACTGAGATTTTGGGATATAAATATGCACTTTATCGAACAAAACATACATGTATTGTGTAACATGATGTCCTATGAGTGTCATCTGAGGAAGATCATCCAAGGTTAGTGATGAATTTGATCTATATTTCTGCTTTTTGTGACTCCTCTCTTTGGCTGGAAAAATGGCTCTGTGTGTTTTTGTGATTTGGCTCTGACCTAACATAATCATATGTTGTGCTTTCGCTGTAAAGCCTTTTTGAAATCGGACACGATGGGTAGATTAAGGGCTTGTAAGTAAGCATTTTACGGTAAAGTCTACACTTGTTGTATTTGGCGCATGTGACAAATAAAGTTTGATTTGATTCACAACTATCACCACTTCCTGGAACCCATCTCAGCTCTAGCCCTTTCACATGTACCATCACACGGGTGTGATCATTCTACAGTGGTCCCTGAAGCCTACGATCACACCTGGGTGATTAGAATGCTCATTTAGAATGGACAGTTTCGAATGACGCAGCAATCAGCATTTGAGCTGGCCACACTTTTTTCAGAAACTATTTACACAAACACAGTCCTTACAAAGTTATGTCCAGAATGTGAGCAGTTTATTTTTGGATACAATGTTCAGATATTCACAGAAGTATCTATAACATAACACAATCATCCAACCCGGAAAAATGTAGGCTACATTTGTCTTAGCGCTAACTGAGGAAAGATTGACTCAACAACACAAGGTCATATTTTTACATCTCTCGGCTGACATAAACTACAATATGAATTAGCTAATAGCAATTACTATTTATAATTAATCACATCACGGGTGAGCTCACCATTGATCTAAATAATTGCGTTAAACACTTTCTAGAAATCGAAAGCAACCCGAGGAGGCTTTTTTTCCTCACAGAAACCAAAGATAATAAGAGAAGACAAGATGAGTTTGGTCTGTGTATAGTATGAACTTCCTGAAATTAGTAAACCCTTACTCACCTCATTTTGTTATAGCTTATTTGGTCCGACAGACGATTACGTGAAACCCAGAATGCATTGTATGTCAACAAACATGGCTCCACACACATAGCTGGAATTAGCTTAGCTCATCATTTTACACACATAATATGTGCCCATTATAATCTCTGCAAGAATCGGAATGCATGGTTTATCACCGTTACTTGAAAACGTGAATAAAACAGTAAATATATATCAATAATTACCACACAAAACATTTTCTGATAGTGATTTATTGATACAAATGGCATGTGCCGGCAGTCAATCACATAACCTCTCACTCCCTCTCTGAACCGCTCAGTGTTGTTTATGTATGTAGTTAGTGAGATAAGCTGTAGCATTAGCAATGTCTTTCTATAGGAGACAACTCACAAATGCAGAAATTCTGGATATTTTTTACAATTCTGACAATGAGTCTGAGTATGAAAGTCAGGGATCAGATTCTGACAGTGACAGTGAGGAGCTGCCCCCCAGCCATTGAGAACCCTAAATCTGAGGACTACTTGTCCACTGACAAAGTTCCAGTTCCCTTTGAAGATGCTGGTGGTGATGGAGGCAGACTGACAGTGGACGAAGTACAGGAGTTCTGTGGTAGCTGGAAGGCTGCCAGTCATTTCACCCCTCCTGTCCCTGCTGTTTGCTTCAACAGTTCTTCAAGTTGTTTCTGACAGAGGAGCTGGTGGGAGACTGTTATGAATTTGAATAATGACTAAATGATGACTAAATGATGTATACATTTAACGTAGAACTATAACTAACAGAATTCTACCCTGTCTCTGTATAATGATGAAGAATGTTTGTCCATAAGAGAAGATGAACTGTGGCAGACAACTTGTGACCTCTGTGAAACTGATAACAGGGAAGGAAGTCTCCCCACACAAAGAGGGGAGAAACTGTTGGGCTTGCAGGAGATTGTGCCACCTGTTGCAGGATGTGATAAGCAATGTATGAAGACTTGTAAACTATATTGTCATTGTCTTATAAGAGGAGGGACAGTTATGACAAAATGAGAGGTATATAAACAAATGTACATGTAAGGATGGGCAGAGCTCTCGTGAATAAACGTTGCTGACTATTGTAGACTGGCCTCTGTCTGTTTCATTTCAACAAGAACCTTACAAATTCTTGGTAACAGACCGAGTAGTTTAATTGAAGTTCAGTTTATGAACATTGAGAACATAATTCTCTTAACAGAGATACAGTAGAGACCAATCACTATGCCTTGTAGCTACAGGAGAAGAGAAAGCCAGGAGTGGGGGGGCCAACCACAATTTGTGAAATGTATTCTATCCTGGTGACAGTCCTTCTCATGGGGAAAGCAAAGAAAAACTCCATAAGACAATACTGGAGCATAGATCCTATGTTTGCAACTCCCTACTTTGCCACCTTCTTTTCCCAAGACTGCTTCCTAGTTCTGCTGTGATGACTGCATTTCATCAACAATGCTACTGCCATCCTAATTGACCCGTTGTCATGAGAACGTTCAATCACAATGATGATAACTAAACATTTTTTTAAGCTTTGACCAATCCCTGAGGTTTGTAAGACCCTGGGTTTAATAATAATTAGACAAAGGTTTGTAAGCTTTATTCAGAGAATGTTCAGAAGTCAACCAAAACTTGAACAGTCTTTATAACCCCCTCTACGCGCACACACACACACACACACACACACACACACACACACACACACACACACACACACACACACACACACACACACACTGTGACGACCCTCCCACTCTGTTTGCCGTATTCTCTCTTTGTTCTTGTTTCCTTATTAGGATGCCGATGGGTGGAGTTGGGAGTGTCGTCAGCTACATGGGAAACACCTGGGCCCGGTGTGTCCCAGGATAAATAGACCTCTTCCACATTCATGGAAGAGGCTCTCCATGCAGACACCTTTCTAGATTTTGTTGTGTTTCTTGGTGGCTTTTTGGTTGTTTGCTTTGACACCTTTCAACACCCTACATTATCACATTCATGCATGCAAAACACTCACTTACACTACTGATTACACACACCATTGTATATCATCCGGGATATTTGAACTATTGGTTTGGGAGACCGTGGAGGTACGTGTTTGGTTTGCATATTTTGTTTGAGTTAGATAGGTCCAGTATTGGTTGCCTTTGTTGTTTGGATTGTGTGCTGCGTTGGAGAGAGTATTATGGTTGGTTTCCAGGCCCTGCCCAGCCTGGAAAATCTTGTTCTACTTTCTGTTGGGACATTGGTCTGAGGTGACTAAATCGGCTGTGTACCTCGGTGGGAGACTTGGGTAGGATAGTGGAACTTGCTACCCGGAGCTATAGCCTTTTTCCCCTGATGGGCTTAGCGACGTGTTTCAATTTTTGGACATGTTGGGCATGGTTAAATGTTTATTTTTGTGTGGTGTCTGTGGACAGCAGTTGTCTCGCGGGCACATCTGTGGCTTGGTGGATTTTGCCAGCATTCTGGGGAGTTCTATTTCCTTGCCAGCGGGCTACAGTGCGTAAATTCCCAATGCAAATCCGCACAAAGACTAGGGTTGAGTTATTGTAGGTTTTGGGGAAGCTCCGTATCTCATCTCTCTTCTGTGGTGCTCAGTGTGATTGTCATTTCTCTGGTTGTAGTCTGATGTGCTCAGCAGAGGGGTTGAGCAAGATTATTTACTTATGACTATGGTGTCTCATGTAGACAAGTTCATTCGCTTTCCATCAGAGGAACTGTTAGAATTATGTACTAAAGAACAGCTGTTGAAGATCGCTGAACACTACAAGGTTGAATGATTGAAATTAGTGAGATTCTGTTATGTTGGGAAGTGACTATGAATCGTTGGGAAGTGACTATGAATCGTTGGGAAGTGACTATGAATCGTTGGGAAGTGACTATGAATCGTTGGGAAGTGACTATGAATCGTGGGAAGTGACTATGAATTGTTGAGAGTTGTTGTAAAAATTAAGGACCCTGATGTTCTTTTCGTTGGCGTTTGTAGCTGTTGTCTTTTGTTCCATGTTCCTGAATGTTTACGTGACTGACCATTGTTTGGGGTTGTCATGTTTTATCTTTCCTGTCTGTTCCCTCCTGGTCTTGTGTTCTTCTTTCCTCTTAAACATTGCTTCCTATGCGCAAAGGTTGCTGAGGTCTGGGGAGGAGGAGGTTGGCTGGGGCAGGTGGAGGTGTGAACACGTAAACCCTCGTCAATTTGGGACGCAGAGGCTGTGTCAATTTGGGACGCAGAGGCTGTGTCAATTTGGGACGCAGAGGCTGTGTCAATTTGGGACGCAGAGGCTGTGTCAATTTGGGACGCAGAGGCTGTGTCGTTGTTCCGGGGCCCTTGTTGGTCCCCGGTTTTATGGGGGGGAATGTGACGACCCTCCCACTCTGTCTGCCGTATTCTCTCTTTGTTCTTGTTTCCTTATTAGGATGCCGGTGGGCGGAGTTGGGAGGGTTGTCAGCTACATGGGAAACACCTGGGCCAGGTGTCCCAGGATAAGTAGACCTCTTCCACATTTGTGGAAGAGACTCTTTCCATGTAGACACCTTTCTAGATTTTGTGTTTCTTGGTGGCTTTTTGGTTGTTTGCTTTGGCACCTTTCAACACCCTGCATTATCACTTCATGCATGCAAAACACTCACTTACACTACTGATTACTGATTACACACACCATTGTATATTATACTTAGTTACATATTTAATAAATATATATTTTGTTACTCCTTTTCTTGATACTACCCACCCCGCATGCGGGAGCGTAATCATAGCCTCAAACGAATTAGCATAACGCAGCGGCCATAAATATCCCTAGAGAATTTTCCTATTTATGAAAATCACAAATGAAATATATTGAGACACAGCTTATCCTTTTGTTAATCACACTGTCATCTCAGATTTTCAAAATAGGCTTTACAGCCAACGCTAGACAAGCATTTGTGTGAGTTTATCATGGCATAATGCTATGCTAGACTCTGCTACCAGCAGGCAACATTTTCACAAAAATAAGAAGAGCAATCAAATTAAATAATTTACCTTTGAAGAACTTCCGATGTTTTCACTCACGAGACTCCCAGTTAGATAGCAAATGTTCCTTTTTTCCAAAAATATAATTTTTGTAGTGGAAATAGCTCCGTTTGTTCTTCACGTTTGGCTGAGAAATCAACTGGAAAATGCAGTCACTACACCACTATCGACAGAAACATGGCAAAGGCTGTTTAGAATCAATCCTCAAGGTGTTTTTCACATATCTATTCGATAAAATATCCACCGGGACGATTGGTTTCTCATAAGAAACGATTGGAAAAATGGCTACTTGTGTACTTTATGCAAGCTTTTCTGCAGGAGCCATCATGTGACCACTTGCTCAATATGGTCCCTTATGGCTATTCTTCAACATAAATGCGTAAAAAGACGTCACAATGCTGTAGACACCTTGGGGAATACGTAGAAAGCGTAAGCTCATTCGTAGCGCATTCACAGCCATATAAGGAGTCATTGGCATGCAGGGCTTTCAAAATATGGGGCACTTCCTGGTTGGATGTTTATCTGGGTTTCGCCTGTAACATCAGTTCTGTTGCACTCACAGACAATATCTTTGCAGTTTTGGAAACGTCAGTGTTTTCTATCCAAAGCTGTCAATTATATGCATAGTCGAGCATCTTGTGACAAAATATCTTGTTTAAAACGGGAACGTTTTTTTATCCAAAAATGAAAATACTGCCCCCTAGTTACAAAAGGTTAATAAAAATATATTTTGTTACTCCTTATCTCCACGTTGTCTCCCTTTTGTTACGGGCTTTGAGCCGGTTTGTGACACAGGTTTATCACTTTTCTATCAGCCTTGGCAGTTTCTTGCTGTTCCTTTCCTCCCAGATAAGAGGGACCTTGGAAGGGGCCTCTTTCCTGTTGTCCTTTGATTTCTCAACTCTCAAACCACTACACAACAACACAATGTTCTAGTCACACATTTTATGGAATTATGATTACTAACACATTTCATACAATATGATTTCAGGGTGGAATCCTTTAGTCATTACTTTAAACATAAATTCCCTTATGAATCCACCCTTTGACTAAATATTACACTCTTTTTCATCAACCTTCATTTGGAATTATAAATATCACATGAAAGCAAACAAAACCAATACATGTATTTACATCATATACTCATCAACGACTGTTCTAGGCCTATATCCAATCTTTATTAAATAAACAGTCTGTCTAAACATTGAAGATAGTCTCATCCAACATGGGCTCCTCGTGGTTGAAAGAATCTGAGCCATCTACTAGGCCTGGAGGCATGTAGTTCTCATCCCACCGGTCGGAGCTCAGAATCGGTCCGTACCTCATCATTTGTTGCGTCATCGATCTCTCTAGAGTCCTGGTAATGAAACCTTTCACACACGGAATCACACAGCAACCACACAACACCAACACACTCATACAGGTGAAGCAGCTCATAACACGGTAATTATAAAAAAAATTCAAACATACTGCCGAAACACCCAGTTAGTGAGGTATCCACCCCAGAGTTCTCCGCTAACTCGTTAGCCAATGTGGTTAAACCGGCCAGGGCCTTGGTCACTGATCAATCTGGAGCTGTATTATTAGGAATAAACCGACAACAATGAACCCCTATCATTCTACATTCATAAGTCCTCCTGTGCCTACTTTAGCCTTCTATAACTGGCCTCTGAAGACTAACTTGAACTGGTTGGACCAATAACACCGGGGCGCAAGTTTCTAACCACCCTTTTGGTAGTGTCTATCTTATGCGTCCTTTGCTGGTACAAGCCCACTATACATCAGTTATAGGTGCTGTGAGGTTGAGAATCTTCTCCTGTACTTCCAAACCTAAGTCAGTCACATTAGCTATTGCCTTACAGCCATTAAAATCAACTAAGTTCTTGGTGCCATTATTGTATCTATAACACTGGTCCTCATCAGGAGACCAAGGTGCAGCGATGTAGGCGTTCATGATTTTTAATAAACTGAACACCGCAACATAATAACAAAGTAGAAAAATGAAAGCGCACAGTTCTGTCAGGCAACAAAACAGCTAAACAGAAAAGAACTCCACAAAACCCAAACGGAAAATCACAACTTACATATGATCCCCAATCAGAGACAACGATAGACAGCTGCCTCTGATTGGGAACCACACTAGGCAAAAACAACAAAGAAATAGAAAACATAGATTCTCCCACCCGAGTCACACCCTGACCTAACCAAACATAGAGAATAAATAATGAGCTCTAAGGTCAGGGCGTGACACACGGCCTCTATCTCACTCACTCTCTCCAAGATTATAGCCCCAGGAAACATTCCAAAGAGAGACAAGCAGACACACACACACACACACACACACACACACACACACACACACACACACACACACACACACACACACACACACACACACACACACACACACACACACACACACACACACACATGCAAGCAGACACACAGAAACACACACACACATGCATTCAGGACATTCATGTGATTTGGGGTTGAGACTGGTTGATGTTTAAACATGAAACAGCAAGGATTTGAATTTCAGGGTGGGACCCTTCTGGGCTGCCAGGAGCGTAACAGTAGTGGAATACCGTAGTACAGTTCCACCCATGAAGTCGAGAAATTATCCATGGGTTAAACACATTATGGGTGTTTACACATTGAAAACACATATTTCAGCTGAGCTTCCCTGGCACTCAGAAACTATCAGCGACATTAAAACAAAAACAACATGTTACAAACAGAAAACAGAGATCCTTCCTGTCAAAGATAGAACCCAGGTAGGGTAGCCATGGTAACTGTACAGAAGGGAAACAAGCAGAAAGCAAATAATCCAACTGCCACCCACTACAGCATAGAACTACAATGAACTAAAAGAGTACGACTGGAACACAGCTGACCACAGGAATGCTGTAAACACTACCAGTCTGTTCTGCTGCTCTGTTCAGGCTGTTACCCTGTACAACCTTCTCAGACAACTAACACTGACTGTCAGATATCCTAGACTGGTCTTGGTTTCGTCAGTAGAAAAATACGACATGGTAACATTACTGTTAACTGCTGTCAATGGACAAACATCCACTACACTTGGGATGTGTTGTGGGAAAATGTTCCTCTACAACCAGTCTGGTGCCAATCTCAGGTCCGTGTGTGTGTGTGTGTGTGTGTGTGTGTGTGTGTGTGTGTGTGTGTGTGTGTGTGTGTGTGTGTGTGTGTGTGCGCGCGTGTATGAGAGCTGTCAAAGGATACCAGAAACAAAATTGTAGACCTTCACCAGTCTGGGAAGACTGAATCTGCAATAGGTAAACAGCTTGGTTTGAAGAAATCAACTGTGGGAGCAATTATTAGGAAATGGAAGACATACAAGACCACTGATAATCTCCCTCGATCTGGGGCTCCACGCAAGATCTCACCCCGTGGGGTCAAAATGATGACAAGATCGGTGAGCAAAAATCCCAGAACCACACGGGGGGACCTAGTGAATGACCTGCAGAGAGCTGGGACCAAAGTAACAAAGCCTACCATCAGTAACACACTACGCTGCCAGGGACTCAAATCCTGCAGTGCCAGACGTATCCCCCTGCTTAAGCCAGTACATGTCCAGGCCCGTCTGAAGTTTGCTAGAGAGCATTTGGATGACCCAGGAGAAGATTGGGAGAATGTCATATGGTCAGATGAAACCAAAATATAACTTTTTGGTAAAAACTCAGCTCGTCGTGTTTGGAGGACAAAGAATGCTGAGTTGCATCCAAAGAACACCATACCTACTGTGAAGCATGGGGGTGGAAACATCATGCTTTGGTTGTTGTTTTTCTGCAAAGGGACCAGGACGACTGATCCGTGTAAAGGAAAGAATGAATGGGGCCATGTATTGTGAGATTTTGAGTGAAAACCTCCTTCCCTCAGCAAGGGCATTGAAGATGAAACGTGGCTGGGTCTTTCAGCATGACAATGATCCCAAACACACCGCCCGGGCAATGAAGGAGTGGCTTCGTAAGAAGCATTTCAAGGTCCTGGAGTGGCCTAGCCAGTCTCCAGATCTCAACCCCATAGAAAATCTTTGGAGGGAGTTGAACGTCCGTGTTGCCCAGCAACAGCCCCAAAACATCACTGCTCTAGAGGAGACCTGCATGGCGGAATGGGCCAAAATATCAGCAATAGTGTGTGAAAAACTTGTGAAGACTTACAGAAAACGTTTGACCTCTGTCATTGCCAACAAAGGGTATATAACAAAGTACTGAGATAAACTTTTGTTAATGACCAAATACTTATTTTCCACCATAATTTGCAAAGAAATTAATTAAAAATCCTACATTGTGATTTTCTGGTTTTCTTTTTCTCATTTTGTCTGTCATAGTTGAAGTGTACTTATGATGAAAATTACAGGCCTCTCTCCTCTTTTTAAGTGGAAAAACTTGCACAATTGGTGGCTGACTTAATACTTTTTTGCCCCACTGTATGTCCGGCCACATCCATGTGGTATGAGTCATGAATGAGTCACGGTAGCCATAGTGCATGCCTTTTGTTGGTAAACAGGCCAAGGAATATTTGTGTGCAGGGACTGAGACTCTGTCAGCTTCCTCTCTCTCTCTCTCTCTCTCTCTCTCTCTCGCTCTCTCTCTCACTGTGAAAAACTACACCTGGGGGGAGAGGGTGGAAGGGTAGACGGAGAGGGAGGCGGAAGGAGAGGAGTGTCTCTTTAAGGGGGACAGAGAGGGGATAGGGAGGAAGGGAGGGATTGGGGAAGGGATGAAAAAAGATGGAGGAAGGGAAGGAGTTAGAGATTGGATGGAGAGATGGATGGAGGGAAGGAGGTAGAGATGGAGGGAGAGATGGAGGGAGGGAAGGAGTTAGAGATTGGATGGAGAGATGGATGGAGGGAAGGAGGTAGAGAGAGGGGGTGAGGCTGCCGTCGAGTCTCAAACAGAGAGATGATTTTCTTCACACTGCCAAACATAACTTACCAAAAATAGCCTCATTGTCACCAGACAGCCAATAGCAGACTATATATTATCTAAACCACATCAAAGGCGCCATCCACCTCAATTCACTACAGCCTTCTGTGCAAAAGCCAGTCACTACCTGTAGTAGGTAGAGAGTCATAGAGGATTTAAACTTAGAGGCACAACCAACAGTTACTTCCATGAACAACTACAGAACAGGGGTAGTTGAACAGATCACCATGTGGTTGTATTGAGGTCAATGGGAGAGAGGAAGATTAGATCCATGTGCGTGCTGTAACAAGCGTGATCTGGGATTCCTATTGGAGAAATACATTTTGGGTATCCTCCAATAGACTGTCTTTGGTGGATCAATCCCACAGACCCAGCCAGTCGCGCCCAGCCTGCCGATCTCTGATTAAAACAGCCTTTGTCTGTGGATTAGTATTAGTCTATGCAGATTACTTCCTTATTCCATCCAGCCGCCAGGTGTCTGATTGGGTAATAGATTATTTCCAGTTTATGCAGGGCGGAGTCTACTGTCCAGGTGAGTTACCCAATCTATCTGTGTTTAGCCAATCTATCTGTGTATGTTGTTGAGTTACCCAATCTATCTGTGTTTAGCCAATCTATCTGTGTATGTTGTTGATTGTGAAGAGTATTGAATCCCAACACAAGCTCCTATGGTCTGATGGTGAATGTTCCTTCTACACCTGCATTGCTTGCTGTTTGGGGTTTTAGGCTGGGTTTCTGTACAGCACTTTGATATATCAGCCGATGGAAGAAGGTCTATATAAATACATTTGATTTGAATGTCCCTGAATGCCCCCTGTCTGTTCAATAATCACAAGAACTGGTGAAGGCCTAGTAGGAATCAGTGATATATAAAATACAATGTGTTCTCAATCAACCTACTCTGTATAATGAACACACACACACACACACACACACACACACACACACACACACACACACACACACACACACACACACACACACACACACACACACACACACACACACACACACACACACACACACACACACACACAAACAGTAATGAGATCCCACTGGTGGTTCTGCTCAGATGTTCTGGCCGAAACCTTGATGGATGAGAGAACAGCCAAGAGCTCAGCTCAGAACAGCCTCACTCTTTCCTGGCCTCACTCGGCCCTGTCGGTCTCCTCTGCTCCGGCTCCCTGCACTGGACTGGAGCACAACAACATCCACCTTCTAGTCTCACACTCACATATCAAGTACCCTGGATTACTGTAGGCCTAAATGTTATTTTTATTGACACCAGAGTTGTGTCAGTCAATTTCAATTCTCATCAGTTGAATTTGACATGGACGTTCTCCATAGTAGTTCAGTTCAGACTAGAAAGTCAGGGGAATTGGCCCCAACCCTGATCAAGATTAATGCATCATTGAGATGTGTTAGATTCAACCGAGTGGCTGCGTGACCAGGGTCTGTATGTATCGTGCCTCTGAGGAGGAGTGCTGATCTAGGATCAGGTCCACCTCTGTCCATGTAGTATCATTCATATTGATCTAAAAAGGCCAAACTGATCCTAAATCAGCACTCCTACTCTGAGACGCTTGAAACATACAGCCACACACTCTAAGGACACCTGTTCCTGACACCTGAACAACCTTTCCTTCTACTGCGTGCTACTTTACACACTGTTTTTATGTAGCCGCTGTTGCTTTCCCCTTCCTTCCTGCTCTGACCCGCGGCGATGATCGTCTGGTGATAGACATGTACAAACTTCCTTACGCAGCCTTGTCTTAGATTTAATCTAAGACTAGGCGATTGCTGGACTACGGCTAATCTTAATTTTCATCTTCAGTATTGTCCAATATGTTCTCTATGGAGACCTGCGATACAGTATCATTATTTGGATATTATCTTTGTTGTTTCATGTTGCTGGGTTGGAGACTTCATCTATTTAACCTTCACAGTAACAGTTGACTTCCTGTATTCTTACTGGCTCTGGAGTAGATAACAATATTGTGACGTAATTAATAGTCAAATATAGGGTATGCCTTAAACCCCTAATTTAATTTAATGTTTTGGGTTACGTTGACATAATCAACAATTTTATTATTTCACCAGGTGTCTGAAAAAAAAGGTTAATGTTTGATTCATGTTGCTTGCTATATCCTATTTAGGACATACACAGCCAATCACACATGCACAAACACACACACACCTAAACAAATGATAAGTCAGCTTTCTTCCAAACATATTAAAATAGTTTATTTTGTTTTTCACTTTAAACAAACCAAAGAGCTTCCTCTCCATCTCATGAGATAGTAGCCTATATGTCTGTGTGTGTACATGTCTGTGTCTGTGTCCTTCACCTGTCTGTCTATGTGTGGTGTGTATAATCAACCCAACCCTTTTTCTGTGTATGTGTGTAAACCTGCATCTCTGTCCCTTTGAACCTGCATGGAGGATCTTGCTAATCTTATCATGAATTCACTCATGGAGCAAGAGCTGCTGTTCTGTGGAGAGTGGGCAGGGGGAGCTGTTTCACTTCTTGGTGAAGAACTCATTGCACATCATGGTCAGGCAGGCCACCAGTGTGACGTACTCCTGGAAGTCCACACTGCCATCTGCGTTAGCGTCCAGATCTTTGAAGATCTTGTCAACCTTTGCCTGGTCAGTGTTTTTCTGTTATAATGATCAGAGAGAGAGAGAGAGGTAATGGGTGAGACTTTGATTTCAGCAGTTCAAACTAGAATCCACACAGTTGTTATGTGTTTATAAAGGTGTGAGAGATTAAGTTATTCTATTGGATGAGGCGGGTCATGTGTTTGTGATGTTCCAAGCAATTCAGTATTTCAATAGTGTCTGTCTTTAGCAGTATTGTATTTGGTTGTGCTGCTAATAAAGCATGATTGAACTGAACTGTTCCTAGGATCCACTCACCCCCATGATCTCTCCAAGCTCAGCGTTGAGCAGATCTTTGAGTTCTCCCTTGCTCAGGGTCGTCTTGTCGCCCTCCTTGCCAGAGTACTTGTGGAAGGCTGAGATGAGCAATGCCATACTCTGCTGGACCTGTGACATGGTGACTACGAGAGAGAGAGAGAGAGAGAGAGAGAGAGAGAGAGAGAGAGAGAGAGAGAGAGAGAGAGAGAGATCAATGTTTTATTATGATAACAGGATGCTGGTGGACATGATGTCCACGCACAGAGAGAGGAATGTTTGCTTACTCTGTATTCACAGTATAATACATCTGATATTATCGACATCATTTGACTTTTTGAAATTTGAAATCACAGAAACTAAGTTAAAGGGATAAATGTCTCATTGTTGACTGAAAAATCCAATTCAAATCTATGTTATCTTACATCCGGGTTCCCATTTCATAAATGTCTGGGAAATAAAGTCATGTTGGCACTGGTTTAATCATGTTTAAACATAAGGTTCAGGTTGAATAGAGGGTTTAAAGAATATTAACGGTTGTTGCACACGAAGCAAAGACTTAACTACACACACACCACGCCCCACTTCTGCTAACAGGTTCTACATCTCTACCACAAAGGAAGAGAAAGAGAGGGGGAGAAGAGATGGAGAGCAACGCAACAGAGGCAATTAAAGAGGGAGAGAGGTAAGAGATGGAGACATAGGGAGAGAGGCGGCGAGAGAAGGAAGAGAGAAGCGGATATGGAGGGGAGAAAGGAAGAGGAGAGGGGGCTGAGTTGTTTAAACACAAACAGACATGGCTCTAGCCAACGCCCTTGCATGTCTCTCTCATTAACTCTGGGGGATTTTAAGGAGAGAAAGAGAGAAGTATATATATATATAGAGAGAGAAAGATAGCGCGAGAGGGACAGACAGACAAAAATACAGATTGTAGGAAATTGGTGGATCGGCTGAAAGGCGCGTTGGTAATTTCAGGCAAACGATAACATAGAAATCCCAGCACCTCCCCCACCCCTCACCTGTCTCCACCCTCTATCTATATAGTTTGCTTAAGGTGTGTCTCTTCACTCTGTCCCTTCACACATCTCGCCACTATGTAGGGAGGTTGCTCTCTCTCTTCTCTCTTTCTCTACCTGCTCGTAGTCAAGGTGGTGTGAAGCTTCTGAGTTTAAGGAAGCTTCTGTAATGTGAATCCCTCATTTAGCTGACCCTCCTCTCAAGTGTGACTTGCAGTAAGTGCGGTCAAATAAGGACGTTGAAGCAACCATACAGTACGAACATGGTAAGCACAACATTATAGTTGTAAGGAACAATCCCAATCACTGTGGTGGACTCCACTGATCTCTCTCTGAGTCACTGTCAGCTGCCCCAGGACATTCAACCAGACACACGTTCTTATCCCCCCTCTGACTGCCCATCTGATAACTAGAAACACACTCTACTCACAGAATGGTCAGAGCGAGGGGAGAGAGAGTTTATGGTAAGGACAGAGAGAGCGAAAGAGAGAGAGGGGGGTGTGGAGGATAGAAAGAGGTAGTGTTCTGCACTATGGAAGGATTGAGGGAGGAAGAGAGAGAGGGGAGGAGGAGGAAGAGAAGAGAGATTCTTTCATCTAAACTGCGTAGTGCTCTGAGTAGCACCCACACATGTTTGAATGGAAAGGCAGACAAAGTTACGCCCTCCGCAGAGCTTGGCTCAAGATCATAAACAGTGTGGACAGGCACTTACCAACTGTTGCAAAGCACACCCTGAAGTCATTCATACTTTTGCAGTCAAGTATTAATCACTATAAAACATTAAACTACACACAATTACAAATAAATGTTGTAAACCACCCAATGAGAAAGTATAATTTGGCACATCTAACACCTCATAGATAAACACAGCTAAAACAAACTGAAGGTTTTATCAGAGAGGCACTCAGGTACATGTTTTACTAGGTTTAGTTTTCACTCACCGAAGTTGTGCGAGGAGTTGGACAGTCAGAGAAAGAGAGAGAGAGGGAGTGAGGAAGAGAGGGATGGGCTGTTGGTTTTAAACATTGATTACCACACCCCACTCTCCCCTCCCCTTTCCTCTCCTTGTTCCTCTTTATCTGATGGAAATGGAAACTGCAATGTTCTGTTCTCTTCTTCATGTGAACTAGTTACTGAACGAATTATAATAGGCATATATATTATCTAAAGTTAATAATTACTTCACATGAATGTATCACCATTGTAACCAATCCACCATTTTGCTCTGGTTCTTCCTGGACTTCCCCTATAAAAAAACAACAACAGAAAACATACAGAGAGGAGAAATCCCTGCATATGTCTAATGTCTTTGAATGAGCATAAATACCTCTTATTCTGACTGGAGTTATTCATTTAACAACTTTTCATTTAAGAAGAATGTGGTAAAACTGCAGCGTTCTCCTGGCCAAACTAACCTGTAGGGCTACCTTATTGGCTGACTTGCTCCATAGAACCCGCAGGGAAATTGTGAACACTACTAAGTATAAAATCAGACTTTTTAGGGGGGTTTGATTGAATATATATGTAAACCACATCAAATCTGAGGATGACCAGACTAACAAATAGTTAAAGTGCTTTTCTATATACACTCTTAAACTTTTGTTCTGTTTAGCGTGGTCATCTAGAAACTACAGGTGACATGCCCTGTGAAACTACACATCCATACAAACACAGACAGACACACACAACACAACGGGTGAGGCATCACACACACAACACCCTGTGAACAGAGGCATCACACACACAACACCCTGTGAACAGAGGCATCACACACAACATCCTGTGAACAGAGGCATCACACACAACACCCTGTGAACAGAGGCATCACACACAACACCCTGTGAACAGAGGCATCACACACTACACCCTGTGAACAGAGGCATCACACACAACATCCTGTGAGCAGAGGCATCACACACTACACCCTGTGAACAGAGGCATCAGACACAACATCCTGTGAGCAGAGGCATCACACACAACACCCTGTGAGCAGAGGCATCACACACACAACACCCTGTGAGTTTCGGTGAGCTCCTGCCCAAGTCAAGCACTGCTTATTTATCCTTTATCTCATGGGAAACACACCACACAAAAGACTTTACAGTAGAGAGGCAACAAGGCAAGATAGTGCTGGTCATTTAGTACCACTCTAGTTCTACAATCAGTCTTGTGTGTGTGTGTGTGTGTGTGTGTGTGTGTGTGTGTGTGTGTGTGTGTGTGTGTGTGTGTGTGTGTGTGTGTGTGTGTGTGTCCTGACAATGATAAACTGTGTCCGTGTAAAGGGAGTATGGTTGTGTGTTTGTATTAGCTTTTTAAATATTTGATTGGGAGAGAGCGATATATGATGCCATGATGGTGTGTGTGTGTGTGGTGTGTGTGTGTGTGTGTGTACAGCTGCTATGGTCACAGTGATTAAGTGGCAGCTCTATGCTAGTTGTTATAGTGCTAAATGAGGGAGGGGTTGAATAAATCATTTCTATGGATACGATGTTATTAGCCCTCTACCTCTAGAGAGAAAGAGGGAGGAGAGAGAGCGAGAGAGAGAGTGAGCGAGAGAGAAAGAGAGAGAGAGAGAGAGAGAGAGAGAGAGAGAGAGAGACAGAGAGAGAGAGAGACAGAGAGAGAAAGAGAGACAGACAGAGAGAGAGAGAGAGAGACAGAGAGAGAGAGACAGAGACAGAGAGACAGAGAGAGAGCGAGAGAGTGATAGACAGAGAGAGAGCGAGAGGGAGAGAGAGAGAGAGAGAGAGAGAGAGAGAGAGAGAGAGAGAGAGATAGACAGAGAGAGAGATAGACAGAGAGAGAGCGAGGGAGGGAGGGAGGGAGAGGGGTGGGGGCAGTGGGAGTCAGTAGAATAAACTCAGTTAAGTTTGTGTCATTGCGTAACAAAGTTGGTGACTCACTGCAATAGAATGTATCTGTGTGTGTGAGTGTGTGTGAGTGTGTGTGTGTGTGTGTGTGTGTGTGTCTGTGTGTGTGTGTGTGTGTGTGTGTGTGTGTGAGTGTGAGTGTGTGTGTGTGTGTGTGCCCCCAGGGCGGCTATTGTTTTATATCTTGACGACTTCACATTCAGAAACACAAAGACTTTGATGTGAATAAGACAGCACAACAAACATGGCAGTAGAAACATTTAGCAACGTTTAGATTCAAGTTTATTTCAAATCAAATTTATTTATATAGCCCTTCTTACATCAGCTGAAATATCAAAGTGCTGTACAGAAACCCAGCCTAAAACCCTAAACAGCAAGCAATGCAGGTGTAGAAGCACGGTGGCTAGGAAAAACTCCCTAGAAAGGCCAAAACCCATGAAGAAACCTCGAGAGGAACCAGGCTATGAGGGGTGTGCCGGGTGGAGATTATAACAGAACATGGCCAAGATGTTCAATGTTCATAAATTACCAGCATGGTCAAATAATAATAATCACAGTAGTTGTCGAGGGTGCAGCAAGTCAGCACCTCAGGAGTAAATGTCAGTTGGCTTTTCATAGCCGATCATTAAGAGTATCTCTACCACTCCTGCTGTCTCTAGAGAGTTGAAAACAGCAGGTCTGGGACAGGTAGCACGTCCGGTGAACAGGTCAGGGTTCCATAGTCGCAGGCAGAACAGTTGAAACTGGATCAGCAGCACGGCCAGGTGGACTGGGGACAGCAAGGAGTCACCATGCCAGGTAGTCCTGAGGCATGGTCCTAGGGCTCATGTCCTCCGAGAGAGAGAAAGAAAGACAGAAAGACAGAAAGAAAGAAAGAAAGAGAGAGAGAGAGAGAGAGAGGGAGAGAGAGAGCGAGAGAGAGAGAGAGAATTAGAGAGAGCATACTTACCCTAGCCCCCCGACACATAAA
>NC_048566.1:16787308-16962308 GCF_013265735.2 Oncorhynchus mykiss | reverse complement strand
GTATTTTCTTCTGTTGAAGCTATTCTGTTGTTGATTTACTTCTATCTTTTGTGTTGTTGTCCTGTTGCATCACCCAACTTCTGTTGAACTTCAATTGGTGGACAGATAGCATTACATTCTCCTGCAAAATGTCTTGATAAACTTGGGGATTCATTTTTCCATGATAGCAAGCTGTCCAGGCCCTGAGGCAGCAAAGCAGCCCCAAACCATGATGCTCCCTCCACCATACTTTACAGTTGGGATGAGGTTTTTATGTTGGTGTGCTGTGCCTTTATTTCTCCACACACAGTGTTGTGTGTTCTTTCCAAACAACTCATCTTTAGTTTCACCCGTCCACAGAATATTTTGCCAGAAGCGCTGTGGAACATCCAGGTGCACTTTTGCGAACTTCAAACGTGCAGCAATGTTTTTTTTTGGACAGCAGTGGCTTCTTCCGTGGTGTCCTCCCATGAACACCATTCTTGTTTAGTGTTTTATATTGTGTTTTTTATTGTAGACTCGACAACAGAGATGTTAGCATCTTCCAGAGATTTCTGTATGTTTTTAGCTGACACTCTAGGATTCTTCTTAACCTCATTGAGCATTCTACGCTGTGCTCTAGCAGTCATCGTTGCAGGACGGTCACTCATAGGGAGAGTAGCAACAGTGCTGAAATTTCTACATTTATGGACAATTTGTCTCACAGTGGACTGATTATAGAGCTACTTTTGTAACCCTTTCCAGCTTCATGCAAGGCAACAATTCTTAATCTTAGTTCGTCTGAGATCTCTTTTGTTCGAGGCATGGTTCACATCAGGCAATGCTTCTTGTGAATAGCAAACTCAAATTTTGTTAGTGTTCTTTATAGGGCAGGGCAGCTCTAACCAAAATCTCCAATCTCGTCTCATTGATTGGACTCCAGGTTAGCTGAGTCCTGACTCCAATTAGCTTTTGGAGAAGTCATTCACCTAGGAGTTCACATACTTTTTCCAACCTACACTGTGAATGTTTAAATTATGTATTCAATACAGACAAGAAAAATACAATCATTTGTGTTATTAGTTTAAGCACACTGTTTGTCTATTTTTGTGACTTAGAGGAAGATCAGATCAAATTTTATGACTAATTTATACAGAAATCCAGGTATTTTAAAATATATTTTTATTTCACCTTTATTTAAACAGGTAGGCCAGTTGAGAACAAGTTCTCATTTACAACTGTGACCTGGCCAAGATAAAGTAAGGCAGTGCAACAAAAACAACAACACAGAGTTACACATAAACAAACGTACAGTCAATAATACAATAGAAAAATCTATGTACAGTGTGTGCAAATGGAGAAGATTAGGGAGGTATGGCAGTAAATAGCCATAGAGGCAAAATCATTACAATTTAGCATTAACACTGGAGAGATAGATGTGCAGATGGTGATATGCAAGTAGAGATACTGGGGTGGAAAAGAGCAAAACGATAAAAAAAAATATGGGGTATTTTCAGATTGGCTGTGTACAGGTACAGTGAGCTGCTCTGACAGCTGATTATTAAAGTTAGAGAGGGAGATATTAGTCTCCAGCTTCAGTCATTTTTGCAGTTTGTTCCAGTCACTGGCAGAGGGGGAACTTGAAGGAAAGGCGGCCAAAGGAAGTGTTGGCTTTGGGGATGACCAGTGAAATATACCTGCTGGAGCGTGGGCTATGGTGGGTGTTGCTATGTTGACGAGTGAGCTGAGAAAAGACGGGGCTTTACCCGCAAAGACTTAGATGACCTGGAGCCAGTGGGTTTGGCGATGAATATGTAGCGTGGGCCAGCCAACGAGAGCATACAGGTCGCAGTGGTGGGTAGTATATGGGGCTTTGGTGACAAAACAGATGGCACTGTGACAGACTACAAAGTGTTGGAGGCTATTTTGCAAATGACATCGCCGAAGTCAAGGATGGGTAGGATTGTCAGTTTTACAAGGGTATGTTTGGCAGCATGAGTGAAGGATGCTTTGTTGCGAAATAGGACACCGATTCTATATTTAATTTTGGATTGAAGATGCTTAATGTGAGTCTGGAAGGAGAGTTTACAGACACCTAGGTAGACACCTAGGTATTTGTAGTTGTCCATATATTCTAAGTCAGAACCGTCCAGAGTAGTGATGTTAGTCGGGGGGCGGGTGCGGGCAGCAATCGGTTGAAGAACATGCAGTTAGTTTTACTAGCATTTAAAAGCAGTTGGAGGCCACGGAAGGAGTGTTGTATGGCATTGAAGCTCGTTTGGAGGTTTGTTAATACATTATCCAAAAAAGGGCCAGATGTATACAGAATGGTGTCGTCTGCGTAGAGGTGATCAGAGAATCACCAGCAGCAAGAGAGACATCATTAATATATACAGAGAAAAGAGTCGGCCCGAGAATTGAGCCCAGTGGCACCCCCATAGAGACTGCCAGAGGTCCGGACAACAGGCCTTCCGATTTGACAAACTGAACTCTATCAGAGAAGTAGTTGGTGAACCAGGCGAGGCAGTCATTTGAGAAACCAAGGCTGGTTTCTGCCGATAAGAATGCAGTGATTGACAGAGTTGAAAGCCTTGGCCAGGTTGATAAAGACAGCTACACAGTATTGTCTTTTATCGATGGTGGTTATGATATCGTTAATGACCATGAGCGTGGCTAAGGTGCACCCATGACCAGCTCGGAAACCAGATTGCATAGTGGAGAAGGTACGGTGGGATTCGAAATGGTCGGTGATCTGTTTGTTAACTTGGCTTTTGAACATTTTAGAAAGGCAGGGCAGGATCGATGTAGGTCTATAACAGTTTGGGTCTAAAGTGTCTCCCCCTTTAAAGAGGGGGATGACCGCCGCAGCTTTCCAATCTTTGGGGCTCTCAGACGATACGAAAGAGAGGTTGAACAGGCTAGTAATAGTGGCTGCAACAATTTTGGAGGATAATTTTAGAAAGAGAGGTTCCAGATTGTCTAGCCCAGCTGATTTGTAGGGATCCAGATTTTGCAGCTCTTTCAGAACATCAGATATCTGGATTTGGGTGAAGGAGAAGCGGGGGGGGGGGGCTTTTGTTAGTTGCTGCAGGGGGTGCGGAGCTGTTGGCCGGGGTAGGGGTAGCCAGGTGGAAAGCATGGCCAGCCATAGACAAATGCTTATTGAAATGATCAATTATCGTAGATTTATCGGTGGTGACAGTGTTTCCTATTCTCACTGCAGTGGGAAGCTGGGAGAAGGTGCTCTTATTCTCCATGGACTTTACAGTGTCCCAAAACATTTTGGAATTAGTGCTACAGGAAGCAAATTTCTGTTGGAAAGAGCTAGCCTTAGCTTGCCTAACTGACTGTGTACATTGGTTCCTGACTTCCCTGAAAAGTTGCATAGTGCTGAGGTTATTCGATGCTAATGCAGAACGCCACAGGATGTTTTTTGTGCTGGTCAAGGGCAGTCAAGTCTGGGGTGAACCAAGGGCTATATCTGTTCTAAGTTCTACATTTCTTTGAATGGGACATGCCTATTTAAGGTGGTGAGGAAAGCACTTTTAATGAGCAACCAGGCATCCTCTACTGACGGAATGAGGTCAATATCCTTCCAGGATACCCGGGCCAGGTCGATTAGAAAGGCCTACTCGCTGAAGTATTTGATTTAGCGTTTGACAGTGATGAGGGGTGGTCGCTTGACCGTGGACCCATTACTGACGCAGGCAACCAGGATCCCTGTGATCCTGGTTGAAGACAGCAGAGTTGTATTTAGAGGGCAAGTTGGTCAGGATGATATCTAAGATTTAGGGTTTAGGGTTGTACCTGGTAGGTTCCTTGATAATTTGTGTGAGATTGAGGGCATCTAGCTGAGATTGTAAGACAGCCGGTGTGTCAAGCATATCCCAGTTTAGGTCACCTAACATTATGAACTCTGAAGATAGATGGGGGGCAATCAATACACATATGGTTTCCAGGGCCAGCTGGGGGCTGAGGGGGGTCTATAACAAGCGGCAACGGTGAGAGACTTGTTTCTGGAAAGGTTGATCTGGTGTAAAGGTTCAGAGCTTGCGGTAGGAATCCAGAGATGTGGTAGAGAAAAAGCAGTCCGGTATGCTCTGGGTTGATATCGCGCTGTGCAGACTGGCAGGTATTGACTGAGCTGAGGCTGGCTGGTGTCAGTGTTAACGGTGATGACCGCTAGCAGTGACTAACTGACTACTAGCTAGTAGCTAGCTAGCTGGCTAGCTTCTGATGGGGGTTCTGGTTCTAAAGTATAAAAATAGCAGATCCGTACCACATTGGGTGAGGCGGGTTGCAGGAGAGTATATGCAGTCCGTAGATGGAAAGTGAGATTAAAATATATACAAAATATATATGAAAAAAAATGAGGAAAATTATATTTACATGGGATAGGACGGGACAAGATAAAACACACGTCCGACTGCGACGCCATCTTGGAACGAAGGATTCCAAGAGGGTTCCAAAGGGTTCACATACTTTTTCTTGCCACTGTATGTTTTTCCCCCAACACTACTTTCCATCAATTTGTATTGCAGACCCTCATGCCAAATTGAGTCAGAGGATATTTTTAATTAGAAGACTTTGCCTTTGTTTGGTGTATTTGTTTGTCAATTAGGGTGTACAGGGTGAACACGTGGTCTGTCGTATGGTAATATTTCTCTCTCTCTCTCTCTCTCTCTCTCTCTGTCTCTCTCTCTCTCTCTCTCTCTCTCTCTCTCTCTCTCTCTCTGCAGGTAATTAAAGGAACAGGATCTCCATATCTCTCCTTCGTTCCCAATCCTTCTTTTACACTTCCTTTTAAAATCCCTCTGTTTCCTCTCAGGGTTATCTCCTGTTACACTCATTTCTTCTCTTGCCAACTCAATTGCCTCTTGACAAATCAAACATGACTGTGTTGACAAGTTATTCTCCTTTGCATTAAGATAATAGAGGCTATAATCCAAATCCAAACAACCTCTGACACAATCATACAAAAACAAATAAATGATTGCTCTACCAGTTCGGTGAGGTATGAGGTCCTGTAGTTTAGCTCTAAGGCCTGCAGGCAGCACTAGGAGCAGGTTAGATTAGCTCGGGTTACATAGCTCCTACAGCGGCTTGCTAGTTTTGCATGGCACTACAGAGGTCCCTCCCTAACAGCCCAACAGACTATCCTCGGCTCACACATATTTGACAAGGAACACAGGACAATGCTGTCAAGACAGGGCAGGGACTGTATCTCCACAAACAACAGGGAGACTTGATGGTCAGGGAGTCAGGGCAGCCTATTTGAATGTGAACTACTAAACAATTGAATCATAGTGAAAGTAACACACTGCTATAGACACACACACACACACACACACACACACACACACACACACACACACACACACACACACACACACACACACACACACACACACACACACACACACACACACACACACACACACACACACACACACACACAGACCATGAGATTCAGGGTGTGTGAGTCAGTGACTGTATAGCAGCATAGTCTTAATAGTGTGACAACTGCAGTGATTATAGTGTTTATTGTGGTGACATTTCCGTAGACCTAGCACTGAAGGATTGTCCAACCTGGTATAACAGTAACCTGTAGGGCATATATCTTTGACTGACCTGTAGGGCTACCGTGTTCACTGACCTGTAGGGCTACCTTGCTGACTGACTTGTAGGGCTACCTTGCTGACTGACCTGTAGGGCTACCTTGTTGACTAACTTGCAGGGCTACCTTGTTGACTGACTTGTAGGGCTACCAAGATGACTGACCTGTAGGGCTACCTTGTTGACTGACCTGTAGGGCTACCTTGTTGACTGACCTGTAGGGCTACCTTGTTGACTGACTTGTAGGGCTACCTTGTTGACTGACCTGTAGGGCTACCTTGTTGACTGACTTGTAAGGCTACCTTGCTGACTGACCTGTAGGGCTACCTTGCTGACTGACCTGTAGGGCTACCTTGTTGGCTGACCTGTAATGCTGCCTTGTTGACTGACTTGTAGGGCTACCTTGTTGACTGACTTGCAAGACTAAAGAACCAAAGAACCACCAGTCAGGAGGATATAGACAGCTCAGAGGTATGTAAAGAACCACCAGTCAGGAGGATATAGACAGCTCAGGGGTATGTAAAGAACCACCAGTCATGAGGATATAGACAGCTCAGAGGTATGTAAAGAACCACCAGTCAGGAGGATACAGACAGCTCAGGGGTATGTAAAGAACCACCAGTCAGGAGGATACAGACAGCTCAGAGGTATGTAAAGAACCACCAGTCATGAGGATATATACAGCTCAGAGGTATGTAAAGAACCACCAGTCAGGAGGATACAGACAGCTCAAGATGTATGTAAAGAACCACCAGTCAGGAGGATACAGACAGCTCAGGGGTATGTAAAGAACCACCAGTCAGGAGGATATAGACAGCTCAGAGGTATGTAAAGAACCACCAGTCAGGAGGATATAGACAGCTCAGAGGTATGTAAAGAACCACCAGTCAGGAGGATATAGACAGCTCAGGGGTATGTAAAGAACCACCAGTCATGAGGATATAGACAGCTCAGAGGTATGTAAAGAACCACCAGTCAGGAGGATACAGACAGCTCAGGGGTATGTAAAGAACCACCAGTCAGGAGGATACAGACAGCTCAGAGGTATGTAAAGAACCACCAGTCATGAGGATATAGACAGCTCAGAGGTATGTAAAGAACCACCAGTCAGGAGGATACAGACAGCTCAAGATGTATGTAAAGAACCACCAGTCAGGAGGATACAGACAGCTCAGGGGTATGTAAAGAACCACCAGTCAGGAGGATATAGACAGCTCAGAGGTATGTAAAGAACCACCAGTCAGGAGGATACAGACAGCTCAAGATGTATGTAAAGAACCACCAGTCATGAGGATACAGACAGCTCAGGGGTATGTAAAGAACCACCAGTCAGGAGGATATAGACAGCTCAGAGGTATGTAAAGAACCACCAGTCAGGAGGATATAGACAGCTCAGAGGTATGTAAAGAACCACCAGTCAGGAGGATACAGACAGCTCAAGATGTATGTAAAGAACCACTATACAGACAGCTCAAGAGGTATGTAAAGAACCACTATACAGACAGCTCAAGAGGTATGTAAAGAACCACTATACAGACAGCTCAAGAGGTATGTAAAGAACCACTATACAGACAGCTCAAGAGGTATGTAAAGAACCACTATACAGACAGCTCAAGAGGTATGTAAAGAACCACTATACAGACAGCTCAAGAGGTATGTAAAGAACCACTATACAGACAGCTCAAGAGGTATGTAAAGAACCACTATACAGACAGCTCAAGAGGTATGTAAAGAACCACTATACAGACAGCTCAAGATGTATGTAAAGAACCACTATACAGACAGCTCAAGAGGTATGTAAAGAACCACTATACAGACAGCTCAAGAGGTATGTAAAGAACCACTATACAGACAGCTCAAGAGGTATGCTTCGATACGCATAAACATAGACTTTTTATTTATTTTTATTTTTTACATAGGATTAAGTATAATGATTATGCCTCTACATTGCATGAAAAGGCTGTTTAAAGTGTTTGATAAATGATTAATTCTACAACTGACTTTTTAAAAAGTATGAAGTGAGTGCTCATTAGATAATGGCTAAGGGTTGTATAGACGGTGCCTTCAGAAAGTACTCATGCACCTTGACCTCTTCCACGTTTTTTGTGTTACAGGTTGAATTCAAAATGGATTATGTCAATATTTTCTTTCACCCATCTAGACACAATACCCCATAATGGCAAAGTCTTGCCATAGATTTTCAATCAGATTTAAGTCAAAACTGTAACTCGTCCACTCAGGAATGTTACAGTTTTGACTTAAATCCTTCCCTGTCTTCTTGGTAAGTAACTCCAGTGTAGATTTGGCCTTGTGTTTTAGGTTATTTTTTTGCTGAAGGTGAATTCATCTCCCAGTGTCTGGTAGAAAGCAGACTGAACCAGGTTTTCCTCTGGGATTTTGCATTAGTTTTGCTCCCTTCTGTTCAGCATACCCACAATATGATGCAGTCACCAATATGCTTGAAAATATGGAGAGTGGTACTAAATATTGAGTTGTATTGGATTTGCCCCAAACGTAACACTTTGTATTCAGAACTAAAAGTGAATTGCTTTGCCACATTTTTTTGCAGTATTTTTTTATTGCCTTGTTGCAAACAGGATGCATGTTTTGGAATATTTTTATCCTGTACATTCTTCCTTCTTTTCACCATGTCAATTAGGTTCGTATTGTTGACTAACTGCAATGTTGTTGATCCATCCTCAGTTTTCTTCTATCACAGCCATTAAACTCTGTAACTGTTTTAAAGTCACCATTGGCCTTATGGTTAAATCCCTTAGAGGTTTCCTTCCTCTCCGGCAACTGAGTTAGGAAGGACACTTGTATCTTTGTAGTGACTGGGTGTATTGATATACCATCCAAAGTGCAATTAATAACTTCACCATACTCAAACGGATATTCAATGCTCAAACGGATATTTAATTAATTTGTAAACATTTCAAACATAATTCCACTTTGACATTATGTGGTATTGTGTGTAGACCATTGACAAAACAATCTCTATTTAATCCATTTTGAATTCAGGCTGTAATGCAACAAGATGTGAAAAAAGTCAAGGGGTGTGAATACTTTCTGAAGGCACTGTATCCATTTGGAATAACCCTTACTGGCTTGGTTAACCAGTCTTAACTTCACATTTTAAGGTATAGACAATGCAAGCTGTTTGTTTCATGTAGACCTAGTAGCTGTAAAGGTCTGTCTCTGTTCTGTTGCTCTGACACACTGACATGAAGACAGACTGGTGTGTTGAACAAAGACACTGATCACAGGGTTTGTATCCCTTTCACACTGTGGCTTGGAGCTGGGCTTGGGTCGCTTGGATTTCACACACCCTGCAAACAAGAACCACACCTAGTGATTCAAACCTAACAAACTTAATTGGCATAGTCATGTTGACAGTGAGGTCAAAGCAATTAGCAATGAATAGATAGTGGTGCAAATATATAGTGCTTTAATGACGGTCATTAACGTGTGAGTGATGATCCAAATGGTGAAGTTAAAGTAGTGGTTACTGTTCTTCAACTCATAACTACACATTGATTTATATCACTATATGAAACAAACCATGGTTTTCGCCTTAGATCCATTCCCATTTAGATGCAGGTGTTTATCACACTGTCATACACACACTCACATACGAGCGTGCACAGGCACACACACAAACACAAGCATGCAAGTACAGACTCACACAGGCACACACACAGATAAAGAGATATTCACATGCAAAGTGTTTGGCCTTTTGAACACCTTTCATTTGTGCCAATTACAGGCCTACAAGTGCTGATCACTGACGGGACCTTCCCTTTAACCTAGGAAGTCTCTGAGATACAGGTCATTCTACTGCTCCTGTCCACTGGTATTGACCTGCAGCAGTGTTCTTACATCCTGGTCCTGGAGAGCTAAAGGTGTCGGGTTTTCTACCATTCTAACACTGTTTCAATGAATGTACCAATGACCAATGATTAGTAGAATCAGGAGTGTTGGTGCTTGGCAGGAAATAAATCCGACACACTGTAGCTGCCAGCGGTGAAGAACGCTGGTCTATAAGTAGCATTACAGTTGGGAGTTGAGAGACACTTGCTTTAGCACCTGGGCGCTGCACACTTCTGATACAATACCACCATCTGTCTATGAGTAGATCTATTACAACGCATGATTTTACAGAATTATGTTGAATAGCCAAAAAGCGGGAGAATTTTTAAAAAGTAGGACTTGTCATAACTACTAAGATAACACCGATAATTCACGAGGGAGGTAAGCTCCCATTTGATCCTAGAGGCTGAGGGAGGTGTTCTCCCATTTGAGTCTAGAGGCTAAGGGAAGTGTTCTCCCATTTGAGGCTAGAGGCTGAGGGAGGTGTTCTCCCATTTTAGGCTAGAGGCTGAGGGAGGTGTTCTCCCATTTGATCCTAGAGGCTGAGGGAAGTGTTCTCTCATTTGATCCTAGAGGCTAAGGGAAGTGTTCTCCCATTTGAGTCTAGAGGCTAAGGGAAGTGTTCTCCCATTTGAGACTAGAGGCTGAGGGAGGTGTTCTCTCATTTGATCCTAGAGGCTGAGGGAAGTGTTCTCTCATTTGATCCTAGAGGCTGAGGGAAGTGTTCTCCCGTTTGAGTCTAGAGGCTAAGGGAAGTGTTCTCCCATTTGAGGCTAGAGGCTGAGGGAGGTGTTCTCTCATTTGATCCTAGAGGCTGAGGGAGGTGTTCTCTCATTTGATCCTAGAGGCTGAGGGAAGTGTTCTCCCGTTTGATCCTAGAGGCTGAGGGAAGTGTTCTCTCATTTGATCCTAGAGGCTAAGGGAGGTGGTCTCCCATTTGAGGCTAGAGGCTAAGGGAGGTGTTCTCTCATTTGATCCTAGAGGCTGAGGGAGGTGTTCTCTCATTTGATCCTAGAGGCTGAGGGAAGTGCTCTCCCATTTGATCCTAGAGGCTGAGGGAAGTGTTCTCTCATTTGATCCTAGAGGCTGAGGGAAGTGTTCTCCTATTTGATCCTAGAGGCTGAGGGAAGTGTTCTCCTATTTGATCCTAGAGGCTGAGGGAAGTGTTCTCTCATTTGATCCTAGAGGCTGAGGGAAGTGTTCTCTCATTTGATCCTAGAGGCTGAGGTTCATAGAATCACCCTATCCTGATCAGAACATTTTGTTCAGGAGTTGAGTTAAATGAGCTGTATATGAGTTACGGTGCTTACCCAGAAAATGCATTGTAGACTGTAGACCAAGTAGTAGAACAAGGGCGCACACTTCTAAAAAAGCATTGAACTTAGTTATTCAATTCAACAAATAAAAAAATAAAAACAATAATTTTCAAAAACATTTGTTTACCTTTTACCCATATTCTACTATTCTTACTACCTGATCAGAACATTGAAAGAGCTCCATTTAGTCCAATATGTACAGATCTAGGATCAGTTTACCTTCTCCTAATTCTAACCTTAAGAGGAGACAACACACTGATCAGTGTCCAGGGGCTTCATGGGAGGGTGAAACCAGTCTATATTTGTTGTGCCAGCTGTGGGCTCTAGTCTATTGTGAGAAACATGGTATGAGCATGAGGTGAATGGATTCACCAGCCCATAAAGCATTAGGTCATAATCAGGCTTCTACCTTTAATCTCAACATTATACCTGTCCTCTAATCTAACACTGTGACACTAACACAGGGAGACACACGGAGTCCTCAGGACGTGCTGGATGGGAGGATGAGAGGGGGAGTAAAGAGGGAAGGAAATATGTAAACCAAGCCTACACCTGAAGCGGGTTCTCACCAAAGAATGATTAGAAAAGGGGAACAGACATTCTCACTGAAAGTGTGATGGGTGGACGGATGGATACTGCGAGATTCTGGCAAATAAGATTTTGGATGTTTTTCTACTTACCCAGAGTCTGATTAACTTGTGCATACCATTTGTATGTCTCTGTGTGCAGTATGAAGGAAGTTAAAGGTAGTTTCATGTGCCAATTCTAACTAGTGCAGAGACTGCACGTGGAAACACATCTGACCCTGGGTAAGTAGAAAAACAACATAATTGCCAGAGCTCTGCAGTATCCCTTTAATGGGTGTACCAGTTGTAATGTCTGAGAATTGGTGCTCATCACATCATCTCGAGGAATTCTAGAATCACAAAAATGAAACACACAACACCAACTAGTAAGCAAGTCAGATTTCATTTAAAAAACAGGGGAAATGTTGAGAAGACATCTTAAAAGCACCATACAAGTTACAGTAAGTGTGTAATTTTCTCTCTTTTATCATAGAAAAGCAGTGTGTGTCTGTGACTCGATACTGGCCACACCGGTCAACAGGTAATTTTTCACCCCTCATTCAGGCTTGTCAGACTTGCCCTTGTTGCCCTTGCCCTTGTTTCTGGCTATGTAGTAGCCCCTGGCCAGAGTAGCCAAGAACATGGAGAACTCTCTGAAGTTGATCTCCCCATCATGGTTCTTATCCAGGTTGGTCATCGCCTCCTGGAGCACTGCTGGTTCCACCTTTCCCTGAGACACACACACACACACACACACACACACACACACACACACACACACACACACACACACACACACACACACACACACACACACACACACACACACACACACACACACACACACGAAGGTATGTAGGCTTTCTAGGTATCTTGTAGACATCATTATGCAGTGGTACGTGTATGTTAATAAAACATTACTACTATGTTGTGGTATGGATATGTAAAACATGTGGATAGGCTGTGTGTGTGTGATAATAGAATAATATACCATTTAGCAGACACTTTAATCCAAAGTGACTTACAGTTATGCATGCATCGATTTTTCATATGGGTGGACCCAGGAATCAAACCCACTACCCTGGTGTTACTGGCACCATGCTCTACCAACTGAGCCATACAGGACAACACTGAGTTTGTGTGTGTGTGTGTGTGTGTGTGTGTGTGTGTGTGTGTGTGTGTGTGTGTGTGTGTGTGTGTGTGTGTGTGTGTGTGTGTGTGTGGTGTGTGTGTGTGTGTGTGTGTGTGTGTGTGTGTGTGTCTTACGTGGAACTCTGGGATGACCAGCTCTTTCTTCATCAGCTCTGCGAGCTCTGTACCGCTAAGCTGGCGATTCTTATCATCCTTTGTAGCATACTCCTCAAACACCTCCACCATGGATACAATGGCCTTCTCCAGACGAGACATACTGTACCTGGGGGAGAGAGAGGAGGAGGCAGGTGGACGGAGAGAGAGTTGGGAAGAGGGGATGAGAGAAAGAGGGAGGCAGGGGTGTGGGGTAGGAGGAGAAAAAAATTGAAAAGGGGGGAAGAGAGGAAGAGAGGGGGGAGGAAAGCAGGTAGAGGGGAAGTTATGAGTGAGGATATCACAGGGAGGAAGAGTATTGGATTATAGAGAGTAAAGCGAGGGAAGGAGGAGAAGAGAGAAGAGAAGATAGGATGAGAGTGACATGAGTATTCATCCTGTCTATGTCTGGTTATTACAATGGAACATATGATTCACAACAAGACAGAGGAAGATGAGAAGGCTCAGCTACACTAAAGATGAAAACATGTTTAATGTTATAAGACCCAGGAAATGGAATGTGTTCAGGTCTAGACCGTGTTGTTCTACAGTGTGTTTACAGCTGGTGTTTCCTGAGTAAATGAATGCAACATAAAAAAGGATCACATTGAAACATTGATTTGGCAAACAGTTGCAAATGTATAGTTATTGGCACTTTATAATGGAATGGCTGATGCATCTGTTCTTCATTCATCCATCCATCACCCGTCATCCATCACACACACACACACACACACACACACACACACACACACACACACACACACACACACACACACACACACACACACACACACACACACACACACACACACACACAAACACACACACACAAACACACACACACACACACACACACACACACACACACACACACACACACACACACACACACACACACACACAAACAAATACACACATCGCTATGCTCCGAATTTAGTCCATTCATTCATGTCCCGCCCATCTATCCAATTCTCATCTCTCTCATTCCCTGCTTCTAACTTCTCTACCTTTTTCATTCCCTCATTCCTAACTGTATATAATAGAACAGTTCTATCTTTATGTTCCTAACTCTCTCATTCCTCCCTGCTCCTTCCCTCCTCTATCTGAGAGTTGCAGCAGCCCCCCTCCCCCCTCCTAGCTCCCTCTCTACTCACCTCAGAGCAGAAGATAAGATCTATGATATGTGTAGCTGACCGGCTGGGTCCTGATGTGAGACTGATGTGAGACAGAGAGAAGAAAAGCTTCCTCTTAAAGTGAAAAACACCCCCTCAAGCAGAGCAGATGTGATCAGCCCACAAGCAGCCATTGATGCCCTGAAAATGAGGTCAGCTCCACCCAGACCTGCTCCATCAGACTTGATCTCAAATGATCATATGCCAATGCTATCATTTGCATTAATTCATGCTTTAAAGGTCAATAATATGTTCAATCTTGTTTTGAGGGTGTGAAGAGAGAAGCTTATTCCTTAATTGTATTTGGCATGTATTTGCTTGTGTAATAGGCCAGGCCCCAGCTGTGGTAACCTTCTATGTTATAACACTCCAACATGTTGTCGCCCTCCATATTGCCTTCCACAAACCTGGGGTTGGTTTGTTCTCTACAAATTGTGTGGAAAGTGGAGCTGTGGAGATTCCAGACTGCTCTAAAAATTGGTAATATGAGTCACAGCTCTGAGGCATGCCCTTATTTGTGTGTGTGTTTGTTAGAGCCCCTGTTTATATCACCACAGGGAGCACGCCTCTTATTTATCCAGCCCAACTGTTGTATAACCTAACCACTATTTTCCATCACTCTGCTACAAAACCCTGGGCTGCATTTTCATTCCAAAAAGTTATCCCCTCCTCTCTGTCCTGTTTCACTCCCCTTGGCAGATCTGAGAAGGCAGGCTAGGTGTAAGCAGTGGCCCCACCTAGAGTCTGCCATATTGCTTTCATTCACAGCATACCTATCAGATATTTGAAGTGGAGTGAGCTAGGGCAGAAGGGAAGAAACAACTTTTTGGAATGAAATGCAGCCCTGCCTCTTATCAGTACAATACAATCTGAGACATGTGTGTTACAATAGTGCTGTTAGATAACTGAAGACAGCCTGTTTGGCACTAGCAGAACTACTATTACTATACCTGCTCTAGTAGTATTACGAGAATGCCTGCTCTAGTGGTACTACTATTAGTATGCATGCTCTAGTAGTACTACTATTAGTAAGCCTGCTCTAGTAGTACCACTATTAGTATGCCTGCTCTAGTAGTACTACTATTAGTATGCCTGCTCTAGCAGTACTACTATTAGTATGCCTGCTCTAGTAGTACTACTATTAGTATGCCTGCTCTAGTAGTACTACTATTAGTATTCCTGCTCTAGTAGTACTACTATTAGTATGCCTGCTCTAGTAGTACTGCTATTAGTATGCATGCTCCAGTACTACTATTAGTATGCCTGCTCTAGTAGTACTACTATTAGTAAGCATGCTCCAGTACTACTATTAGTATGCCTGCTCTTTTAGTTCTACGATTAGTATGCCTGCTCTAGTAGTACTACTATTAGTATGCCTGCTCGAGTAATACTACAATTAGTATATCTGCTCTAGTGGTACTACTATTAGTATGCCTGCTCTAGCGGCAATACTATTAGTATGCCAACTCTAGTAGTACTACTATTAGTATGCCTGCTCTAGTAGTACTGCTATTAGTATGCCTGCTCTAGTAGTACTACTATTAGAATGCCTGCTCTAGTGGTACTGCTATTAGTATGCATGCTCCAGTACTACTACTACTAGTACTACTACTTGTGCAGCTTAACTAGGTCTTTCCTTGCAGAGCATCTCTTTATTATGGCTAGACCTCTAACCATCTTTCCAAACATTGAATCTACAGTGCCTTGCGAAAGTATTCGGCCCCCTTGAACTTTGCGACCTTTTGCCACATTTCAGGCTTCAAACATAAAGATATAAAACTGTATTTTTTTGTGAAGAATCAACAACAAGTGGGACACAATCATGAAGTGGAACAACATTTATTAGATATTTCAAACTTTTTTAACAATCAAAAACTGAAAAATTGGGCGTGCAAAATTATTCAGCCCCTTTACTTTCAGTGCAGCAAACTCTCTCCAGAAGTTCAGTGAGGATCTATGAATGATCCAATGTTGACCTAAATGACTAATGATGATAAATACAATCCACCTGTGTGTAATCAAGTCTCCGTATAAATGCACCTGCACTGTGATAGTCTCAGAGGTCCGTTAAAAGCGCAGAGAGCATCATGAAGAACAAGGAACACACCAGGCAGGTCCGAGATACTGTTGTGAAGAAGTTTAAAGCCGGATTTGGATACAAAAAGATTTCCCAAGCTTTAAACATCCCAAGGAGCACTGTGCAAGCGATAATATTGAAATGGAAGGAGTATCAGACCACTGCAAATCTACCAAGACCTGGCTGTCCCTCTAAACTTTCAGCTCATACAAGGAGAAGACTGATCAGAGATGCAGCCAAGAGGCCCATGATCACTCTGGATGAACTGCAGAGATCTACAGCTGAGGTGGGAGACTCTGTCCATAGGACAACAATCAGTCGTATATTGCACAAATTTGGCCTTTATGGAAGAGTGGCAAGAAAGCCATTTCTTAAAGATATCCATAAAAAGTGTCATTTAAAGTTTGCCACAAACCACCTGGGAGACACACCAAACATGTGGAAGAAGGTGCTCTGGTCAGATGAAACCAAAATTGAACTTTTTGGCAACAATGCAAAACGTTATGTTTGGCGTAAAAGCAACACAGCTGAACACACCATCCCCACTGTCAAACATGGTGGTGGCAGCATCATGGTTTGGGCCTGCTTTTCTTCAGCAGGGACAGGGAATATGGTTAAAATTGATGGGAAGATGGATGGAGCCAAATACAGGACCATTCTGGAAGAAAACCTGATGGAGTCTGCAAAAGACCTGAGACTGGGACGGAGATTTGTCTTCCAACAAGACAATGATCCAAAACATAAAGCAAAATCTACAATGGAATGGTTCAAAAATAAACATATCCAGGTGTTAGAATGGCCAAGTCAAAGTCCAGACCTGAATCCAATCGAGAATATGTGGAAAGAACTGAAAACTGCTGTTCACAAATGCTCTCCATCCAACCTCACTGAGCTCGAGCAGTTTTGCAAGGAGGAATGGGAAAAAATTTCAGTCTCTCGATGTGCAAAACTGATAGAGACATACCCCAAGCGACTTACAGCTGTAATCGCAGCAAAAGGTGGCGCTACAAAGTATTAACTTAAGGGGGCTGAATAATTTTGCACGCCCAATTTTTCAGTTTTTGATTTGTTAAAAAAGTTTGAAATATCCAATAAATGTCGTTCCACTTCATGATTGTGTCCCACTTGTTGTTGATTCTTCACAAAAAAATACAGTTTTATATCTTTATGTTTGAAGCCTGAAATGTGGCAAAAGGTCGCAAAGTTCAAGGGGGCCGAATACTTTCGCAAGGCACTGTATATGTTTTGACCATGACAGTTTACAATCTAAGGTATCGCAAAGTAATTTAGTCTCCTCAACTTGCTCTGCAGCCACACCATTCCTTACCAGAGGTCTAGCACTTCAGGAATGATTTGTACCAAATACTATGCTCTTAGTTTTAGAGATGCTCAGGAACAGTTTATTACTGGCCACCCATTCCAAAACAGACTGCAACTCTTTGTTAAGGGTTTCAATGACTTTATTAGCTGTGGTTGCTACTCGTAGTATGCCTCCTCTAGTCGTATTACTATTAGTATTTAGTATTTGAGTAGGATCCCCATTATCTGTTGCAAAAGCAGCAGCTACTCTTCCTGGGGTCCACACAAAACATGAAACATAATACATAATGACATAATACAGAACATCATTAGACAAGAACAGCTCAAGGACAGAACTACATACATTAAAAAAAGGCACACATAGCCTTCATATCAGTAGATACACACAAACTATCTAAGTCAAATAGGGGAGAGGCGTTGTGCCGCGAGCTGTTGCTTTATTTGTTTTGGGAAACCAGGTTTGCTGTTTATTTGAGCAATATGAGATGGTAGGAAGTTCCATGCAATAATGGCTCTATATAATACTGTACGCTTTCTTGAATTTGTTCTGGATTCAGGAACTGTGAAAAGACCCCTGGTGGCATGTCTGGTGGGATACGTGTGTGTGTCAGAGCTGTGTGTAAGTTAACTGTGCAAACAATTTGTGATTTTCAACACATTAATGTTTCTTATAAAAAGGTGAAGTGATGCAGTGTCACTGGAATTTCATAATTCCTATTAATTGTACATTAATTAAATCACTCAGTTAATTTTATAAGAATTTGTAAGATTCCTATTTGCATAAAATAGACAGAGGAGCGCGCTGCCATGAAACCACGAACAACAGTTTATATACAAAATATGACGTCATAGGTTATAAATTGTCCTTTCTCCCAACAGTTCAAAAGTTTATTCCCACCCCTTCTCTCTCTCACTCCAGACAAACAGTTAAATTGACATTAAAACTTCTGAAGTCTTCATCCATCACCATTCAGCAGACAGTTCCAGCTAATGGAAAACCTAAGAAAACACACACTGCCTTATCTAAACATCCCAGAGCTAAGTTGAGTTGGTTCAACCATAGGTTAACGACCCTTTTTGCTTACTTAAAAACCCACAATTCCAGTCTTCTCCAACCTGGCTGGAATGGTATTTATTTAATTTAGTTACCCCCTGTTTCATGCTCCACAATCCCTTCCTTATGAATTAATATTTTTAATCAGATATAATAAAACAGAGTAGAGTTTAATTAGTTATAGTTATATGTAAAATGTAGATATTGTTTAGTCATTATTCATAAAATTCCTAACATGCAGTCAGTCTCTCCTCGACTCTTAGCCAAGAGAGACTGGCATGCATAGTATTTATATAAGCCCTCTGATTACGATTAAGAGCAAAACATTCTGGGCCAGCTGCAGCTTAACTAGGTGTTTCCTTACAGAGCATCCCTTTATTATGGCTAGACCTCTAGCACTTAAGTAATGATTTGTATCAAATACAATGCTCTTAGTTTAAGAGATGTTCAGGAACAGTTTATTACTGGCCACCCATTCCAAAACAGACTGCAACTCTTTGTTAAGGGTTTCAATTACTTTATTAGCTGTGATTACTGATGCCTATATGGTTGAATCATCAGCATACATGGACATACATGCTGGGTTTAATGTCAGTGGCAGGTCATTGGTAAAAATAGAAAAGAGTAAAGGTGCTAGAGAGCTGCCCTGCGGTGCACCACACTTTACATGTTTGACATTAGAGACCCTTTGAGTACTATTAGATAGATCAGAATCCACATTATAGCAGAGGTTGAAAAGACACAGCATTTACGTTTTTTCAACAACAGGTTACGGTCAATAATATCAAAGGCTGCACTGAAATCTAACAATACAGCGACACACAATCTTCTTATTATCGATTTATAAGCATGCTGAAAGTCTGTTGTTAATTTGTTTACAGATAAATAGCATTGTATTTGGTCAAACACCATTTTTTCCAACAGTTTGCTAAGAGCTGGCAGCAAGCTGATAGGTCTGCTGTTAGAACCAGTGAAGGCAGCTTTACCACTCTTGGGTAGTGGAATTACTTTGGCTTCCCTCCAGGCCTGAGGACAAACACTTTCCTCTAGGCTCAGATGAAATATATGACAGCTAGAAGTGGCTATAGAGTCAGCCACCATCCTCAGTAGCTTTCCATCTAAGTTTTTAATGCCAGGAGGTTTGTCATCAATGATCGATAACAATAATTTTCCCACCTCTCCCACACTAACTTGCAATGCTTTTCTTTCATTATTAGCTTTTTTATGCATGAATACAATTGCTCACTGTTCGTTGCTGGCATTTCCTGCTTAAGTTTGCCCACTTTGCCAATGAAATAATAATTAAAATAATTGGCAACATCAAATGGTTTTGTAATGAATAAGCCATCTGATTCGAAGAAAGATCGAGTTGAATTTGTCCTTCTGCCCATCATTTCATTTACAGTACTCCAATTTTTTTCCATTGTTCTTTATATCATTGATCTTGGATTCATGAAAACCCTAAAATACACAGAAACATTTTAATACCAAAAACCCAAATACACATGTATTTGGACCCAGGTCTCCTCTCTACAAACTGTGGTCTACAAGTTTTTACTTCAATTTAGAAATGATGTTGTTTAATTTAATTGCATTGCTGGCTGCACAATTGACCCTTGTGGGATGAATAAAGTACAGTACTTAATGTACAGTTACAAAAGAAGAATATGTTTGCGTGTAACAACGCAGAGGGCTCTAATTAATCTTCCATGGAGAGAGGGCTCACCCTTTCTTTTGTTGCTTTGTTATGGTTGACCAATCTCCTGGCGGCTTCATCAAATGACAGTTTGGTGAGGAACTTGTTGACATTTTGTTGAACGTGAGGTAACAGACTTGGTTTATTTAGCAAAAATATATGACAGAAAGGACTCTCCAAACAGAGAGTCAATGTTGATAAGTTTTGTAAACAACAAACATTCATCCATCTATGTACAGACTACTGATGTAAGCAACTGGCATGGGTTGTTCACAGTTTGACTGACACCTGTATGTAGAGCGTCTGCAGGCCTCGTACCTCCCTCGTGGTGGGTCATTTTGAACTAGGTGGGGAGCGGCAGACATTCCTCTGGGCTGGTCTGGAAGAAGAGAACGGACAGCTTCCTCAAGCTGCACCACTCACAGCTAATCAGCTCCGCAGCCTCACCATCTCCAGTGTCCCCCTCAGGACTTGGGTAATAAAGCACTGGAATGTCACATACTGTTAGGTTGGCTAAATTCCAGTAACCTTTGTAAAAGGTTTTGTATTTACAAAACAGGGTGCAGGAAAACGACAGGTCCAGGGCAGGCAGAGGTCAGTAATCCAGAGCAGAGTCCGAGAGGTACAGAATGGCAGACAGGCTCAGGGTCAGGCTCAGGGTCAGGGCAGGCAGAGGTCAGTAATCCAGAGCAGAGTCCGAGAGGTACAGAATGGCAGACAGGCTCAGGGTCAGGCTCAGGGTCAGGGCAGGCAGAGGTCAGTAATTCAGAGCAGAGTCCGAGAGGTACAGAATGGCAGACAGGCTCAGGGTCAGGCTCAGGGTCAGGGCAGGCAGAGGTCAGTAATCCAGAGCAGAGTCCAAGAGGTACAGAACGGCAGACAGGCTCAGAATGTTCAATACTGGGAAAACTGGAAAACAGGGACTAGAGCGAAAACAGGAGTACAGGAAAACCGCTGGTAGGCTTGACTAGATAAGACGAACTGGCAACAGACAAACAGAAAACACAGGCATAAATACACAGGGGATAAACGGGGAAGATGGGCGACACCTGGAGGGGGGTGGAGACAAGCACAAAGACAGGTGAAACAGATCAGGGTGTGACAGTGTGGGTTTTTCCTTAACATTTTATTTTCTAAGGCAAATCTAGCGGGCATCCTTTGTGGGTATCTTTTAGGACCCTGTTTTAGTTGCTTTGCCAAATTTCAGTGTCTTTCATGGGTGTCTTTCAGTACCCGTTTGAAACCCATTCTCTTTTGGTTTGGGTGTTTAAGTGCCTCCTTTCCCAATGTTGTGTTACAGCGTTAAAATTGATTAAATTTAGATGTTGTGTCACTGGCCTAAACACAATACCCAATAATGACAAAGTGGAATTATTATTTATAGAAATGTTGACAAATTAATTAAAAATGAAAAGCTGAAATGTCTTGAGTCAGTAAGTATTTAACTCCTTTGTTAAGGCAAGCCTAAATAAGTTCAGCAACTGGGCGCAAATGGAGGCCAGGAAAAGCAGTCCAGGAGGCAAGAGCAGCCCTCAGACATGCTGACATTGTGGGTCATGTTCAGCAAGGGAG
Source organism: Oncorhynchus mykiss (assembly GCF_013265735.2). Classification (NCBI taxonomy): domain Eukaryota; kingdom Metazoa; phylum Chordata; class Actinopteri; order Salmoniformes; family Salmonidae; genus Oncorhynchus; species Oncorhynchus mykiss. The sequence continues at coordinate 16,940,804 of NC_048566.1, read as the reverse complement.
AGGAGGCCTTGGGCTAACTAGCCGTGCTGCTTGGAGTAAGGCCACTGCACCAGAGCGGCGGAAGATGGTAGTGCAGGAAGTACGCCATCAGGAGGAGGCTGCAAGGTGGGCCAAGGCAGTCTCTCTTTCCAAACAGGGACAGTGGACTCGATGGGACAGTGTGGAGAAGAGGAAGATAAGCTGGAAGGATCTGTGGGCCATGGAAGCGAGGCGGTTGAGCTTCTCCATCAGAGCAACATATGACGTCCTTCCAACACCAGTTAATCTTCACCAATGGTATGGTGAAGATCCGGACTGTGCCCTCTGTTCCATGCCAGCCAACCTCAGGCACATTCTCACAGGGTGTAAAACAAGCCTCACTCAAGGACGCTACACTTGGCGTCACAACCAAGTCCTTAAAAACCTTGCGTCCGCCCTGGAGGACAAGCGAGCTGCCACCAACTCCCTACCACCCCCAGCAGCATCACACCCCTTACGGACAAACTTTGTCCGCGAAGGGGCTAAACCACCGAAGCGCGGCTCGACACCATTAGAGCGAGACCAGCTGCGCTTGGCCCGCGACTGGAAAATGCTAGCTGACATTGGCCGGCAACTTGTGTTTCCTCCGGAGATCGCGACCACCACCCTAAGACCTGACATGGTGCTCTGGTCCCGTTCACTCAAGAAGGTCTTCATCATTGAGCTCACAGTACCCTGGGAGGACTCAGTAGATGAGGCTTATGAGCGAAAGCATCTGCGCTATGCCGATCTAGCTGCCGAAGCACGGCTGGAACACAGAAGTCCGACCAGTGGAGGTGGGCTGCAGAGGTTTTGTGGCAACATCTACAACCAGACTGCTTAGAGACCTTGGAATTAAGGGCCAGAGCCAGCGTTCGGCAATCAAAGCTGTATCGGAGGCGGCAGAAGGCAGCAGTCAGTGGCTCTGGATGAAGAGGAAAGACCCCAGCTGGGCCCCGAAGTGAGAGGGCCAGGAGGTATGCGGTCAACAATGCTTGACTCAGGGAGGAGGATGCCCCTGCCATGCATAGTCCCATGGGATGTTGGCTATCATCAACAAGGCAACTCCTATGACTAATTGGGAATGGGACGCAAGCGTAGGATTGATCACCCTGTCGCTGGCCGCCTTTGGGGAGGGTGTATAGTGTGAAAGGCCGAAACACCCTAGGAACCAAAGGTACACTACTGATGATGCGCTCCCCAAATTTCACCAGGCTCACTGTTCATTAACTCTTGGAAGTGCTTGCACAAAGGATAGTAACATCTCATCCTGTGTTCTTGGAATCTGAATATCTGGACTTGTCCAGTGACTGCTGAGAAAGATCAGCTGACAACAGGGGAAAGTCTTTGTGGCGGCACGGAGAGACGGCTGACAGGAGGGAATAGACCCCACTGGGACAGTCATGGGGTAGCTTCCCATTTCTGTAGTTTCCCATGCTTCGCAGTATGTTGGAAACACCCGCTTTTAGCTACAGAAAGTCAACATACGAGAATACCCCTAGAGTCTGCGAGAGCGGGGGCGGAAGATGACTCATCGGCTGACAACATGGTAACGACTGGACCGGAAACGACTACGAGTAATGAGAGCACAGCACAAGAGAACACCACAGCAACTGTCACAAGTTCTGCTGCAACAGCGGGCCACAAACAGATGCAGGTATGTGTCTGTGGTTGGAGGAAAGTTACATCACACCATGGGTTGAGGATCCACCAGGGGAAGAAGGGGTGTTTGGGTAAAGAGAGACAGAGGCCTCGCATTGATTACTTTCTGCGAAAGCGATCAAATCAGTCGAATGAAGCACAGCAACTGGACGCAAACCATAGTTTGCAGTGCATCAGCACCACTGTCATGGAGGACGTAAACTCAAGCACCGAAGTAACAACTGAGGTGGAACCAACAACAGGAGTGGAACTCACCGAGCCTCCCAGACCTGCAGTCGAGAGGAGACTACCAGGGCACAGGCCGTATGTGAAGTGGCCTGGCGCCAGTGACAAGAAGTTGTGGGAAACAGTGAATACTGACCTTACCTTGACCCTCGAGAAACTTTGAGGCACAGTGGAGAAGAAGTTGGAGAGGATGGGGGACATTATCTATGAGTACGGGACAGAAAGATTTGGAGTGGAAGAGGCAAAAGGCGGGAGAAAGGTTCCAACCCCACCAGTTTCCAGGAGGCAACAAGAAATCAAGCGCCTCGTTCAAGAAAGGCGACAGCTTAAGAAACAGTGGAAGAAGGCCTCGGAAGTGGAAAAGGAGGGCATAGAGGCACTTCAGGCTGATATCAAAACCCGGTTGGCATCCCTCCGCAGAGCAGAGAACCTACGGAAACGCAGAAGGAAGAAAGAACAAACTAGAACTCGATTCTATAAAGATCCCTTCAAGTTCCTTAAAAGTCTCTTCACGAAGGAAAAAAGTGGAGCTCTAAAAACAACAAAGAAAGACCTAGAGGAGCACCTGAGAACAACAAACTTTGACTCAAAGCGACATGAACATCTGGCCATCCCATCAGATATCCCACCCATTGAACCCCCGGAACATCATATTGAGACCAGCCCTCCGACATGGAAAGAGGTGGAAAACACAGTTCGACGGGCAAGAACAGCATCAGCCCCGGGGCCAAATGGAGTCCCGTACAAAGTGTATAAGAACGCACCAGACATCCTGAGGTTCCTCTGGAGGCTTATGAGAACAGCTTGGAAAAATAAGATAATACCCAAAGTGTGGCGTAGGGCAGGCGGGGTCCTGATCCCTAAGGAGAAGGATGCAGTGAACATCAGCCAATTCCGCCCAATCTCCTTACTGAATGTCGAGGGTAAAATCTTCTTTAGGGTCATTGCCCAGAGGATGGCCGAGTACCTGCAAAGGAATGCGTACGTCGATACATCTGTACAGAAGGCAGGAATATCAGGGTTCTCTGGCTGCTTGGAACATTCCAGCATGATCTGGCACCAGATCCAAATGGCCAAGGTGGAAAAAAGGGACCTCCATGTAGTCTTTCTTGACCTCACCAATGCATTTGGCTCTGTGCCCCATGAACTCCTGTGGTCTGCCTTCAGATTTTTCCACATACCGGACACCATCACAACCCTGGTGAAGTCGTACTTCCAGGATCTGCAGTTCTGCTTTACCACCTCAGAGTTCACCACCTCATGGCAGTGCCTGAATGTAGGTATAATGGCGGGATGTACCATTTCTCCGTTGGCATTCATAATGGCAATGGAGGTTATCATCAGATCCTCAAAATGGGTTGCTGGTGGACAGCGGGTCGACTCTGGTTTCCGCCTCCCTCCACTCAGAGCCTACATGGACGACATTACAACATTGACCACCACTGTCCCATGCACCAGGAGACTGCTCAGAAAACTCGAGGAGAACATCAGCTGGGCCCGTATGAAGATTAAACCATCCAAGTCACGCAGCCTCTCGATTGTGAAGGGAGTACTCTCTGACCTGAAATTCTTCATCGGAGATGACCAAATCCCAACAGTGTCTGAGCAGCCGGTAAAAAGCCTTGGAAGGTGGTATGATGCAAGCCTGAAGGACAAAGACCAGGTGCAACAGCTGCGCAAAGACATCAGTAGTAGCCTACAGTCCATCGACAACACCCAGCTACCTGGAAAGTTAAAGGCCTGGTGTCTGCAGTTTGGTCTCCTACCCCGGGTGTTGTGGCCCTTAGCAGTGTATGAGGTTCCAATCTCAACAGTGGAGAAGATGGAAAGAGGAGTCACAGGCTACTTAAAGAAGTGGCTCGGAGTTCCACGATGCCTTACCACCATAGGCCTCTATGGAGATGGTGTCCTCAAGCTGCCCCTCACCAGTCTAACAGAGGAATTCAAGTGTTCAAAAACCAGGCTCCAGATGACACTGAATGAATCTCGAGACCCAGTGGTGAGCAACAACGCGCCGACCTTGGCAACTGGGCGCAAATGGAGGCCAGGAAAAGCAGTCCAGGAGGCAACAGCAGCCCTCAGACATGCTGACATTGTGGGTCATGTTCAGCAAGGGAGAGGAGGCCTTGGGCTAACTAGCCGTGCTGCTTGGAGTGAGGCCACTGCACCAGAGCGGCGGAAGATGGTAGTGCAGGAAGTACGCCATCAGGAGGAGGCTGCAAGGTGGGCCAAGGCAGTCTCTCTTTCCAAACAGGGACAGTGGACTCGATGGGACAGTGTGGAGAAGAGGAAGATAAGCTGGAAGGATCTGTGGGCCATGGAAGCGAGGCGGTTGAGCTTCTCCATCAGAGCAACATATGACGTCCTTCCAACACCAGTTAATCTTAACCAATGGTATGGTGAAGATCCGGACTGTGCCCTCTGTTCCATGCCAGCCAACCTCAGGCACATTCTCACAGGGTGTAAAACAAGCCTCACTCAAGGACGCTACACTTGGCGTCACAACCAAGTCCTTAAAAACCTTGCGTCCGCCCTGGAGGACAAGCGAGCTGCCACCAACTCCCTACCACCCCCAGCAGCATCACACCCCTTACGGACAAACTTTGTCCGCGAAGGGGCTAAACCACCGAAGCGCGGCTCGACACCATTAGAGCGAGACCAGCTGCGCTTGGCCCGCGACTGGAAAATGCTAGCTGACATTGGCCGGCAACTTGTGTTTCCTCCGGAGATCGCGACCACCACCCTAAGACCTGACATGGTGCTCTGGTCCCGTTCACTCAAGAAGGTCTTCATCATTGAGCTCACAGTACCCTGGGAGGACTCAGTAGATGAGGCTTATGAGCGAAAGCATCTGCGCTATGCCGATCTAGCTGCCGAAGCACGGCATCATGGCTGGAACACAGAAGTCCGACCAGTGGAGGTGGGCTGCAGAGGTTTTGTGGCAACATCTACAACCAGACTGCTTAGAGACCTTGGAATTAAGGGCCAGAGCCAGCGTTCGGCAATCAAAGCTGTATCGGAGGCGGCAGAAGGCAGCAGTCAGTGGCTCTGGGCCCCGAAGTGAGAGGGCCAGGAGGTATGCGGTCAACAATGCTTGACTCAGGGAGGAGGATGCCCCTGCCATGCATAGTCCCATGGGATGTTGGCTATCATCAACAAGGCAACTCCTATGACTAATTGGGAATGGGACGCAAGCGTAGGATTGATCACCCTGTCGCTGGCCGCCTTTGGGGAGGGTGTATAGTGTGAAAGGCCGAAACACCCTAGGAACCAAAGGTACACTACTGATGATGCGCTCCCCAAATTTCACCAGGCTCACTGTTCATTAACTCTTGGAAGTGCTTGCACAAAGGATAGTAACATCTCATCCTGTGTTCTTGGAATCAGGAGTAAAAATGTGCTTAACAAATCATAATAAGTTGCATGGAATCTGTGTGCAATAGTGTTTAACATGATTTTTGAATGACTTTCTCATCTCTGTACCCAACACATACAATGACCTATAAGGATGGGGGAATAATGGCACATTGTCTGATTGTCATATTTTGCTGATGATTGTTAAATTGTAAAAAAAAAATGCTAACAATTGCATTTAAAAAAAAATATATACAATTATCTATAAGGTCCCTCAGTCGAGCAATGAATTTCAAACACACATTCAACTACAAAGAGGTTTTCTAATGCCTTGCAAAGAATGTCACCGAGTGGTAGATGGGTAGAAATAAAAAAGCAGACATTGAATAGCCCTGTGAGCATGGTGAAGTTATTAATTACACTTTGAATGGTGTATTAATCCACCCAGTCACTACAAAGATACAGGTGTCCTTCCTAACTCAGTTGCCGGAGAGGAAGGAAACTGCTCAGGGATTTCACCATGAGGCCAATGGTGACTTTAAAACAGTTACAGAGTTTTATGTCTGTGATAGGAGAAAACTGAGGATAGATGGATCGTGACTGACACTGTCTATTCTGTCTTACACTTACGGGACAAATTACAGGCCAAATACAACAGACAGACACACGTCAGACAAATGTGACAAACAGAGATACAGAGTGGGAAAGCCAGTGTTTATTCACAACAGTAAGACTTATTTATAAAAATGACACATATAAAAACAGCCATCTCTGCTTCTCTTTCTTTCTGTCCTGTCCTCCTTCACTTCTTGGCAGAAGCCTTCTGGGTGTGGAGCTGGTAGATCTGTTCACAGGCGATGGAGAGGCCCACCACCAGGGAGACAAACTCCTCAAAGTTCACCTTCCCATCACCATTCTGGTCCAGATCCTTCATGATCTTGTCTATGGCGGCTGGGTCCTTCTGGGACTGAGAGGGAAGGAGAGATGGAGGAGATGAAGTGAGTGAGTGAGTGAGTGAGTGAGTGAGTGAGTGAGTGAGTGAGTGAGTGAGTGAGTGAGAGTGCTAGAGGCGTCACTACAGACACCCTGGTTTTATTCCAGTCTGTAGGGCGGCGCACACTTGGCCCAGCGTCGTTCAGGTTTGGCCTGTGTAGGCTATCATTGCAAATAAGAATTTGTTCTTACTAACTTGCCTAGTTAAATAAAGGTTAAATGTAAAAAAATAAAAAATAAAATAAAAAGAGAGATGGAAGGAGGGAAGAGGAGGTTAGATTAACTTTGGGTGCTTTTTATTCTAATATAGTGACAGAGAAAAATCTGAAAGAAAGTGAAAAGAAATACAGGGAAAGTATAGAGGGACAGTGAGATAAAAACAGAGAGAGAGAGAGAGGGATGTCAGGGTTACCTTCAGGAAGCTGGCCAGTTCTGTCTGCATCAGTTCTTTCAGCTCCTTCTTGCTCAGTGTGTTGCAGTCACCGTCCTTGTCGGCATAGCGATGGAACACTGTGATCAGGGACTCCATGGAACTCTCCAACTGAGACGGCATGGCTGCAGAGAAGGATACACTGCGGAGGGGAGAGAGGGAGCGGGGAGATGGGAGGGGAGAGAGGGAGGTGGAGATGGGAGGGGAGAGAGGGAGCGGGGAGATGGGAGGGGAGAGAGGGAGGGGGAGATGGGAGGGGAGATAGAGGGAGGAGGGAGGTGGGAGGGGAGGGGAGAGAGGGAGGAGGGAGATGGAAGCGGAGATAGAGGGAAGGGGAGATGAGAGGGGAGAGAGGGAGCGGGGAGATGGGAGGGGAGAGAGGGAGCGGGGAGATGGGAGGGGAGAGAGGGAGGGGGAGATGGGAGGGGAGAGAGGGAGCGGGGAGATGGGAAGGGAGAGAGGGAGGGGGAGATGAGAGGGGAGATAGAGGGAGGTGGGAGGGGAGGGGAGAGGGGGAGGAGGGAGATGGGAGGGGAGATAGAGGGAGGGGGCGATGAGAGGGGAGGGGAGATAGAGGGAGGGGGAGATGGGAGGGGAGGGGAGAGAGGGAGGGAGGGGAGATGGGAAGGGAGGGGAGATGGAGGGAGGGGGAGATGGGAGGGGAGATAGAGGGAGGTGTAAATTGAAGTAGCAGATACATACTCAGTACAGTGAGTGTCTTGATATCACTAATATGTTGACTAATGGTGAACTATCCCTTTGCAGAAAACAAATGAACAATGCACATTTAGGGAGGATGGGAGTTGGCTTTCTTTGTCTCTGTATACAGTCTTTGGCTGGTGTTACTTCCTGGCATTTAAACTGTGATCTTCCACTCCTTTACACATTCCTTCTACCTCAGACCCCTCCTCTTTCTTTTGGTGCCTCCCACATTCTTTGGTAACATTCAACATCCAGCTAGGTCTAATAGAGTTCTAAAACAAAAACATTGCTTCAATGTTCAAAGGTTTTCCTATAAATAAACTATGACATAATGTAATCAGTAAATAGTATGGCCCGTCATCCTGCATAACAAACCATAGAAGAACATATTTTGGAATCAAATCAAGCGAAGACTAATGAACATTATAGCCTACAAGTTTGCCGGACAAGACAGATCAGTAGCTAGTCACACTTGGAAACAGTTGTTACAGTTGTGTGAGACCTGTTTATTACACTAGATAACCTCCTCTGTTGAACCAAAAGACACCAATAGTAATAGTAGAATAGGTGAAGAATGGTTACTTACCAAACAGAAGAGAGACGCTATCAGAACAGGGTGGGGAAGTAGGGTACTGCTGAATATATACCAATGATGCTGAATCTACTGCGCAAGAGCCGTGGGAAAGATTGTTCAGGAATGTATAAAGAACAGGCAACGCCCTTCTGATTATGAGTGTGTGTAGCCTATAGTGAGGGAGGGAGGGGGTTCGAGTTTAGACTTGATGTCTTTCAGTCCTCATCCTTGAATTCAACATGATAAAATAGACATGGGATCACCTAGAATGTTTTCATATCGCATTAACACACGGATCTCATTCACACAAATCTATACCAATGATGCTGAACACAGACCGATAGAGGGGTGACAAGAGTATATTGGTCATGTTTGCCATCTTCAGTTTAATACAGCATACAGTAGTCCTCCTGACCAGAATAAAAAGTCATTGGCAAAGCATGTGTTCTTCTGACACCATTGTGATGGATATTCCAAGCTGATGTTCTGTTGCTCCCCGTCATTTAGTAGGCCGTCATGGTAAATAAGAATTTGTTCTTAACTGACTTCCCTAGTTAAATAAAGGTTCAATAAAAAAAGTATATATAACATAACAGCCAGTCACTGATAGTCATGAGACTCTCCTTCTTCTGGGTCTTGTGTAACATACAGTAGTATAAGTAGCCTTTCCTGCAGTCAAATGAACAAAAGCGCCCTCTAGTGGTCTCATGGGTGGAATGTTATTAATCATTTTCATAATTTCATAATTGATCAGAAATAAATACAAATTAAAACACAGAAAGTCTGGTGTTTCAATGTCAAACGGTGTTGTTATATTTCAGTCTTCTATGATGTATAAAAGTGTAATATAGGGATGCAAACTCAAAATTGAATACATTTTAACTCTATTTCTGACACAAGCCTATAACCATGTGTGTTAGGTGTATACTTTTGTTTCAAAGTAGACTTGTTTAAGACTACCAAGAAACAGTCTTGACCCTGATGTATCCCAGTGCAGTAATGGGCTGCCCCTTACCTCTTTCTATATCCAGATATTATTGACCTCTTCTTCTATCTTTCATTCTGCAAAATACACATTAACTAGCCGACTGTATGTGACTGTATTACAACCCTCAAGTGTTAAAGAACAAGAAACATATGTATTAAAATTCTTACTACATTATCAGGAAACTCATTAGTAAAGGTATCAAGCATGACAAATTGCATATCAACTTGAAAGTCATTTCAGTGCCTGGGGACATCCTGTGGATTGTGTAAGAGCGTTCATCCCTGCTCCTCTTGGAGTATGTGGAGGTCTGAGGTTCCTCCCCACCCTCCCTGCTTCTCTTACTGGACTGGGAGAGCTGGGAGGGGAGGTCCTGACAGATCTCTCTGGATCTCTCCATGTGTCTGTGGTAGGAGGGTGGGTCTGCTGGTTCTCTCTGGATCTCTCCATGTGTCTGTGGTAGCAGGGTGGGTCTGCTGGTTCTCTCTGGATCTCTCCATGTGTCTGTGGTAGGAGGGTGGGACTGCTGGTTCTCTCCATGTGTCTGTGGTAGGAGGGTAGGTCTGCTGGTTCTCTCTGGATCTCTCCATGTGCCTGTGGCAGGAGCGGGGTCGTTCCCAAGTTAATTTACTGCATTTCTATACAGTTAGAAAACTTTCAAATGCTGTTTGGAGAACAGCAAAAACAAGCAACTGACCCCAGCCATTATCACCTTGGCTGCTGTAGGTTCATTCAGCTCAGTCGATCTACAAACACATAGTCTATTAGCTATACAATTGATTTAGTCAGAGTCAGCAGTAGCTTATAGGTCTATACTACCCTGTCATTTTTGTCATAAAAAAAAAACTTTTTGCTAATGTCTCCAGTCATATAAAGTGTAGTAGAATTGCATGAAAAAGAAAGGAGAAGAAACGTACCTGACATAGCTTATAGCTTAGGCCTCCTCTACGCCAATACAGGGGCAGCCATGCATTGTACACTGCAGTCTTTTAACACAAACAGTGATTGAGTTATATTATTAGCCTAAATGATCTAATCTACTCATCACATTATGAATAGTTGGCTTACTAGGATATTTTACATAAGTCTGCAAAAGCGATGACAGACAGATGCATGGAATGCTTTACTATAAAGGTGTATTTTTATGGTGAACATTAGCTTCCCAAAACTTGAAACTCAGGCGCTTCCTATGAGAGAGGGGAGAAGGACAGAGAGAGAGAGACCTGATTTAACTCAAACTAAACTGTCCATTGTACAGCAGAGTGGGTGTCCAACTCCAAACCCCAAAAACTGAATAGATAGGAGCATGTCATGAGTGCACCGCTTACATACCAGCGCTGAGAGCTCTCCATACAGAATGGGGAACATATACACTGCTCAAAAAAATAAAGGGAACACTTAAACAACACAATGTAACTCCAAGTCAATCACACTTCTGTGAAATCAAACTGTCCACTTAGGAAGCAACACTGATTGACAATACATTTCACATGCTGTTGTGCAAATGGAATAGACAACAGCTGGAAATTATAGGCAATTAGCAAGACACCCCCAATAAAGGAGTGGTTCTGCAGGTGGTGACCACAGACCACTTCTCAGTACCTATGCTTCCTGGCTGATGTTTTGGTCACTTTTGAATGCTGGCGGTGCTTTCACTCTAGTGGTAGCATTAAACGGAGTCTACAACCCACACAAGTGGCTCAGGTAGTGCAGCTCATCTAGGATGGCACATCAATGCGAGCTGTGGCATGAAGGTTTGCTGTGTCTGTCAGCGTAGTATCCAGAGCATGGAGGCGCTACCAGGAGACAGGCCAGTACATCAGGAGACGTGGAGGAGGTCGTAGGAGGGCAACAACCCAGCAGCAGGACCGCTACCTCTGCCTTTGTGCAAGGAGGAGCAGGAGGAGCACTGCCAGAGCCCTGCAAAATGACCTCCAGCAGGCCACAAATGTGCATGTGTCTGCTCAAACGGTCAGAAACAGACTCCATGAGGGTGGTATGAGGGCCCGACGTCCACAGGCGGGGGTTGTGCTTACAGCCCAACACCGTGCAGGACGTTTGGCATTTGCCAGAGAACACCAAGATTGGCAAATTCGCCACTGGCGCCCTGTGCTCTTCACAGATGAAAGCAGGTTCACACTGAGCACATGTGACACAGTCTGGAGACGCCGTGGAGAATGTTCTGCTGCCTGCAACATCCTCCAGCATGACCGGTTTGGCGGTGGGTCAGTCATGGTGTGGGGTGGCATTTCTTTGGGGGGCCTCCATGTGCTCGCCAGAGGTAGCCTGACTGCCATTAGGTACCGAGATGAGATCCTCAGACCCCTTGTGAGACCATATGCTGGTGCGGTTTGCCCTGGATTCCTCCTAATGCAAGACAATGCTAGACCTCATGTGGCTGGAGTGTGTCAGCAGTTCCTGCAAGAGGAAGGCATTGATGCTATGGACTGGCCAGCCCGTTCCCCAGACCTGAATCTAATTGAGCACATCTGAGACATCATGTCTCGCTCCATCCACCAACAGACTGCACCACAGACTGTCTAGGAGTTGGCGGATGCTTTAGTCCAGGTCTGGGAGGAGATCCCTCAGGAGACCATCCGCCACCTCATCAGGAGCATACCCAGGCGTTGTAGGGAGGCCACACACACTACTGAGCCTCATTTTGACTTGTTTTAAGGACATTACATCAAAGTTGGATCAGCCTGTAGTGTGGTTTTCCACTTTAATTTTGAGTGTGACTCCAAATCCAGACCTCCATGGGTTGATAAATTTGATTTCCATTGATAATTTTTGTGTGATTTTGTTGTCAGCACATTCAACTATGAAAAGAAAAAAGTATTTAATAAGAATATTTAATTCATTCAGATCTAGGATGTGTTATTTTAGTGTTATTTTTTTGAGCAGTGTATAAACATCCCATGTTTTTTCTCTCTCCTACCCCAATCCCATGGTCATTTATATCAATAATGCAATGGCAAAACATTTAAGAATTTTTTTACAACCCAAATTCTTCCTCTTTTTCTATTTCACTACCAGGAGTTTTATGCACATCCAAAATGACAACAGATGCTGCCTAAAATATTGTACAATACATATATAAAATAATGTACAATACACATATAAATAATGTACAATACATAAAATAATGTACAATAAATAGATAAAATAATGTACAATACATATAATAATGTACAATACACATATAAATAATGTACAATACATATAATAACGTACAATACACATATAAAATAATGTACAATACACATATAAATAATGTACAATACATAAAATAATGTACAATAAATAGATAAAATAATGTACAATACATATAATAATGTACAATACATATATAAAATAATGTACAATTCATAGATAAAATAATGTACAATTCATATATAAAATAATGTACAATACATAGATAAAATAATGTACAATACATAGATAAAATAATGTACAATACATAAAATAATGTACAATACATAAAATAATGTACAATACATAAAATAATGTACAATACATAAAATAATGTACAATACATATATAAAATAATGTACAATACATAGATAAAATAATGTACAATACATAGATAAAATAATGTACAATACATAAAATAATGTACAATACATAAAATAATGTACAATACATAAAATAATGTACAATACATAAAATAATGTACAATACATAAAATAATGTACAATACATAGATAAAATAATGTACAATACATAAAATAATGTACAATACATAGATAAAATAATGTACAATACATAGATAAAATAATGTACAATACATAGATAAAATAATGTACAATACATAAAATAATGTACAATACATAGATAAAATAATGTACAATACATAAAATAATGTACAATAAATAGATAAAATAATGTACAATACATATAATAATGTACAATACATATATAAAATAATGTACAATTCATAGATAAAATAATGTACAATTCATATATAAAATAATGTACAATACATAGATAAAATAATGTACAATACATAGATAAAATAATGTACAATACATAAAATAATGTACAATACATAAAATAATGTACAATACATAAAATAATGTACAATACATAAAATAATGTACAATACATATATAAAATAATGTACAATACATAGATAAAATAATGTACAATACATAGATAAAATAATGTACAATACATAAAATAATGTACAATACATAAAATAATGTACAATACATAAAATAATGTACAATACATAAAATAATGTACAATACATATATAAAATAATGTACAATTCATAGATAAAATAATGTACAATTCATATATAAAATAATGTACAATACATAGATAAAATAATGTACAATACATAGATAAAATAATGTACAATACATAAAATAATGTACAATACATAAAATAATGTACAATACATAAAATAATGTACAATACATAGATAAAATAATGTACAATACATAGAATAACGTACAATACATATATAAAATAATGTACAATACATCGATAAAATAATGTACAATACATATATAAAATAATGTACAATACATAGATAAAATAATGAACAATACACAGATAAATAGGGATGTCCACTCATTGTTTTTTTGCTCCCAAACTTGATATTTTAATAAAGCTTTGGTGATTAAGATTTATTTCAAGGAGGTCTCTATCCAAGCCCTTTATTGATAGTCTTGAATACTTTGGGAATGCATTGGGCATGACAAAAAAGGGCTTCATTGAGACTAATCTTGTTTTTTTAACCAAATGAAACTTAATGGCAAAAAAACAATTGTTATTTTTTTTCTAAATACGAGGTTTACAGGCACGAAAAACACATCTCTCTTGTTTGAATGCGCTTATTGGCACTGCGCGTCACAGCTGGATAGGCTGCGCTTCCGCTGTCAAAATCCATACCATAACCAACCATGTTAGTACCGCAAAGTGTTTAAGGAAACACATCAGATATTGCCAGCCCTCCCACCTCAGCGCAAGCGAGATCATATGAGACAGGTCAATTACCAATCCAAGCGTTAGAAAATAGAAGAGCGCTTGCTTTAACAAGTCGAAATGGCCAAGCATGTGTTTGACAATTGCACTGGCTCAAAGTCAGCCCAAAATAGAGCCCATAGTGCAGTGCTTCCCAAACTAGGGGTCACCACCCCATGTGGGGTCACCTGATTTGAAAATGGGGAGAAAATGTGCGTTTGGTTCATAGAACCGAGGTTACATCTTCCTTCAAGTGTGGCTCAGGAACACGTTGGCAGGGTTGGGGAATAACAGATGACATGCAATCTGTTGCAGACGGTGCTTCTACACCTGCATTGCTTGCTGTTTGGGGTTTTAGGCTGGGTTTCTGTACAGCACTTTGAGATATCAGCTGACGTAAGAAGGGCTATATAAATACATTTGATTTGATTTGATTTGATTTGATGATTACAAGAAAAGTTTACTGTAATCTGTTACGTTACCAGCTAAAATATTGTAATCAGATTAGACACTTTTGAAAAACTAGATGATTACTTCGAGGATTACTTTTAAATTCAGAAAGGATGTTCGCTATTCAAATCAGCATTGACAAAAGACGCAAGTTTAAGTTTGTTCCACCTGAGCGAGTCTGACCACAAGTCAGAGATCACCATGATGACACACCAAATGTGTTTGATGTATTGCGGGAAAAGAGCAGGAATAGGCTTTTGTAGGGTCCAGTCCAAGCTGCTATCGGCATCGAAAGATTATCCAACTTGAATAACCGCTTGGAGGTAAGGACGACTGCCGCAATGTAGTTTACGGTGATACGGATATAACTTATTATTGATATCTACATAGCGCATTGATGTGAATCACACTGCTGCTCTCTCATTTAGCTATTTGTGCCTTATGGATTGTGGTTGTTGTGGATGGCTGTTCACAAATCTACAGTGCCTTGCGAAAGTATTCGGCCCCCTTGAACTTTGCGACCTTTTGCCACATTTCAGGCTTCAAACATAAAGATATAAAACTGTATTTTTTTGTGAAGAATCATCAACAAGTGGGACACAATCATGAAGTGGAACGACATTTATTGGATATTTCAAACTTTTTTAACAAATCAAAATCTCAAAAATTGGGCGTGCAAAATTATTCAGCCCCTTTACTTCCAGTGCAGCAAACTCTCTCCAGGAGTTCAGTGAGGATCTCTGAATGATCCAATGTTGACCTAAATGACTAATGATGATAAATACAATCCACCTGTGTGTAATCAAGTCTCCGTATAAATGCACCTGCACTGTGATAGTCTCAGGAGGTCCGTTAAAAGCGCAGAGAGCATCATGAAGAACAAGGAACACACCAGGCAGGTCCGAGATACTGTTGTGAAGAAGTTTAAAGCCGGATTTGGATACAAAAAGATTTCCCAAGCTTTAAACATCCCAAGGAGCACTGTGCAAGCGATAATATTGAAATGGAAGGAGTATCAGACCACTGCAAATCTACCAAGACCTGGCCGTCCCTCTAAACTTTCAGCTCATACAAGGAGAAGACTGATCAGAGATGCAGCCAAAAGGCCCATGATCACTCTGGTTGAACTGCAGATATCTACAGCTGAGGTGGGAGACTCTGTCCATAGGACAACAATCAGTCGTATATTGCACAAATCTGGCCTTTATGGAAGAGTGGCAAGAAGAAAGCCATTTCTTAAAGATATCCATAAAAAGTGTCGTTTAAAGTTTGCCACAAGCCACCTGGGAGACACACCAAACATGTGGAAGAAGGTGCTCTGGTCAGATGAAACCAAAATTGAACTTTTTGGCAACAATGAAAGACGTTATGTTTGGCGTAAAAGCAACACAGCTCATCACCCTGAACACACCATCCCCACTGTCAAACATGGTGGTGGCAGCATCATGGTTTGGGCCTGCTTTTCTTCAGCAGGGACAGGGAAGATGGTTAAAATTGATGGGAAGATGGATGGAGCCAAATACAGGACCATTCTGGAAGAAAACCTGATGGAGTCTGCAAAAGACCTGAGACTGGGATGGAGATTTGTCTTCCAACAAGACAATGATCCAAAACATAAAGCAAAATCTACAATGGAATGGTTCAAAAAGAAACATATCCAGGTGTTAGAATGGCCAAGTCAAAGTCCAGACCTGAATCCAATCGAGAATCTGTGGAAAGAACTGAAAACTGCTGTTCACAAATGCTCTCCATCCAACCTCACTGAGCTCGAGCTGTTTTGCAAGGAGGAATGGGGAAAAAATGTCAGTCTCTCAATGTGCAAAACTGATAGAGACATACCCCAAGCGACTTACAGCTGTAATCGCAGCAAAAGGTGGCGCTACAAAGTATTAACTTAAGGGGGCTGAATAATTTTGCACACCCAATTTTTCAGTTTTTGATTTGTTAAAAAAGTTTGAAATATCCAATAAATGTCGTTCCACTTCATGATTGTGTCCCACTTGTTGTTGATTCTTCACAAAAAAATACAGTTTTATATCTTTATGTTTTAAGCCTGAAATGTGGCAAAAGGTCGCAAAGTTCAAGGGGGCCGAATACTTTCGCAAGGCACTGTATATGTGTATTGGAACCCAATAATGGTTGAATTCAAGAAGTTTAAACTGCCTATGAATCATTGATTTTGATACCAGTGGCAGACCCAAAAGCAGAACTACTGCTGCTCGTTAACCTACACTTCCTGTTCAGCCTCATACAGATTCTATGGTACCAGTTGTGTTTACGTAGATCTGTCCATGAGAGATTAGACCATTCAATATGTCATGTTAAGTATTCCCTGATGAGTTTGTTTAAGTTTGTGTTTACCACCATATCATTTCAACGTGGAGAATTGGGTAATATTTGGTGTATATGTTGATCAATAAGATTACAACCTTATTTCACCCACTAAAAATTATAGCCAAAATCAAATGTTATTGGTCTCATACTCATATTTAGCAGATGTTGTTTTGGGTGTAGAGAAATGATTGTGTTCCTACCTACCTCCAACAGTGCAGTAGTATCTATAATTCACAACAGTACACACAAATCTCAAAGTAAAAGACTGGAATTATAAATATTACGTTGAGCAATGTTGGAGTGGAATTGACTAGAATACAGTATATACATATGAAATGAGTAAAACAGTATGTAAACATTATTAAAGTGAACAGTGTTCCATTATTAACGTGACCAGTGATTCCATGACTGTGTACATAGGGCAGCAGCCTCTGAGATGCAGGTGTGAGTAACCGGGTGGTAGCTAGCTAGTGACAGTGACTAAGTTCAGGGCAGGGTACTGGGTGGAGGCCGGCTAGTGATGGCTATTTAACAGTCTGATTGCCTTGAGATAGAAGCTGTCTTTCAGTTTCTCTGTTCCAGCTTTGATGCACCTGTACTAACCTCGCCTTCTGGATGATAGTGGGGTGAACAGGGCATGGCTCGGGTGGTTTATGTCCTTGATGATCTTTTTGGCCTTCTTGTGACATCGGGTGCTGTAGGTGTACTGGAGGGCAGGTAGTTTGCAACCTCTGGAGAGCCATGCGGTTGCCGGCGGTGCCGTTGCCGTACCAGGCTGTGATACAGCCCGACAGGATGCTCTCAATGGTGCATCTGTAAAACTTGTGAGGGTCTTAGGGACCAAGCCATATTTCTTCAGCCTCCTGAGGTTGAAGAGACACTGTTGCGCCTTCTTCACCACACTGTCTGTGTGGGTGGACCATTTCAGATTGTCAGGGATGTGTATGCCAAGATACTTGAAGCTTTTCACCTTCTCTACTGCGGTCCCGTCGATGTGGGCGTGCTCCTTCTGCTGTCTCCTGAAGTCCACGATCAGCTCCTTAGTTTTGTTGACATTGAGGGAGAGGTTATTTTCCTGGCACCACTCCACCAGGGCCCTCACCTCCCTGTAGACTCTCGTCATTGTTGGTAATCAGACCTACAACGGTAGTGTTGTCTGAAAACATAATGATTGAGTTGAAAACGTGCGTGGCCACAAAGTCATGGGTGATCCATGAGTGGGCTGAGCACACACCCTTGTGGGGCCCCTGTGTTGAGGATCAGCATAGTGAGGGTGTTGTTTCCTACCTTCACCACCTGGATGCGGCCCGTCAGGAAGTCAAGGACCCAGTTGCACAGGGTGGGGTTCAGACCCAGGGCCCAGCTTAGTGATGAGCTTGGAAGGAACTATGGTGTTGAAGGCTGAGCTGTAGTCAATGAACAGCATTCTTACGTAGGTATTCCTCTTGTACAGATGGGATAGGGCAGTGTGCAGTGCAATGGCAATTGCATCGATTGTGGATCTATTGGGGCAGTGTGGAAATTGAAGTTGGTCTAGGGTGTCAGGTAAGGTAGAGGAATTTGGTATTTGGTATTTGGTATTTTATTAGTATTCCCATTATCTGTTGCAAAAGCAGCAGATACTCTTCCTGGGGTCCACACAAAACATGAAACATAATACAGAATGACATAATACAGAACATCAATAGACAAGAAGAGCTCAAGGACAGAACTACATACATTAAAAAAAGGCACACATAGCCTTCATATCAATGCATACACACAAACTATCTAAGTCAAATAGGGGAGAGGTGTTGCTTTATCTGTTTTTTGAAAACAGGTTTGCTGTTTATTTGAGCAATATGAGAAGGGCTCTATATAATACTGTACGTTTTCTTGAATTTGTTCTGGATTCAGGAACTGTGAAAAGACCCCTGGTGGCATGTCTGGTGGGATAAGTGTGTGTGTCAGAGCTGTGTGTAAGTTGACTATGCAAACAATTTGTGATTTTCAACACATTAATGTTTCTTATAAAAAGGTGAAGTGATGCAGTCAGTCTCTCCTCGACTCTCAGCCAAGAGAGACTGGCATGCATAGTATTTATATCAGCCCTCTGATTACAATGCAGAACAAGACGTGCTGCTCTGTTCTGGGCCAGATGCAGCTTAACTAGGTCTTTCCTTGCCGTACTGGACCACACGACTGGACAATAATCAAGGTTAGACAAAACTAGAGCCTGCAGAACTGGCTTTCTAGAGTGTGGTATCAATAAAGCAGAGCATCTCTTTATTACGGACAGACCTCTCCCCAACTTTACAACCATTGAATCTATATGTTTTGACTATGACAGTTTACAATCTAAGGTAACACCAAGTAATTTAGTCTCCTCAACTTGTTCAACAGTCACACCATTCATTACCAGATTCAGCTGAGGTCTAGCACTTAAGGAATGATTTGTACCAAATACTACGCTCTTAGTTTTAGAAATATTCAGGACCAGTTTATTACTGGCCACCCATTCCTAAACAGACTGCAACTCTTTGTTAAGCGTTTCAGTGACTTCATTAGCTGCGGTTGCTGATGCGTATATGGTTGAATCAGCATACAAGGACACACACGCTGTGTTTCATGCCAGTGGCAGGTCATTTGTAAAAATAGAAAAGAGTAGAGGGCCTAGAGAGCTGCCCTGCGGTACACCACACTTTATATGTTTGACATTAGAAACGCTTCCATTAAAGAAAACCCTTTGAGTTATATTAGATAGCTCTGAATCCACAATATGGCAGAGGTTGAAAAGCCATAGCACTTCAGTTTTCTCAACAGGTTACGGTCAATAATATCAAATGCTGCACTGAAATCTAACAATGCAGCTCCCACAATCTTCTTATTATCAATTTCTTTCAACCATCACTCATTTGTGTCATTGCAGTATGTTGAGTGCCCTTCTCTATAAGCATGCTGAACGTCTGTTGTTAATTTGTTTACAGATAAATAGCATTGTATTTGGTCAAACAACATTTTTTCCAACAGTTTGCTAAGAGCTGGCAGCAAGCTTATAGGTCTGCTGTTAGAACCAGTGAAGGCAGCTTTACCACTCTTGGGTAGTGTAATTACTTTGGCTTCCCTCCAGGCCTGAGGACAAAGACTTTCCTTTAGGCTCAGATTAAAAATATGACAGATAGGAGTGGCTATAGAGTCAGCCACCATCCTCAGTAGCTTTCCATCTAAGTTGTCAATGTTTGTCATTATTGATCTTTAACAATAATTGTTCCACTTCTCCCACACTAACTTTATGTCATGAACCGGCTCAAAGCCCGTAACAAAAGGGAGACAACGTGGAGATAAGGAGTAACAAAACATATATTTATTAAATACAGTAACTAAGTACAATATACAATGGTGTGTGTAATCAGTAATCAGTAGTGTAAGTGAGTGTTTTGCTTGCATGAATGTGATAATGCAGGGTGTTGAAAGATGCCAAAGCAACCAATCAAAAACCACCAAGAAACACAACTAAATCTTTAAAGGTGTCTGCATGGAGAGAGTCTCTTCCATGAATGTGGAAGAGGTCTATTTATCCTGGGACACACCTGGCCCAGGTGTTTCCCATGTAGCTGACGACCCTCCCAACTCCGCCCACCGGCATCCTAATAAGGAAACAACAAAGAGAGAATACAGCAGACAGAGTGGGAGGGTCGTCACACTTTAAAAAATTCAAACTTGCACTGCTTTTCTTTCATTATTAGTTTATTTTTATTTTTATGCATGAATATTTTGTTTTGTTGAATAATCTTTAAAATAATTAGCAACGTCAAATGGTCTTGTGATGAATAAGCCATCTGATTCGATGAAAGATGGAGATGAATTTGTCTTTCTGCCCATAATATAATTTAAAGTACTCCAAAGTTTTTTTCCATCATTCTTTATATCATTGATCTTGGCTTCATAATACAGTTTCTTCTTCTTTGTGTTGAGTTTAGTTACATCATTTCTACATTTGCAGTAAGTCAGCCAGTCAGATGTGCAACCAGACTTATTAGCCACTCCTTTTGCCCCATCTCTTTCAACCATACAGTTTTTCAATTCCTCATCAATCCATGGAGCCTTAGCAGTTCTAACAGTCAGTTTCTTAACAGGTGCATGTTTATCAATAATTGGAAGAAGCAATTTCATAAATTCATCAAGTGCAGCGTCTGGATGCTCCTCATTAATCACATCAGACCAACAAATATTTTTAACATCATCCACATAAGAGTCACAGCAAAATCTTTTGTATGATCTCTTATACACTATTTTAGACCCAGCTGATGGAACTTTGGCTTTCCTGGATATAGCCACTATATTGTGATCATTGCATCCAATGGGTATGGAAACAGCTTCAGAACAAAGTTCTACAGTATTAGTAAAAATGTGATTGATGCATGTGGATGATCTTGTTCCTGTAGTGTTTGTAAACACCCTGGTAGGTTGATTAATAACCTGAACCAGATTACAGGCACTGGTTACAGTAAGAAGCTTCCGCCAGACGGAACTCACTCCTCAGTAAAAGGCACATGACAGCCCGTTTGGAGTTTGCCAAAAGGCAACTAAAGGACTCTGACCATGAGAAACAAGATTCTCTGGTCTGATGAAACCAAGATAGAACTATTTGGCCTGAATGCCAAGCGTCACTTCAGGAGGAAACTTGGCACCATCCCTACGGTGAAGCATGGTGGTGGCAGCATCATGCTGTGGGGATGTCTTTCAGTGCCAGGGACAGGGAGACTAGTCAGGATTGAGGGAAAGATGAACGGAGCAAAGTACAGAGCGATCATTGATGAAAACCTGCTCCAGAGAGCTCAGGAGAGCTTTTCCCAGGCTCTCTTTTCTCTTCCTCCTGGTTTTGACCCTTGCCTGTCCTGACTCAGAGCCCACCTGCCTGACCTCTCTGCCTGTCCCTGAGCCAGCCTGCCGATCTGTACCTCTACCCCCCTCTGGATTACCGACCCCTGTCTGTCCCTGAGCCTGCCTGCCGACCTTTACCTCTGTCCCTCTCTGGATTACCGACCCCTGCCTGTCCCTGAGCCTGCCTGCCGACCTTTACCTCTGTCCCTCTCTGGATTACCGACCCCTGCCTGTCCCTGAGCCTGCCTGCCGACCTTTACCTCTGTCCCTCTCTGGATTACCGACCCCTGCCTGTCCCTGAGCCTGCCTGCCGACCTTTACCTCTGTCCCTCTCTGGATTACCGACCCCTGCCTGTCCCTGAGCCTGCCTGCCGACCTTTACCTCTGTCCCTCTCTGGATTACCGACCCCTGCCTGTCCCTGAACCTGTCTGCCGACCTTTACCTCTGTCCCTCTCTGGATTACCGACCCCTGCCTGTCCCTGAGCCTGCCTGCCGACCTTTACCTCTGTCCCTCTCTGGATTACCGACCCCTGCCTGTCCCTGAGCCTGCCTGCCGACCTTTACCTCTACCCCTCTCTGGATTACCAACCCCTGCCTGTCCCTGAGCCTGTCTGCCGACCTTTACCTCTGTCCCTCTCTGGATTACCGACCCCTGCCTGTCCCTGAGCCTGCCTGCCGACCTTTACCTCTGTCCCTCTCTGGATTACCGACCCCTGCCTGTCCCTGAGCCTGTCTGCCGACCTTTACCTCTGTCCCTCTCTGGATTACCGACCCCTGCCTGTCCCTGAGCCTGCCTGCCGACCTTTACCTCTGTCCCTCTCTGGATTACCGACCCCTGCCTGTCCCTGAGCCTGCCTGCCGACCTTTACCTCTGTCCCTCTCTGGATTACCGACCCCTGCCTGTCCCTGAGCCTGCCTGCCGACATTTACCCCTGTCCCTCTCTGGATTACCGACCCCTGCCTGTCCCTGAGCCTGCCTGCCGATCTGTACCTCTACCCCCCTCTGGATTACCGACCCCTGCCTGTCCCTGAGCCTGTCTGCCGACCTTTACCTCTGTCCCTCTCTGGATTACCGACCCCTGCCTGTCCCTGAGCCTGCCTGCCGACCTTTACCTCTGTCCCTCTCTGGATTACCGACCCCTGCCTGTCCCTGAGCCTGCCTGCCGACCTTTACTTCTGTCCCTCTCTGGATTACCGACCCCTGCCTGTCCCTGAGCCTGTCTGCCGACCTTTACCTCTGTCCCTCTCTGGATTACCGACCCCTGCCTGTCCCTGAGCCTGCCTGCCGACCTTTACCTCTGTCCCTCTCTGGATTACCGACCCCTGCCTGTCCCTGAGCCTGCCTGCCGACCTTTACCTCTGTCCCTGTCTGGATTACCGACCCCTGCCTGTCTCTGAGCCTGCCTGCCGACCTTTACCTCTGTCCCTCTCTGGATTACCGACCCCTGCCTGCCTTGACCTGTTTTTGCCTGTTACTTTGACAGTCTGCATCTGGGAATAGTGGATATTACATTGAAGATCTGATGTTGTTTCAAAGTAATGCATTCAACATATTTATATAAGATTTGTCTGTTGAAATTTGGTTAACCAGTTTGTGCCCAGTGGGTAGTTAAAGTAGTTTTAGCATAGGAACTAGAAAGGCTTTGCGCCAGTTGTGTCAATACTGAACTAGGAAGTGACTGGTACTGTCTATTCTGTCTTACACTTACAGGCCAAATACAAGACACACATCAGACAAATGTGACAAACAGAGACAGTGGGAAAGCCACTGTTTATTCACAACAGTAAGACTTCTTATAAAATGACTTATTTGACATATAGAAAAGCAAAATGACATATAGAAAAGCATCCATCTCTGCTTCTCTTTCTCCTTGTCCTGTCCTCCTTCACTTCTTAGCGGCAGCCTTCATGATGTGGAGCTGGTAGATCTGTTCACAGGCAATGGAGAGGTCCACCACCAGAGAGACAAACTCCTTGAAGTTTACCATCCCATCATCATTCTGGTCCAGATTCTTCATGATCTTGTCTATGGCGGCTGGGTCCTTCTGGGACTGAGAGGGAAGGAGAGATGGAGGAGATGAAGAGAATGAGTAAGAGAGAGAGCGAGAGTGAAAGAGAGATAAATGGGAGGAGGGGAGAGAGGGGGATAGATTGACTTTGGATACTCTTTAATAAAGTGAAAGAGAAATCAGAACGAAAGGGAAAGAGCGTGAGATGAGAAAGACGGAGAAAGTGTTGAGGGACAGTGAGATAACAACAGAGAGAGAGAGAGAGAGCGCGCGAGAGAGAGAGCGAGAGAGAGAGAGCGAGAGAGAGAGAGAGCGAGAGAGAGAGAGAGAGAGAGCGAGAGCGAGAGAGAGAGAGAGAGAGAGAGAGAGAGATCTATGGTACCTTCAGGAAGCTGCCCAGTTCTGTCTGCATGAGTTCTTTCAGCTCCTTCTTGCTCAGTGTGTTACAGTCACCGTCCTTGTCGGCATAGCGATGGAACACCGTGATCAGGGACTGCAAGGATCTCTCCAATTGAGACGGCATGGCTGCAGAGAGAAGGATACACTGAGGAGGGGAGAGAGGGAGCGGGGAGATGGTAGGGGAGAGAAGGAGGAGGGAGATGGGAGGGGAGACAAGGCGGAAGGGGGTGTAAATTAGTGTGACAGATTAAGGTCAAGACTAAGATTGATTCGTAAAACACTGGCTCTGACACTCGCCGGATGTGGCAGGGTTTGCAAACCATTACAGACTACAAAGGGAAGCACAGTGACATGAGCCTACCTGGTGAGCTAAACTGCTTCTATGCTCGCTTTGAGGCAAATAACACTGAAACATGCATGAAAGCACCAGCTGTTCTGGAAGACCGTGTGATCACGCTCTCCGCAGCCGATGTGAGTAAGACCTTTAAAAAGGTCAACCTTCACAAGGCCGCACGGCCAGACGGATTACCAGGACATGTACCCCGAGCATGCGCTGACCAACTGGCAAGTGTCTTCACTGATATTTTCAACCTCTCCCTGTCTGAGTCTATAATACCAACATGTTTTAAGCAGACCACCATAGTCCCTGTACCCAAGAACACTAAGGTAACCTGCCTAAATGACTACCGATCCATAGCACTCACGTCTGTAGCCATGAAGTGCTTTGAAAGGCTGGTCATGGCTCACATCAACAACATTATCCCAGAAACCCCAGACCCACTCCAATTTGCATACCGCCCAAACAGATCCACAGATGATGCAATCTCTATTGCACTCCACACTGCCCTTTCCCACCTGGACAAAAGGAACACCTATGTGTGAATGCTATTCATTGACTACAGCTCAGTGTTCAACACCATAGCGAGCTCATAGCTCATCAGTAAGCTAAGGACCCTGGGACTAAACACCTCCCTCTGCAACTGGATCCTGGACTTCCTGACGGGCCGCCCCCAGGTAACAACACATTCGCCACGCTGATCCTCAACACAGGGGCCCCTCAGGGGTGCATGCTCAGTCCCCTCCTGTACTCCCTGTTCACTCATGACTGTACGGCTAGGCACGACTCCAACACTACCATTAAGTTGGCGATGACACAACAGTGGTAGTCCTGATCCCCGACAACGACGAGACAGCCTATAGGGAGGAGGTCAGAGACCTGGCCGTGTGGTGCCAGGACAACAACCTCTCCCTCAATGTGATCAAGACAAAGGAGATGATTGTGGACTACGGGAAAAAGAGGACCGAGAGCTTCATGAGAGCTTCATGTTCCTTGGTGTCCACATCACCAACAAACTAACATGGTCCAAGTACTCCAAGACAGTCGTGAAGAGGGCACGACAAAACCTATTCCCCTTCAGGAGACTGAAAAGATTTGGCATGGGTCATCAGATCCTCAAAAGGTTCTACAGTTGCACCATCGAGAGCTGGTTGCATCAATGCCTGGTATGGCAACTGCTCGGCCTCCGACCGCAAGGCACTACAGAGGGTAGTGCATACAGCCCAATACATCACTGGGGCTAAGCTTCCTGCCATCCAGGACCTCTATACCAAGCGGTGTCAGTGTAAGGGCCTAAAAATTGTCAAAGACTCCAGCCGCCCTAGTCATAGACTGTTCTCTCTGCCACTGCACAGCAAGCGGTACCGGAGCTCCAAGTCTAGGTCCAACAGCTTCTACCCCCAAGCCATAAGACTCCTAAACATCTAATCAAATGGCTACCCAGACTATTTGCATTGGCCCCCCCTTTACACGTCTGCTACTCTCTGTTGTTAAAATCTATGCAAAGTCACTTTAATAAGTCTTCCTACGTGTACATATTATCTCAACTAACCGGTGCCTCAGCACATTGACTCTGTACCGGCACCCCTCTGTATATAGTCTCACTATTGTTATTTTACTTGTTACTTTTATTACTTATTCTACTTATTCTTATTCTTATTTTATTTTATTTTTTAGCTGCATTGTTGGTTAGGGGCTTGTAAGTAAGCATTTCACTGTAAGGTCTTCCTACACCTGTTGTATTCGGCACATGTCACTAATAAAATTTGATTTGATTTGATATCAGCTGATGTAAGAAGGGTTTTATAAATACATATAAATACAATTTTGATTTCATTATGATAGATACTCAGTACAGTTGTTGGTGTCAAACCCTGATCTGTTTCACCTGTCTTTGTGATAGTCTCCACCCCCCTCTAGGTGTTGCCGATCTTCCCTGTTTATCCCCTGTGTACTTATACCTGTGTTTTCTGTTTGTCTGTGCCAGTTCATCTTGTTTGTTCAAGTCAATCAGCGTTTTGTGTCTCAGCTCCTGGTTTTTCCACTCTCTCTTGTCTCGCCCTCCCGATTTTGACCCTTGCCTGTCCTGACTCCGAGCCACCCTGCCTGACCTCTCTGCCTGTCCCTGAGCCAGCCCGCCGATCCGTACCTCTGCCCCCCTCTGGTTTACTGACCCCTGCCTACCCTGACCCTGAGCCTACCTGGCATCCGGTACCGTTGCCCCAGCTCTGGTTTACTGACCCCTGCCTGCCCTGACCCTGAGCCTGCCTGCCGTCCGGTACCGTAGCCCCAGCCCTGGTTTACTGACCCCTGCCTGCCCTGACCCTGAGCCTACCTGCCGTCCGGTACCGTTGCCCCAGCTCTGGTTTACTGACCCCTGCCTGCCCTGACCCTGAGCCTACCTGCCGCCCGGTACCGTTGCCCCAGCCCTGGTTTATTGACCCCTGCCTGCCCTGACCCTGAGCCTGCCTGCCGTCCGGTACCGTTGCCCCAGCCCTGGTTTACTGACCCCTCCCTGCCCTGACCCTGAGCCTGCCTGCCGTCCGGTACCGTTGCCCCAGCTCTGGTTTACTGACCCCTGCCTGCCTTGCCCTGTTTATTGCCTGCCCCTGTTTGCAACATCAAACTATTGTTTATTCGACATGATCTGCATCTGGGTCTTCCCTTCATACCTGATAGATGGTACTAATATGCTGACTAATAGCAAACTATCCCTTTGAAGCAAACAAATTAACAATGCACATTCAGGGAGGATGGGAGTTGGCTTTCTTTGTCTCTGTAAGCACAGTCTGTTACTTAGTGGCATTTAAGCTGTCATCTTCCACTCCTTTACACATTCCTTCTACCTCTGACTCCTCCTCTTTCTTTTGGTGCCTCCCACTTTCTTTGGGAACATCCAACATCTCTAGCTGTGTAGACTGTCCTTTAACCAAGTTTTGCCCAGGGAAGGCCGTCATTGTAAATAAGAATTTGTTCTTCACTGACTTGCCCAGTTAAATAAAGGTGAAATAGCTTGACCATGTTGCACATGTGACGTATCATTATAACTGTCAAAGGGTGGGTATTTGGGGATGGAGAGGGGTGTGACAGGAGAGGAAAGGATTTTGCAACAGTTCAGTGTAAAGAGATGATAATTGGTGAGTAATGCCTATAAAATGACTTGAACCTGCCGAGAAAAACATTGTAGGCCTAATAGAGTTCTAAAACAAAAACATTGCTTCAATGTTCAAAGGTTTTCCTATAAATAAACTATGACATAATGTAATCAGTAAATAGTATGGCCCGTCATCCTGCATAACAAACCATAGAAGAACATATTTTGGAATCAAATCAAGCGAAGACTAATGAACATTATAGCCTACAAGTTTGCCGGACGAGACAGATCAGTAGCTAGTCACACTTGGAAACAGTTGTTACAGTTGTGTGAGACCTGTTTATTACACTAGATAACCTCCTCTGTTAAACCAAAGACACCAATAGTAATAGTAGAATAGGTGAAGAATGGTTACTTACCAAACAGAAGAGAGACGCTATCAGAACAGGGTGGGGAAGTAGGGTACTGCTGAATATATACCAATGATGCTGAATCTACTGCGCAAGAACTGTGTGAAAGATTTTATAAAGACAAAGAATTTATAGAGAACAGAACGCCTGCCTAATAGTGAGTGTTTGTAGCCTATAGTGGAGGTGTGTGTGTGTGAGAGGGAGGGAAGGAGGGAGGGGGTTAGAGTTTAGGCTTGATGTCTTTGAGTCCTCATCTTTGAATTCAACATGATAAAATAGACATGGATCACCTAGAATGTTTTCATATCGCATTAACACACGGATCTCATTCACACAAATCTATACCAATGATGCTGAATCTATACCAATGATGCTGAATCTATACCAATGATGCTGAATCTATCCCAATGATGCTGAATATTTACCAATGATGCTGAATCTATCCCAATGATGTTGAATCTATACCAATAATGCTGAATCTATACCAATGATGCTGACTCTATACCAATGATGCTGAATCTATACCAATGATGTTGAATCTATACCAATGATGCTGAATCTATACCAATGATGCTGAATATTTACCAATGATGTCAAATCATACCAATGATGCTGAATCTATACCAATGATGCTGAATCTATACCAATGATGCTGAATCTATACCAATGATGCTGAATATTTACCAATGATGTCAAATCATACCAATGATGCTGAATCTATACCAATGATGCTGAATCTATACCAATGATGCTGAATCTATACCAATGATGCTGAATATTTACCAATGATGCTGAATCTATACAAATGATGCTGAATATATACTAATGATGTTGAATCCATACCAATGATGCTGAATCTATACCAATGATGTTGAATCTATACCAATGATGCTGAATCTATACCAATGATGTTGAATCTATACCAATAATGCCGAATCTATACCAATAATGCTGATTCTATACCAATGATCCTGAATCTATACCAATGATGTTGAATCTATACCAATAATGCTGAATATATACTAATGATGCTGAATCTATACCAATAATGCTGAATCTATACCAATAATGCTGAACACCGACGTAGAGAGGGGTGACAAGAGTACACACTAGTATGTTTGGAAGAATAGTTCTATGGATGAAGAGGATGGGATGAAGTTTCTTGAATTAAATGCCATTTTGTCACGTATACTCCCTCTATGGTGTTCGAGTTCGCCAGTCTGGTCATCATTACGTTCACCTGTCACCATTGCTAGGTGCACCAACGCCTCATCAGACTCACCTGTGCTCCATCACCTCCCTGATTACCTCCCCTATATCTGCCACTCCTCTTGGTTCCTTCCCCAGGCGTTATTGTTTCTGTTTCAGTGTTTCATGTCTGTACGCTACTCGTGTTTCTTGTTTTGTTCCTTGTGTTATTTATTATTAAAGTCACTCCCTGTACTTACTTCCCGACACCCAGCGTCCACAAGTTACACTCTGCCTCAGCACACAGTGGCCTACCACTCCCTGTGTGTTATGGAACAGTCAAGCAGATCAGTATCTACTATTTTCTAGAACAGTCAGCTTGGCAACACCATACAGAGAACAGAGAGAGAGAGATGGGAGCATAACTCTCTCTTGCAGGCTGAAACATGCAGAAAAACAGGAAAGGTCACATAGGCCACTCCGGACTCAACTCCTAATGTTGGCATAGCATTGGCTTTGAGACGGTCATGAATGTGTGCATTTAACTGCCACAAAAATATATAGATAAAAAGCAACACAATCGCATATAGATTGTTCAATCTCCAAAATGAAGATTGGTGAACTGCAATGCGCTATGCACACTTATCAGGAGTTGGATGTACATTGGTCATGTACATTGGTCATGTTTGGCATCATCAGTTTAATACAGCATATAGTAGTCCTCCTGACCAGAAGAAAAAGTCATTGGCAAAGCATGTGTTCTTCTGACACCATTGTGATGGATATTCCAAGCTGATGTTCTGTTGCTCCCCGTCATTTAGTAGGCCGTCATGGTAAATAAGAATTTGTTCTTAACTGACTTCCCTAGTTAAATAAAGGTTCAATAAAAAAAGTATATATAACATAACAGCCAGTCACTGATAGTCATGAGACTCTCCTTCTTCTGGGTCTTGTGTAACATACAGTAGTATAAGTAGCCTTTCCTGCAGTCAAATGAACAAAAGCGCCCTCTAGTGGTCTCATGGCTGGAATGTTATTAATCATTTTCATAATTTCATAATTGATCAGAAATAAATACAAATTAAAACACAGAAAGTCTGGTGTTTCAATGTCAAACGGTGTTGTTATATTTCAGTCTTCTATGATGTATAAAAAGTGTAATATAGGGATGCAAACTCAAAATTGAATACATTTTAACTCTATTTCTGACACAAGCCTATAACCATGTGTGTTAGGTGTATACTTTTGTTTCAACGTAGATTTGTTTAAGACTACCAAGAAACAGTCTTGACCCTGATGTATCCCAGTGCAGTAATGGGCTGCCCCTTACCTCTTTCTATATCCAGATATTATTGACCTCTTCTTCTATCTTTCTTTCATTCTGCAAAATACACATTAACTAGCCGACTGTATGTGACTGTATTACAACCCTCAAGTGTTAAAGAACAAGAAACATATGTATTAAAATTCTTACTAAATTATCAGGAAACTCATTAGTAAAGGTATCAAGCATGACAAATTGCATATCAACTTCAAAGTAATTTCAGTGCCTGGGGACATCCTGTGGATTGTGTAAGAGCGTTCATCCCTGCTCCTCTTAGAGTATGTGGAGGTCTGAGGTTCCTCTCCACCCTCCCTGCTTCTCTTACTGGACTGGGAGAGCTGGGAGGGGAGGTCCTGACAGATCTCTCTGGATCTCTCCATGTGTCTGTGGTAGGAGGGGTGGGCCTGCTGGTTCTCTCTGGATCTCTCCATGTGTCTGTGGTAGGAGGGTTGGTCTGCTGGTTCTCTCTGGATCTCTCCATCTGTCTGTGGTAGGAGGGTGGGTCTGCTGGTTCTCTCTGGATCTCTCCATGTGTCTGTGGTAGGAGGGGTAGGTCTGCTGGTTCTCTCTGGATCTCTCCATGTGTCTGCGGTAGGAGGGGTGGGCCTGCTGGTTCTCTCTGGATCTCTCCATGTGTCTGTGGTAGGAGGGTGGGTCTGCTGGTTCTCTCTGGATCTCTCCATGTGTCTGTGGTTATAGGGGTGGGTCTGCTGGTTCTCTCTGGATCTCTCCATGTGTCTATGGTAGGAGGGGTGGGTCTTCTGGTTCTCTCTGGATCTCTCCATGTGTCTATGGTAGGAGGGGTGGGTCTTCTGGTTCTCTCTGGATCTCTCCATGTGTCTGTGGTTATAGGGGTGGGTCTGCTGGTTCTCTCTGGATCTCTCCATGTGTCTATGGTAGGAGGGGTGGGTCTTCTGGTTCTCTCTGGATCTCTCCATGTGTCTGTGGTTATAGGGGTGGGTCTTCTGGTTCTCTCTGGATCTCTCCATGTGTCTGTGGTAGGAGGGTGGGTCTGCTGGTTCTCTCTGGATCTCTCCATGTGTCTGTGGTAGGAGGGGTAGGTCTGCTGGTTCTCTCTGGATCTCTCCATGTGCCTGTGGTAGGAGGGGTGGGCCTGCTGGTTCTCTCTGGATCTCTCCATGTGTCTGCGGTAGGAGGGGTGGGCCTGCTGGTTCTCTCTGGATCTCTCCATGTGTCTGTGGTAGGAGGGTGGGTCTGCTGGTTCTCTCTGGATCTCTCCATGTGTCTATGGTAGGAGGGGTAGGTCTGCTGGTTCTCTCTGGATCTCTCCATGTGCCTGTGGCAGGAGCGGGGCCGTTCCCAAGTTAATTTACTGAATTTCTATACAGTTAGAAAACTTTCAAATGCTATTTGGAGAACAGCAAAAACAAGCAAAATGACCCCAGCCATTATCACCTTGGCTGCTGTAGGTTCATTCAGCTCAGTCGATCTACAAACACATAGTCTATTAGCTATACAATTGATTTAGTCAGAGTCAGCAGTAGCCTATAGGTCTATACTACCCTGTCATTTTTGTCATATAAAAAAAATGTTTTTGCTAATGTCTCCAGTCATATAAAGTGTCGTAGAATTGCATGAAATGTGTTTATTAACACAAAAAGAAAGGAGAAGAAAGGTATCTGACATAGCTTATAGCTTAGGCCTCCTCTATGCCAATACAGGGGCAGCCATGCATTGAACACTGTAGTCTTTTAACACAAACAGTGATTGAGTTATACTATCAGCTGTCACGTTCGTTCCACATCATTTTAATGATAAAGTGAAACTTAACAAAGACAAAAAACAAATAAACAATAAACTAACAATGAACCATGACAACAGAGATGCTACGTGCACTAACTCAAACGTACAATACATAGATAAAATAATGTACAATACATAGATAAAATAATGTACAATACATAGATAAAATAATGTACAATACACAGATAAATAGGGATGTCCACTCATTGTTTTTCTGCTCCCAAACTTGATATTTTAATAAAGCTTTGGTGATTAAGATTTATTTCAAAGATGTCTCATTAGCCAAACCCTTTGTCGATAGTCTTGACTACTTGGGGAATGTATTTGGCATGACAAAAAACAAACAAAGACGCTGTGACCACAAGTCAGAGATCACCATGATGACACACCAAATGTGTTTGATGTATTGCGGGAAAAGAGCAGGAATAGGCTTTTGTAGGGTCCAGTCCAAGCTGCTATCGGCATCGAAAGATTATCCAACTTGAATAACCGCTTGGAGGTAAGGACGACTGCCGCAATGTAGTTTACGGCGATACGAATATCACTTATTATTGATATCTACATAGCGCATTGATGTGAATTACACTGCTGCTCTCTCATTTAGCTATTTGTGCCTTACGGATTGTGGTTGTTGTGGATGGCTGTTCACAAATCTATATGTGTATTTGAACCCAATAATGGTTGAATTCAAGAAGTTTAAACTGCCTATGAATCATTGATTTTGAAACCAGTGGACAGCCAGTGAAATTGCGCACTTGCAACAGCTGCATAGCACGGTTCCAAGCCTTTTATTGCTCAATCTAATTAATACTCATAGAAAACATATATACATATATATATAAAAATCATATATACAGTACCAGTCAAACGTTTGGACACACCTACTCATTCAAGTGTTTTTATTTATTTTGACTATTTACTGTAGAATAATAGTGAAGACGTCAGAACTATGAAATAACACTTAAGGAATCACGTAGTAACCAAAAAAGTGTTAAGCAAATCCAAATAGATTTTAGATTTTAGATTCTTCAAAGTAGCCACCCTTTGCCTTGATGATATATTTGTACACTCTTGGCAAAGTATGCCATTCCATGAGTGCAGCATTTATTATTCAACTAGAATCAATGAGCCCAATCAGTCCTCATTGACAACAAAATCATAAACAACAGAGTAGGGCTGGCTGGGGCAATAAATCAGACTGAGGTGAAAAGATAATCAATGATGTTCTTTTCTACACAGAAAATCATACAACATGATTATTGCCTAATGATCTTTGGAACTTCCCAATACCTTTCTGATGCATTTCAGTCACTTCAAACCATTCTGTCTTTAGATTTAAATACTGTCAAAAATACTGTCAGACTGATTCGTAATAGACTGTCATAGTCCAAATGAACAAATAAACAGAAACTGTGGCATAGCGATATCATCATTGAGGGAGAAAGGAAAGAGAGGGATGAGAGATGGAGGACAAGCAGTACTTTAAGAGTTCTCATGACATCTAGTGGTGAGTTTTGGATGATTTTTTATCTCCACAATCAACACATTGAACATTGATGATATCATCTTAAACCACAGAGCTACAGACAGACAAACAGACAGACAGACAGACAGACAGACAGACAGACAGACAGACAGACAGTATAAATTAAATAAAGTATAAATTAAATAAAGTATAAATTAAATAAAGTATAAATTAAATAAAGTATAAATTAAATACTATAACAAAGTATCAAATTAAATTATTTTAAGTAAAGGTTTGTAAAGGTTTGTGTATCATGAGTTAATATTACAGGGAACAAAGGGATATGTGTAGTCTTGGTTAACCCAGGTAATTGTTCACCCAGGTAATTGTTCACCCAGGTAATTGTTCACCCAGGTAATTGTACTAGAACGAGGAGAAGAACTGGAACGAGGACCTCCAACCTCTCTTTTTGCAAGTTACGGGCAGAATATCCCCTCCCCTTCAAAATTCGAAAGATGCTGACACCTGTGAAATCGTGATTTGTGCAAATAACCAGTGAAGAAAAAACCCAAAAGCAGAACTACTGCTGCTCGTTAACCTACACTTCCTGTTCAGCCTCATACAGATTCTACGGTACCAGTTGTGTTTACGTAGATCTGTCCATGAGAGATTAGACCATTCAATATGTCATGTTAAGTATTCCCTGAAGAGTTTGTTTAAGTTTGTAACTGTTTACAGTCACATCCTTTCAACATGGAGAACTGGGTAATATTTGGTGTATATGTTGATCAATAAGATTACAACCTATTTTCACCCACTAAAAAAGACAGCCAAAAGTTTCAAATCAAATCAAATCTAATTGTATAGATATATATGTATAGGTCACATACACATATTTAGCAGATGTTATTGCGGGTGTAGCGAAATGCTTGTGGTCCCAGCTCCAACAATGCAGTACTATTTTTCAATTCACAACAATACACACAAATCTAAAAGTAAAATAATGAAATATATAAATATTACGATGAGCAATGTCGGAGTGGAATTGACTAGAATACAGTAGAATACAGGACATACATATGAAATGAGTAAAACAGTATGTAAACATTATTATAGTGACAAGTGTTCCATTATTCAAGTGGCCAGTGATTCCATGTACATCAGGCAGCAGCCTCTAAGGTGCAGGGTTGAGTATCCGGGTGGTAGCCGGCTAGTGACAGTGACTAAGTTCAGTGATTAAGTTTCAGTTTCTCGGTCCCAGCTTTGATACACCTGTACGGACCTTGTCTTCTGGATGACAGCGGGATGAACAGGCCGTGGCTCAGGTGGTTGATGTCTTTGATTATCTTTGTGGCCTTCCTTTGACATCGGGTGCTGTAGCTTTCCTAGAAGGCAGGCAGTGTGCCCCCGGTGATGCATTGGGCATACCGCACCACCCTCTAGAGAGCCTTGCGGTTGCAGGTGGCCCAGTTGCCGTACCAGGCGGTGAAACAGCCCGACAGGATATTTTTTTTTATTTTTATTTATTTCACCTTTATTTAACCAGGTAGACCAGTTGAGAACAAGTTCTCATTTACAACTGCGACCTGGCCAAGATAAAGCAAAGCAGTGTGACACAAACAACAACACAGAGTTACACATGGAATAAACAAACGTACAGTCAATAACACAATAGAAAGAGAAAAAAAGTCTATATACAGTGTGTGCAAATGGCGTAAGGAGGTAAGGCAATAAATAGGCCACAGTAGCTAAGTAATTACAATTGAGAAAATTAACACTGGAGTGATAGATGTGCAGAATGATGTGCAAGTAGAAATACTGGTGTACAAAATGGCAAAAAAGTAAATAAAAACAATATGGGGTTGAGGTAGGTTGTTGGGTGGGCTATTTACAGATGGGCTGTGTACAGCTGCAGCGATCGGTTAGCTGCTCAGATAGCTGATGTTTAAAGTTAGTGAGGGAGATATCAGTCTCCAACTTCAGGGATTTTTGCAATTTGTTCCAGTCATTGGCAGCAGAGAACTGGAAGGAAAGGCGGCCAAGGGGGGTGTTGGCTTTGGGGGTGACCAGTGAGATATACCTGCTGGAGCGCGTGTTACGGGTGGGTGTTGTTATGGTGACCAGTTAGCTGAGATAAGGCGGAGCTTTACCTAGCAAAGACTTGTAGATGACCTGGAGCCAGTGGGTCTGGTGATGAATATGTAGTGAGGGCCAGCCGACGAGAGCATACATGTCGCAGTGGTGGGTGGTATATGGGGCTTTGGTGACAAAACAGATGGCACTGTGATAGACTGCATCCAGTTTGCTGAGTAGAGTGTTGGAGGCTATTTTGTAAATGACATCGCTGAAGTCGAGGATTGGTAGGATAGTCAGTTTTACGAGGGTATGTTTGGCGGTGTGAGTGAAGGAGGTTTTGTTGTGAAATAGGAAGCCGATTCTGGATTAAATTTTGGATTGGAGATGTTTAATATGAGTCTGGAAGGAGAGTTTACCGTCTAGCCAGACACCTAAGTATTTGTAGTTGTCCACATATTCTAAGTCAGAATCGTCCAGAGTAGTGATGCTAGTTGGTCGGGCAGGTGCAGGCAGCGATCGGTTGAAAAGCATGCATTTAGTTTTACTAGCGTTTAAGAGCAGTTGACGGCCACGGAAGGAGTGTTGTATGGCATTGAAGCTCGTTTGGAGGTTTGTTAACACAGTGTCCAAAGAAGGGCCAGAAGTATACAGAATGGTGTCGTCTGCGTAGAGGTGGATCAGGGAATCACCCGCAGCAAGAGTGACATCGTTGATATATACAGAGAAAAGAGTCAGCCCGAGAATTGAACCCTGTGGTACCCCCATAGAGACTGCCAGGCCCTCCGATTTGACACACTGAACTCTATCTGAGAAGTAGTTGGTGAACCAGGCGAGGCAGTCATTTGAGAAAACAAGGCTGTTGAGTCTGCCGATAAGAATACGGTGATTGACAGTGTCGAAAGCCTTGGCCAGGTCGATGAAGACGGCTACACAGTACTGTCTTTCATCGATGGCGGTTATGATATTGTTTAGTACCTTGAGCGTGGCTGAGATGCACCCGTGACCAGCTCAGAAACCCGGACTGCACAGCGGAGAAGGTAAAGTGGGATTTGAAATTGTCAGTGATCTGTTTATTAACATGGCTTTCGAAGACTTTAGAAAGGCAGGGCAGGATGGATATAGGTCTGTAACAGTTTGGGTCTAGAGTGTCACCCCTTTTGAAGAGGGGGATGACAGCGGCAGCATTCCAATCTTTAGGGATCTCGGACGATACGAAAGAGAGGTTGAACAGACTGGTAATAGGGGTTGCAACAATGGCGGCGGATACTTTTAGAAAGAGAGGGTCCAGATTGTCTAGCCCAGCTGATTTGTACGGGTCCAGGTTTTGCAGCTCTTTCAGAACATCTGCTATCTGGATTTGGATGAAGGAGAAGCTGGGGAGGCTTGGGCAAGTAGCTACGGGGGGTGCGGAGCTGTTGGCCGGGGTTGGGGTAGCCAGTAGGGTTGGGGTGGCCAGCCGTAGAGAAATGCTTATTGAAATTCTCGATTATCGTGGATTTATCGGTGGTGACAGTGTTTCCTATCCTCAGTGCTGTAGCCTTAGCTTTCCTAACTGACTGCGTGTATTGTATACAGACCTGGAAAGTATGACAGGACTTTGCAGGCAATCTCTGCAGTAGATTGCAACTCCTCCCCCTTTGGCAGTTCTATCTTGATGGAAAATGTTGTAGTTTGGGATAGGAATCTCAGAATTTTTAGTGGCCTTCCTAAGCCATGATTCAGACACGGCAAGGACATCAGGGTTGGCGGAGTGTGCAAAAGCAGTGAGTAAAACAAACTTAGGGAGGAGGCTTCTGATGTTAACATGCATGAAACTGTTAATGTAATTTAATTATGCCAATG
Source organism: Oncorhynchus mykiss (assembly GCF_013265735.2). NCBI lineage: Eukaryota > Metazoa > Chordata > Actinopteri > Salmoniformes > Salmonidae > Oncorhynchus > Oncorhynchus mykiss. The sequence continues at coordinate 16,903,355 of NC_048566.1, read as the reverse complement.
TGCTTTCATTAATTGAAAACCCTTAATCTATTTTATGAGAATTTGTAAGATTCTTGTTTGCATAAAATAGACGCAGACCAGTCTTTCAATAATAGATAACAGAATTTATTCTCGGAGCGCGCTGCCACTTAACCACGAACAACAGTTTATATACAGATCATGACGTCATTTCATTACTTTAACAGAATCCCCTCCTCTCGACCGGGACAAAGTGAGGTGAAAAGTTCATTCTAACTTACTAACACACTCCCAGGTAACTTTTGACCCCTCAACATTATCAATCACCACTGAGCTGACAGTTCTAATTAACAGAAAACTTAGGAATGCACTCACTGTCTTATCTAAAAACCCCAGAGCTAAGTTTCTGTAGGGTCAACCATAGGCTAACGACCTTATCTGTTTTCACAGTCCCCAACCTATTCGTTTCTTCCTAGTTGAAATGGTGTTCATTAACTTTAATTACTCCTTTTCCGTGTCTCACAATCCCTTCTTATGAACTCATATTGTTAATCAGATATAATAAAACAGAGTATAAGTTTTACTTAGTTACAGTTCTATTTAAAATGATTTGTTTAGTCATTTAATCATAATTTTACCAACAATCCACCCTCAAAATGACTTAACAACTCATACCATCATTTAACACTACATGGAAATATAAATGATATACTAGAAGAAGACAATCAATACATGTATGTACATAATCAACTTCAATGACTGTTCTAACCTACATCAGAATCTTAATTCTACTTATCAGGATTTTCTGTTAATCTTCATGAAAAAACTGTCTATACATTGAAACAAGAAAACATCTACATTTCCTAAACATCACATATGGTCTCCTCGCGAGTGAAAGGATCCGGATTCTTCTATTACGTCCAAGCCATGTATTTTATATTCCACTGGTCAGAGTTTAGGATTGGTCCATATATCACCATCTGAAGTGTCATCGATTTCTCCAGAGTCCTGGAAATGATAACTTTCATACACGCAATCAAACACACCCGCACAAAACTAACACAGTCACACAGGTGAAGGTAGCCCATAACACAGTAATCATTTTTCCATCTTCCAAACACACTGTCAACCCAATTAGTCAGAGAAGTATCCACCCCTGAGTTTACTGCCAACTCGTGAACTAGGGTGTGTAAACCAGACAAGGCCTTGGTCACTGATCCATCCGAAACTATATCCTTGGAGTCCAAATTACCTCCATACACTCCCACCCTTTTCAGCCAGCAAACATCCAAGACTATTCTATTCTGCCAAGTCATTCATTACATCTCTAATATAATTGGTGAAGCGCTGTGGATTTTTAATAGATATAATTGATCCAATCCACATTCTCATTGAGAGTGGACCACCAAAAAATACTTGACTCTAATCCTGCCAGGATCTAATTTATAGCTTTGATCTCATCTGCCACCCCCCCGTGGAATATTTACACGTTAAGTTTGCTGAAAATAAATGCAGTTGACAGTGAGAGGACGTTTCTTTTTTTGCTGAGTTTATGTACAATGTTAGGGTTCGTTCCTTACGTCCTTTGTCAATCATTGGTTCATTGGTGAAATTAGCATTATTACAATATCTTTAATTGAATCATTCAAAAACCTTTATTATTGCAATTGCAGACAGAAGTTGACAAACAGGAACATAGCACGCATGTTTCTGAGTAAGTTCTGCATCAAACAAAAGATCTCCAATTGTTTTATTAAAACCTGTCTAGGACACAGGTTCCGCTAGCGGAACCTCCCCCCCCAACATTCCGCTGAAAAGGCAGCGTGGGAAATTCAAAAATGTTTTTTAGAAATATTTAACTTTCACACATCAACAAGTCCAATACAGCAAATGAAAGTTAACCATCTTGTTAATCTACCCATCGTGTCCGATTTTTTTAATGTTTTACAGCGAAAACACAACATATATTTATGATCGATCACCACCAAATCCAAAAAAACACAGCCATTTTTCCCAGCCAAAGATAGAGTCACAAAAGCAGAATTAGAGATAAAATGAATCACTAACCTTTGATAATCTTCATCAGATGACACTCATATGACATCATGTTACACAATACATTTATGTTTTGTTCGATAATATGCATATTTATATCCACAAATCTCGGTTTACATTGGCGCCATGTTCAGAAATGCCTCCAAAATATCCGGAGTAATTACAGAGAGCCATGTCATATAACAGAAATAGTCATCAGAAACTTTGACGAAAGATACAAGTTTTACATATAATTAAAGATACACTGGTTCTTAATACAACCGCCGTGTCAGATTTTTTAAAAACTTTACGAAAAAAGCATACCATGCAATAATCTGAGACGGCGCTCAGACGAAAAAAATATTTCTCCGCCATGTTGGAGTCATGATCTTTCATCAGAATGCAGTGCAAGGAATCCTAGTTCCGCAATAAATCACTGTTTTTTTCGATAATGTCCATTACTAGTGTCCAATTAGCTACTTTTACTAGCACGTTTAGTTCACATGTCCAAAAGCTGGCGCTGGTCCAGGCGAACTCGGACGAAAACTTCAAAAAGTTATATTCCAGGTCGAATAAACTGGTCAAACTAAGTAGAGAATCAATCTTCAGGATGTTATTATCATATATATCCAATAACGTTGCAACCGGAACATTCGTTTTTGTCGACAGAGTAATGGAACACAAGGCGATATAATGACTACTGCGCGTAACCAGGAACTGGCATTCTGCCAGACCAGTGACTCAAATAGCTGCCATCCGGTCCCACATCACACTAGAGGCTTCATTCCACGTTCTACTGACTGTTGACGTCTAGTGGAAGGCGTAGGAAGTGCAAACAGATCCATATCTTATTTGGATGTGAATAGGCGACGAGTTGAAAATCAACCAGCCCCAGAATTTCCACTTCCTGGAAGTTTGCCTGCCCTATGAGTTCTGTTATACTCACAGACATAATTCCAACAGTTTTAGAAACTTCAGAGTGTTTTCCATCCAATAGTAATAATAATATTAGCATCTGGGACAGAGTAGGAGGCAGTTCACTATGGGCACGCAATTCATCCAAAGTGAAAATGCTGCCCCCTATCCCTAAAAGGTTCAACCCTAAGTCGCGCCCTGGAGATGTCACTGCTTACGTCATCATCCTCTACTCCTGGGACCAGAACCATGCCAACAAAGCTGTAGAAACAGGGCCTTTATTGTTAGCTAAACACTTAGCAGTAAATGTCCCCTTCCCCCAAAGTTGATTTGTTGTGGAATGTTTACCTCGTCTTATCTCCTTCACTCCCCTGCAGAGTTCTGTCTAAGTCTCATTTCTAAGAGGAGCCTCTTTATAATGAGGCAGAAAGAGAGAGAGAGAAAACTAAAATACAACTGTAGAACAATATTAAACTTCTACAATGAATATATGTTCTTAATCCATGTCATCATTCATGCACGATTCCTTGAAACACAAGATGTTACAGTTTCTGATGTCCCATTGGTAGGATTTTCATGATCGTACCTCGTCAAATTTATTTTCCAATGATTGTATATTAGCAAGTAATACTGACGGTAATGGCAGCTTTCCCACTCGCCGTCTGCGGATCCTTACGAGGCACCCTGCTCTGTGTACTCTGTACCTGCGGCTCTTTCTCTTGCCAATGACGGGGATTTCGGCCTTGTCGGGTGTTCGAAGTACATCCTGTGCATCCTGCTCGTTGAAGAAAAAATCTAATCTAATCCAAGATGAGTGATCGCTGTCCTGATATCCAGAAGCTATTTTTTGCATTAAGATACGGTGGTAGAAACATTATGTACAAAATAAATTACAAATAATGCAAAAAAAAAACACATAATAGCACAGTTGGTTAGGCGCCCGTAGAAATGCTGCCATTTCCTCTGGCCCCATTTTACGTCATTCTTAGATAGGTATTCCTCTTGTCCAGATGGAATAGGGCAATAAGGCAATGTGCAGTGAGTTGTATTTGAAGTTTGTATTTGAAGTTTAATTTCCAATGTGTTATGTTTTGTTTATTTATACAACAATTCCATGTGTTATCACTGTGACGAATCTAATAGCACAACCAAATGACCTGGATTTCAGAGATTACGTTAAAGTACATGGTGCATGTTATCAATGCCATTCGTGATTCTGCTCAGATTATTATATTCATTGTGAAGATCTCCACACTCTGGTGATCTCTGCATGCTCTTGAACATGCATGCTTTCTGTGATTACATAAGACATTTGTTACTGTAAACTCAAAATGTGGAAATGGATGTGGGTTAATCATTACTTAAGTTAAATACTGTTACATTGCAATTATATACATTAGTTTGTAAGAAAGCCTTAACTTCAGGCGATTTACTGTATTACAAAAGTAATATTGAATTGTTTTTGGTTGACAATGCAACCAAATAATAACATTTAAAGGACATGTAACTGCTGCTTGAATAGTTGCATCTGAGACACAGCTTTAATCATATTCTTTAACTTGTATTGATGGTTGAAATGGAGATGTGAATCCAACATAGCCTAACTTGTCAAGATAAAGATATTTACTCTATTGCAAAAGTGATGTTGAATTGTGCTTGGTTGTCAATGGAACCAAATATTAACATTTGAGGGAGATGCATCTTCTAATTGGATAGTTCCATCTGTGCCACGGAGTCTGGCTGCAATTAGTGTCTACAAATTAATAATTTATATGTTGGATTCATGTCTCCATTTCAACCAAAAATCTAAGTTAATTAGCACTAAATCAAACTGTTTTTTAAATAGTTTGATTTAGTCCTATTCTTCAACTTGGATTGTTGGTTAACATGAAGATGTGAATCCAACATTTATTAACTTGTAGATTCCATTAGAAAAGCCTAGGCCTATATCTATTGTCTATTTTTAGTAGAATCCTGGGCTGAATTTAAACAGCTGTTGATGACTTCCCAATTCTATATAAGCAAATAACGTTGATAAAGTATGGTTACATTTCATTTGCTGTTAAATCTACCCATTGGAATGACTTAAATAGCATTAGTGAATCTATTTAGTAGAAATTTCCCAACAATCATGCTCAAGATAGCACAATGGTAAGTCAGTGACAAAACTAAGCAGGGCTTGGTTAGAACCCTGAATGGGTGCCCAAAGCGATAGCTGTAGATAATTAAACTCTCCATCCAGTATGTGTTGCCCATCCTAGTGTATTTTCTTAGTTGATATGAAGAGCTGACGTTGATTCAAAGTAATAAATTCAACATATTTATATAAGGATTTTCTATGTTGAAAATTGGTTAACATGATGACATAATCCTGTGGTTGGAATGTCACCCTCAATGACTTTTTGCAAACCCACATCACAATAGGTTAACAAATTACGTTGAAACATTGATTTAATCAGTTGGTAATTAGTGGTTTTAACATAGAACAAAGCCTTTCTAGTTCCTATGTTTTACTAAGAGGTTGTGTCAATACTGAACTAGGAAGAAGTGACTGGCACTGTCTATTCTGTTTTACACTTACAGGCCAAATACAAGACACACATCAGACAAATGTGACAAACAGAGAGAGTGGGAAAGCCACTGTTTATTCACAACAGTAAGACTTTTATAAAATGACTTATTTGACATATAGAAAAGCAAAATGACATATAGAAAAGCATCCATCTCTGCTTCTCTTTCTCCTTGTCCTGTCCTCCCTCACTTCTTGGCAGAAGCATTCTGGGTGTGGAGCTGGTAGAGCTGTTCACAGGCAATGGAGAGGCCCACCACCAGAGAGACAAACTCCTCAAAGTTCACCTTCCCATCACCATTCTGGTCCAGATCCTTCATGATCGTGTCTATGGCGGCTGGGTCCTTCTGGGACTGAGAGATGGAGGAGATGAAGAGAATGAGTAAGAGAGAGAGAGATTGGGAGGAGGGGAGAAGGAGAGAGGGGAGAGGTAGATTGACTTTGGATACTCTTTAATAAAGTGAGAGAGAAATCAGAACGAGAGGGAAAGAGCGTGAGATGAGCGACAGAGAGAAAGTGTAGAGGGACATAAAAGAGAGAGGGATGTCAGTGTTACCTTCAGGAAGCTGGCCAGTTCTGTCTTCATCAGCTCTTTGAGCTCCTTCTTGCTCAGTGTGTTGCCATCACCATCCTTTTCAGAATAGAGATGGAACACCATGATCAGGGACTCCATGGAACGCTCCAGCTCAGATGGCATGGCTGCAGATATTGACACACTGAGGAGGGGAGAGAGATTATGTCATTTAGGGTGGGTGTACTACTGTAGTCCCTGTATCTAAATACACTTACACACTGGAGATCCTGCAACAGCCAGGCTGCTGGTTCAAACCCAACTCAGGCCAGTTCCATTAAATCACTACTTATCAGCTCTATTAGACAGATAATATAACCTACCCCACAATTAGTCTTTTATGCAAACAAACAATGCACTTTTAGAGAGGATAGGAGTTGGCCTTCTTTGGCTCTGTAATCACATTCCTTGGCTGCTGTAAAGTTGTTCCATTCCTTATCTGCTGTCGACCCCTGTTTCTTTTAGTGCCTACCCCATTTCTTTGGGAACAGCCAGCATATCTAACTGTGTAGACTGTCCTTTAACCTCTGGTTTTGCAACAGTTCAGTGTAAAGAAATCAGGCTGTTGAAAATTGGAGTAATAATGCCTATAAAAATGACTCGAACCCGCTGAGAATAACGTTTGTAACAAAAACATTGCGTCAATGAAACATGAAAAGGTTAGACTATAGATATACTACATTATGTTAATCAGTAAATATTATGGCCCATAAAACTGCATAACAAACCATAGAATTACTGATTTTTGAATCAAAGCAAGCAAAGACTGACGAACATTTAAGCCAACAAGTTTGCCATTGACGAGACAGATCATTAGCTAGGCACACTTTATAAACCCGAAACAGTTATTAAAGTTATTTGCGACCTGTTTATTACAGTAGATAACCTTGTCCGTTAAACGATGGACGCTACTGTATAGAATAAGCGAAAAAGTGTTACTTACCGAACTGAGAGCTGCTGGAGAACAGGGTGGGGAAGTAGCGCAACTACGAAAATTTAAAGCGTGCAGGCAACGCCCATCTGATTGGGTGTTTTAGCCTGTGTTTCCAAGAGACGATGTCTGAGAGCCTGGTCTCAGAGCATTTCGTATGATTATTTATGTAAATCCGAGACACACCATTTAGTATATGTCACCTTTCGTATGGTAACGTTATGTATTAAATTGTCGATTCATCCCCATTTCGTATGATATGTTACGAATTATAATTCTTATTATGTTTCGAATTTGCAAAATGTACAGTATGTTACGAATTTGCTAAACGTACAGTATTTTACGAATTTGCTAAACGTACTATATGACAAGCATTTCGCTACACCCGCAATAACATCTGCTAAATATACTGAAAAAAAGATATATAAACGCAGCATGCAACAATTGCAAAGATTTTACTGGGTTTTACAGTTCATATAAGGAAATCAGTCAATTGAAATACATTTATTTGGCCCTAATCTATGGATTTCACATGACTGGGCAGGGGTGCAACCATGGGTTAGCAGCCAGGCCCACCCACTGGGGAGCCAGGCCCAGCCAATCAGAATCAGTTTTTCCCCACAAAATGGCTTTATTACAGACAACAACCCCCCTCTCAGACGATCCCACAGGTGAAGAAGCCGAATGTGGAGATCCTGGGCTGGCATGGTTACACGTGATCTACGGTTGTGAGACGGTTGGACGTATTGCCAAATTCTCTAAAACGATGTTGGAGGCAGCTTATGGTAGAAAAATAAACATTCAATTATCTGGCAACAGCTCTGGTGGAATATCCATGTACCACATGAGGGAGGAGGATGTCTTCCCTGTAACGTACAGCATTGAGATTGCCTGCAATGACAACAAGCTCAGTCCGATGATGCTGTGACACACCGCCCCAGAGCATGACGGACTCTCCACCTCCAAATCGATCCTGCTCCAGAGTACAGGCTTCGGTGTAATGCTCATTCCGTTGACGATAAACGCGAGTCCGACCATCACCCCTTGTGAGACAAAACCGTGACTCATCAGTGAAGAGCACTTTTTGCTAGTTCTGTCTGGTCCAGTGACGGTGGGTTTGTGCCCATAGGCGACGTTGTTGCCGTTGATGTCTGGTGAGGACCTGCCTCAGTCCAGCCTCCCTCAGCCTATTGCGGACAGTCTGAGCACTGATGGAGGGATTGTGCGCTCCTGGTGTAACTGGGGCAGTTGTTGTTGCCGTCCTGTACCTGTCCTGCAGGTGTGATGTTTGGATGTACCGATCCTGTGCAGGTGTTGTTACACGTGGTCTGCCACTGTGAGGACGATCAGCTGTCCGTCCTGTCTCCATGTAGTGCTGTCGTAGGAGTTTCACAGTCCGGACATTGCAATGTATTGCCCTAGCCCCATCTGCAAACCTCATGACTCCTTGCAGCATTCCTAAGGCACGTTCACGCAGACCCTGGGCATCTTTTTTGGTGTTTTTTAGAGTCAGTAGAAAGGACTCTTTAGTGTCCTAAATGTTCATAACTGTGACCTTAATTGCCTACTGTCTGTAAGCTGTTAGTGTCTTAATGACCGTTCCACAGGTGCATGTTCATTAATTGTTATGGTTCATTGAACAAGCATGTAAACCTTTTACAATGAAGATCTGTGAAGTTATTCCGATTTTTACGAATTATCTTTGAAAGACAGGGTCCTGAAAAAAGGATGTTTCTTTTTTTGCTGAGTTTATTTGAATAGTTGCTAATTAGCTAAAATTGTCTATGAGTTGTCAAACTCGCAACCTTTAATTAACCGTCTGCCTTATGTAACCATACCAAACGTAACATATCATAATAAATTCAGTGTCTCGGATTCACATTTTCTATGTTACATCTAGTCTATGAGACCAGAGCTGCTGAGAGAGAGAGAGCAAAGGAGGGGAGGGGGAATTTGAGTTAAGGCTTGATGTCATCTTTCAGTTATCTCAACTTAAACGTGATGAAATAACACAGATGGAGAGAGGGGTGACAAGAGTGCACACTAGTATGTTTGTCAGAATAGTTCTATGGATGAAGAGGTTGGGATGAAGTTTGAATAGAATGTAATTTTATTCAGTTACATCTTCATTGTCCCCAGAGAGAGAACACATTTAGATCAGTTGGAGCGTCATTGGCTTTGAGACTGTCCTGAATGCGTGCATTTAACTAGCACAAGCAGATACAAATAAAAAGCTTCACAATCTCCAAAAGATTGTTCAAACTCCAAAATTCAAATTGGTAAACTGCAATGCACCATGCACGCCACAGGAGGCTGCTGATGGAAAGATGGCTCATAATAATGGCTGGAATGGTGCCAATGGAATCTATGTGTTTGATACGATTTCACCGATTCCGCTCCAGCCAATATCACAAGCCCGTCCTTCCCAATTAAGGTAACACCAAACTCCGTTGATGCGCACTTATCAGGAGTTGGCTGTATATTGGTGTTTGGCATCATCAGTTTAATACAGCATACAGTAGTTCTCCTGACCAGAAGAAGAAACCTGGGCGTAAGCAATAGGCAAGGCATGTGTTATTCTGACACATATGTGATGGATATTCCAAGCTGATGTTCTATTGCTTCCCCAGCATCAGAACAGCACAGTCAGTCACTGGTAGTCATGAGAATCAACTCTCCCTCTTTTGGGTCTTGTGTTACATAGTATAATTAACCTCTTTCTATATACATACAGTTGAAGTCGGAAGTTTACGTACACATAGGTTGGAGTCATTAAAACTCGTTTTTCAACCACTCCACAAATGTCTTGTTAACAAACTATAGTTTTGGCAAGTCGGTTAGTACATCTACTTTGTGCATGACACGAGTAGTTTTTTCAACAATTGTTTACAGACAAGATTATTTTTACTTATAATTCAGTGTATCACAATTCCAGTGGGTCAGAAGTTTACATACACTAAGTTGACTGTGCCTATAAACAGCTTGGAAAATTCCAGAAAATTCTGTCATGGCTTTAGAAGCTTCTGATAGGCTAATTGACATCATTTGATTAAATTGGAGGTGTACCTGTGGATGTATTTCAAGGCCTACCTTCAAACTCAGTGCCTCTTTGCTTGACTTCATGGGAACATTTTTTAAAAATCAGCCAAGACCTCAGAAAAAATTGTAGACCTGCACAAGTCTGGTTCATCCTTGGGAGCAATTTCCAAACCAAGTTCATCTGCACAAACAATAGCACGTAAGTATAAACGCCATGGGACCTCCTAGAGATGAACGTACTTTGGTGTGAAAAGAGCAAATCAATCCCAGAACAACAGCAAAGGACCTTGTGAAGATTCCTTGATGCCCTTCCAGACTCCCTCTGCCTACCCAAGGACGTCAGAGGACAAAAATTAGTTAACCACCTAACTGAGGAACTCAATTTAACCTTGCGCAATAGAAACATTATGTACAAAATAAGTTACAAATAATGCAAAAAAAACCCACATAATAGCACAGTTGGTTAGGCGCCCGTAGAAATGCTGCCATTTCCTCTGGCCCCATTTTACGTCATTCTTAGATAGGTATTCCTCTTGTCCAGATGGAATAGGGCAATAGGGCAATGTGCAGTGAGTTGTATTTGAAGTTTGTATTTGAAGTTTAATTTCCAATGTGTTATGTTTTGTATATTTATACAACAATTCCATGTGTTATCACTGTGACGAATCTAATAGCACAACCAAATGACCTGGATTTCAGAGATTACATTAAAGTACATGGTGCATGTTATCAATGCCATTCGTGATTCTGCTCAGATTATTATATTCATTGTGAAGATCTCCACACTCTGGTGATCTCTGCATGCTCTTGAACATGCATGCTTTCTGTGATTACATAAGACATTTGTTACTGTAAACTCAAAATGTGGAAATGGATGTGGGTTAATCATTACTTAAGTTAAATACTGTTACATTGCAATTATATACATTAGTTTGTAAGAAAGCCTTAACTTCAGGCGATTTACTGTATTACAAAAGTAATATTGAATTGTTTTTGGTTGACAATGCAACCAAATAATAACATTTAAAGGACATGTAACTGCTGCTTGAATAGTTGCGTCTGAGACACAGCTTTAATCATATTCTTTAACTTGTATTGATGGTTGAAATGGAGATGTGAATCCAACATAGCCTAACTTGTCAAGATAAAGATATTTACTCTATTGCAAAAGTGATGTTGAATTGTGCTTGGTTGTCAATGGAACCAAATATTAACATTTGAGGGAGATGCATCTTCTAATTGGATAGTTCCATCTGTGCCACGGAGTCTGGCTGCAATTAGTGTCTACAAATTAATAATTTATATGTTGGATTCATGTCTCCATTTCAACCAAAAATCTAAGTTAATTAGCACTAAATCAAACTGTTTTTTAAATAGTTTGATTTAGTCCTATTCTTCAACTTGGATTGTTGGTTAACATGAAGATGTGAATCCAACATTTATTAACTTGTAGATTCCATTAGAAAAGCCTAGGCCTATATCTATTGTCTATTTTTAGTAGAATCCTGGGCTGAATTTAAACAGCTGTTGATGACTTCCCAATTCTATATAAGCAAATAACGTTGATAAAGTATGGTTACATTTCATTTGCTGTTAAATCTACCCATTGGAATGACTTAAATAGCATTAGTGAATCTATTTAGTAGAAATTTCCCAACAATCATGCTCAAGATAGCACAATGGTAAGTCAGTGACAAAACTAAGCAGGGCTTGGTTAGAACCCTGAATGGGTGCCCAAAGCGATAGCTGTAGATAATTAAACTCTCCATCCAGTATGTGTTGCCCATCCTAGTGTATTTTCTTAGTTGATATGAAGAGCTGACGTTGATTCAAAGTAATAAATTCAACATATTTATATAAGGATTTTCTATGTTGAAAATTGGTTAACATGATGACATAATCCTGTGGTTGGAATGTCACCCTCAATGACTTTTTGCAAACCCACATCACAATAGGTTAACAAATTACGTTGAAACATTGATTTAATCAGTTGGTAATTATAGTGGTTTTAACATAGGAACTAGAAAGGCTTTGTTCTATGTTTTACTAAGAGGTTGTGTCAATACTGAACTAGGAAGTGACTGGTACTGTCTATTCTGTTTTACACTTACAGGCCAAATACAAGACACACATCAGACAAATGTGACAAACAGAGAGAGTGGGAAAGCCACTGTTTATTCACAACAGTAAGACATTTATAAAATGACTTATTTGACATATAGAAAAGCTAAATGACATATAGAAAAGCATCCATCTCTGCTTCTCTTTCTCCTTGTCCTGTCCTCCCTCACTTCTTGGCAGAAGCCTTCTGGGTGTGGAGCTGGTAGAGCTGTTCACAGGCAATGGAGAGGCCCACCACCAGAGAGACAAACTCCTCAAAGTTCACCTTCCCATCACCATTCTGGTCCAGATCCTTCATGATCGTGTCTATGGCGGCTGGGTCCTTCTGGGACTGAGAGATGGAGGAGATGAAGAGAATGAGTAAGAGAGAGAGAGATGGGGAGGAGGGGAGAAGGAGAGAGGGGAGAGGTAGATTGACTTTGGATACTCTTTAATAAAGTGAGAGAGAAATCAGAACGAGAGGGAAAGAGCGTGAGATGAGCGACAGAGAGAAAGTGTAGAGGGACATAAAAGAGAGAGGGATGTCAGTGTTACCTTCAGGAAGCTGGCCAGTTCTGTCTTCATCAGCTCTTTGAGCTCCTTCTTGCTCAGTGTGTTGCCATCACCATCCTTTTCAGAATAGAGATGGAACACCATGATCAGGGACTCCATGGAACGCTCCAGCTCAGATGGCATGGCTGCAGATATTGACACACTGAGGAGGGGAGAGAGACGTCATTTAGGGTGGGTGTACTACTGTAGTCCCTGTATCTAAATACACTTACACACTGGAGATCCTGCAACAGCCAGGCTGCTGGTTCAAACCCAACTCAGGCCAGTTCCATTAAATCACTACTTATCAGCTCTATTAGACAGATAATATAACCTACCCCACAATTAGTCTTTTATGCAAACAAACAATGCACTTTTAGAGAGGATAGGAGTTGGCCTTCTTTGGCTCTGTAATCACATTCCTTGGCTGCTGTAAAGTTGTTCCATTCCTTATCTGCTGTCGACCCCTGTTTCTTTTAGTGCCTACCCCATTTCTTTGGGAACAGCCAGCATATCTAACTGTGTAGACTGTCCTTTAACCTCTGGTTTTGCAACAGTTCAGTGTAAAGAAATCAGGCTGTTGAAAATTGGAGTAATAATGCCTATAAAAATGACTCGAACCCGCTGAGAATAACATTTGTAACAAAAACATTGCGTCAATGAAACATGAAAAGGTTAGACTATAGATATACTACATTATGTTAATCAGTAAATAGTATGGCCCATAAAACTGCATAACAAACCATAGAATTACTGATTTTTGAATCAAAGCAAGCAAAGACTGACGAACATTTAAGCCAACAAGTTTGCCATTGACGAGACAGATCATTAGCTAGGCACACTTTATAAACCCGAAACAGTTATTAAAGTTATTTGCGACCTGTTTATTACAGTAGATAACCTTGTCCGTTAAACGATGGACGCTACTGTATAGAATAAGCGAAAAAGTGTTACTTACCGAACTGAGAGCTGCTGGAGAACAGGGTGGGGAAGTAGCGCAACTACGAGAATTTAAAGCGTGCAGGCAACGCCCATCTGATTGGGTGTTTTAGCCTGTGTTTCCAAGAGACGATGTCTGAGAGCCTGGTCTCAGAGCATTTCGTATTATTATTTATATAAATCCGAGACACACCATTTAGTATATGTCACCTTTCGTATGGTAACGTTATGTATTAAATTGTCGATTCATCCCCATTTCGTATGATATGTTACGAATTATAATTCTTATTATATGTTTCGAATTTGCAAAATGTACAGTATGTTACGAATTTGCTAAACGTACAGTATGTTACGAATTTGCTAAACGTACTATATGACAAGCATTTCGCTACACCCGCAATAACATCTGCTAAATATACTGAAAAAAAGATATATAAACGCAGCATGCAACAATTGCAAAGATTTTACTGGGTTTTACAGTTCATATAAGGAAATCAGTCAATTGAAATACATTTATTTGGCCCTAATCTATGGATTTCACATGACTGGGCAGGGGTGCAACCATGGGTTAGCAGCCAGGCCCACCCACTGGGGAGCCAGGCCCAGCCAATCAGAATCAGTTTTTCCCCACAAAATGGCTTTATTACAGACAACAACCCCCCTCTCAGACGATCCCACAGGTGAAGAAGCCGAATGTGGAGATCCTGGGCTGGCATGGTTACACGTGATCTACGGTTGTGAGACGGTTGGACGTATTGCCAAATTCTCTAAAACGATGTTGGAGGCAGCTTATGGTAGAAAAATAAACATTCAATTATCTGGCAACAGCTCTGGTGGAATATCCATGTACCACATGAGGGAGGAGGATGTCTTCCCTGTAACGTACAGCATTGAGATTGCCTGCAATGACAACAAGCTCAGTCCGATGATGCTGTGACACACCGCCCCAGAGCATGACGGACTCTCCACCTCCAAATCGATCCTGCTCCAGAGTACAGGCTTCGGTGTAATGCTCATTCCGTTGACGATAAACGCGAGTCCGACCATCACCCCTTGTGAGACAAAACCGTGACTCATCAGTGAAGAGCACTTTTTGCTAGTTCTGTCTGGTCCAGTGACGGTGGGTTTGTGCCCATAGGCGACGTTGTTGCCGTTGATGTCTGGTGAGGACCTGCCTCAGTCCAGCCTCCCTCAGCCTATTGCGGACAGTCTGAGCACTGATGGAGGGATTGTGCGCTCCTGGTGTAACTGGGGCAGTTGTTGTTGCCGTCCTGTACCTGTCCTGCAGGTGTGATGTTTGGATGTACCGATCCTGTGCAGGTGTTGTTACACGTGGTCTGCCACTGTGAGGACGATCAGCTGTCCGTCCTGTCTCCATGTAGTGCTGTCGTAGGAGTTTCACAGTCCGGACATTGCAATGTATTGCCCTAGCCCCATCTGCAAACCTCATGACTCCTTGCAGCATTCCTAAGGCACGTTCACGCAGACCCTGGGCATCTTTTTTGGTGTTTTTTAGAGTCAGTAGAAAGGACTCTTTAGTGTCCTAAATGTTCATAACTGTGACCTTAATTGCCTACTGTCTGTAAGCTGTTAGTGTCTTAATGACCGTTCCACAGGTGCATGTTCATTAATTGTTATGGTTCATTGAACAAGCATGTAAACCTTTTACAATGAAGATCTGTGAAGTTATTCCGATTTTTACGAATTATCTTTGAAAGACAGGGT
Source organism: Oncorhynchus mykiss (assembly GCF_013265735.2). Taxonomy (NCBI): domain Eukaryota; kingdom Metazoa; phylum Chordata; class Actinopteri; order Salmoniformes; family Salmonidae; genus Oncorhynchus; species Oncorhynchus mykiss. The sequence continues at coordinate 16,888,022 of NC_048566.1, read as the reverse complement.
CCTGAAAAAAGGATGTTTCTTTTTTTGCTGAGTTTATTTGAATAGTTGCTAATTAGCTAAAATTGTCTATGAGTTGTCAAACTCGCAACCTTTAATTAACCGTCTGCCTTATGTAACCATACCAAACGTAACATATCATAATAAATTCAGTGTCTCAGATTCACATTTTCTATGTTACATCTAGTCTATGAGACCAGAGCTGCTGAGAGAGAGAGAGCAAAGGAGGGGAGGGGGAATTTGAGTTAAGGCTTGATGTCATCTTTCAGTTATCTCAACTTAAACATGATGAAATAACACAGATGGAGAGAGGGGTGACAAGAGTGCACACTAGTATGTTTGTCAGAATAGTTCTATGGATGAAGAGGTTGGGATGAAGTTTGAATAGAATGTAATTTTATTCAGTTACATCTTCATTGTCCCCAGAGAGAGAACACATTTAGATCAGTTGGAGCGTCATTGGCTTTGGGGCTGTAATGAATGCGTGCATTTAACTAGCACAAGCAGATACAAATAAAAAGCTTCACAATCTCCAAAAGATTGTTCAAACTCCAAAATTCAAATTGGTAAACTGCAATGCACCATGCACACCACAGGAGGCTGCTGATGGAAAGATGGCTCATAATAATGGCCGGAATGGTGCCAATGGAATCCATGTGTTTGATACGATTTCACCGATTCCGCTCCAGCCAATATCACAAGCCCGTCCTTCCCAATTAAGGTAACACCAAACTCCGTTGATGCGCACTTATCAGGAGTTGGCTGTATATTGGTGTTTGGTATCATCAGTTTAATACAGCATACAGTAGTTCCCCTGACCAGAAGAAGAAACCTGGCCGTAAGCAATAGGCAAGGCATGTGTTATTCTGACACATATGTGATGGATATTCCAAGCTGATGTTCTATTGCTTCCCCAGCATCAGAACAGCACAGCCAGTCACTGGTAGTCATGAGAATCAACTCTCCCTCTTTTGGGTCTTGTGTTACATAGTATAATTAACCTCTTTCTATATACATACAGTTGAAGTCGGAAGTTTACGTACACATAGGTTGGAGTCATTAAAACTCGTTTTTCAACCACTCCACAAATGTCTACTTTGTAGACATGTACATCTAATGTACAACTACTTTGTGCATGACACAAGTAGTTTTTTCAACAATTGTTTACAGACAGATTATTTTTACTTATAATTCAGTGTATCACAATTCCAGTGGGTCAGTAGTTTACATTCACTAAGTTGACTGTGCCTATAAACAGCTTGGAAAATTCCAGAAAATTATGTCATGGCTTTAGAAGCTTCTGATAGGCTAATTGACATAATTTGAGTAAATTGGAGGTGTACCTGTGGATGTATTTTAAGGCCTACCTTCAAACTCAGTGCCTCTTTGCTTGACTTCATGGGAAAATGTTAAAAAATCAGCCAAGACCTCAGAAAAAAAATTGTAGACCTCCACAAGTCTGGTTCATCCTTGGGAGCAATTTCCAAACCACGTTCATCTGTACAAGCAATAGCATGTAAGTATAAACGCCATGGGACCTCCTAGAGATGAACGTACTGTCAGTATGTTTTTGTCAGAGGACAAAAATTAGTTAACCACCTAACTGAGGAACTCAATTTAACCTTGCGCAATACCCTAGATGCAGTTGCACTCCTAAAAACATTTGTCATAAGAAACTAGCTTCCTGCTATACAGAAAATACTCGAGCTCTGAAGCAAGCTTCCAGAAAATTGGAAAGTAAATGGCGCCACACCAAACTGGAAGTCTTCCGACTAGCTTGGAAAGACAGTACTGTGCAGTACCGAAGAGCCCTTACTGCTGCTCAATCATCCTATTTTTCCAACTTAATTGAGGAAAATAAGAACAATCCAAAATTTATTTTTGATACTGTCGCAAAGCTAACTAAAAAGCAGCATTCCCCAAGTGAGGATGGCTTTCACTTCAGCAGTAATACATTCATGAACTTCTTTGAGGAAAAGATCATGATTATTAGAAAGCAAATTACGGACTCCTCTTTAAATCTGCGTATTCCTTCAAAGCTCAGTTGTCCTGAGTCTGCACAACTCTGCCAGGACCTAGGATCAAGAGAGACACTCAAGTGTTTTAGTACTATATCGCTTACACAATGATGAAAAGAATCATTGCCTCTAAACCTTCAAGCTACACACTGGACCCTATTCCAACTAAACTACTGAAAGAGCTGCTTCCTGTGCTTGGCCCTCCTATGTTGAACATAATAAACAGCTCTCTATCCACCGGATGTGTACCAAACTCACTAAAAGTGGCAGTAATAAAGCCTCTCTTGAAAAAGCCAAACCTTGATCCAGAAAATATGAAAAACTATCGGCCTATATCGAATCTTCAATTCCTCTCAAAAATGTTAGAAAAAGCTGTTGCACAGCAACTCACTTCCTTCCCAAAGACAAACAATGTATACGAAATGCTTCAGTCTGGTTTTAGACCCCATCATAGCACTGAGACTGCACTTGTGAAGGTGGTAAATTACCTTTTAATGGCATCAGACCGAGGCTCTGCATCTGTCCTTGTGCTCCTAGACCTTAGTGTTGCTTTTGATACCATCGATCACCTTTTGGAGAGATTGGAAACCCAAATTGGTCTACACGGACAAGTTCTGGCCTGGTTTACATCTTATCTTTCGGAAAGATATCAGTTTGTGAACTCTGTGAATGGTTTGTCCTCTGACAAATCAACTGGACATTTCGGTGTTCCTCAAGGTTCCGTTTTAGGACCACTATTGTTTTCACTATATATTTTACCTCTTGGGGGATGTCATTCGAAAACATAATGTTAACTTTCACTGCTATGCAGATGACACACAGCTGTACATTTCAATGAAACATGGTGAAGCCCCAAAATTGCCCTTGCTAGAAGCCTGTGTTTCAGACATAAGGAAATGGATGGCTGCAAACAGTCTACTTTTAAACTCAGACAAAACAGAGATGCTCGTTCTAGGTCCCAAGATACAAAGAGATCTTCTGTTGAATCTGACAATTAATCTTGATGGTTGTACAGTCGTCTCAAATAAAACTGTGAAGGACCTTGGCATTACTCTGGACCCTGATCTCTCTTTTGACAAACATTTTTTTTATTTTTTTTTATTTCACCTTTATTTAACCAGGTAGGCTAGTTGAGAACAAGTTCTCATTTGCAACTGTGACCTGACCAAGATAAAGCATAGCAGTTCGACACATACAACAACACAGAGTTACACATGGAATGAACAAAACATATAGTCAATAATACAGTAGAAAAAAAGAAAACAAAGTCTATATACAGTGAGTGCAAATAAGGTCAATTAAGGGAGATAAGGCAATAAATAGGCCATGGTGGCGAAGTAATTACAATGTGGCAATTAAACACTGGAATGGTAGATGTGCAAAAGATAGATGTGCAAGTAGAGATACTGTGGTGCAAAAGGAGCAAAATAAATAAATACAGCATGGGGATGAGGTAGTTGGATGGGCTGTTTACAGATGGGCTATGAACAGGTGCAGTGATCTTTGAGCTGCTCTGACAGATGGTTCTTAAAGCTAGTGAGGGAGATGGGAATCTCCAGATTCTGTGATTTTTGCAGTTTGTTCCAGTCAGTGGCAGCAGAGAACTGGAAGGAAAGGCGACCAAAGGAGGAATTGGCTTTCGGGGTGACCAGTGAGATATACTTGCTGGACCGTGTGCTACGAGTGGGTGCTGCTATGGTGACCAGTGAGCAGAGATAGGGCGGGGCTTTACCTAGCAGAGACTTGTAGATAACATGTAGCCAGTTGGTTTGGCGATGAGTATGAAGCGAGGGCCAGCCAACGAGAGCTTACAGGTCGCAGTGGTGGGTAGTATATGGGGCTTTGGTGACAAAACGGGTGGCACTGTGATAGACTACATCCAGTTTGCTGAGTAGAGTGTTGGAGGCTATTTTATAGATGACATCGCCAAAGTCAAGGATCGGTAGGATGGTCAGTTTTACGAGGGTATGTTTGGCAGCATGAGTGAAGGAATCTTTGTTGCGAAATAGGAAGCCAAATTCTAGATTTAATTTAGGGTTAGGGTTAGGTTAATGTGAGTCTGGAAGGAGAGTTTACAGTCTAGCAAGACACCTAGGTATTTGTAGTTATCCATGTATTCTAAGTCAGAGCCGTCCAGAGTAGTGATGCTGGATGGGCGGGCAGGTGCGGGCAATGATCAGTTGAATAGCATGCATTTAGTTTTATTTGTGTTTAAGAGCAGTTGGAGGCCACGGAAGGATAGTTGTATGGCATTGAAGCTCGTCTGGAGGTTAGCTAACACAGTGTCCAAAGAAGGGCCAGAAGTATACAGAATGGTGTCGTCTGCGTAGAGGTGGATTAGAGAATCACCAGCAGCAAGAGCGACATCATTGATGTATACAGAGAAGAGAGTCGGACCGAGAATTGAATCCTGTGGCACCCCCATAGAGACTGCCAGAGGTCCAGACAACAGGCCCTCCGATTTGACACACTGAGCTCTATCAGAGAAGTCATTTGAGAAACCAAGGCTGTTGAGTCTGCCAATAAGAATGTGGTGATTGACAGAGTCGAAAGCCTTGGCCAGGTCGATGAATACAGCTGCACAGTAATGTCTCTTATCGATGGCGGTTATGATATCGTTAAGGACCTTGAGCGTGGATGAGGTGCACCCATGACCAGCCCGGAAACCAGATTGCATAGCGGAGAAGGTACGATGTGATTCAAAATGGTCAGTAATCTGTTTGTTAATTTGACTTTCGAAGACCTTGGAGATGCAGGGTAGGATAGATATAGGTATGTAGCAGAATGCCACAGGATGTTTTTGTGTTGGTCAAGGGCAGACAGGTCTGTGACAGGTCAGTGAACCAAGGGCTATATCTATTCCTGGTTCTACATTTTCTTAATGGGGCATGCCAATTTAAGATGGTGAGGAAGGCACTTTTAAAGAATAACCAGGCATCCTCTACTGTCGGGATGAGGTCAATGTCGTTCCAGGATACCCCGGCCAAGTCGATTAGAAAGGCCTGCTCGCAGAAGTGTTTTAGGGAGCGTTTGACAGTGATGAGGGGTGGTCGTTTGCTCGCAGACCCATTACGGATGCAGGCGGAACATATCAAGACTGTTTCAAGGACAGCTTTTTTCCATGTACTTAACATTGCAAAAATCTGAAACTTTCTGTCCAAAAATAATGCAGAAAAATGTATCCATGCTTTTGTTACTTCTAGGTTAGACTACTGCAATGCTCTACTTTCCGGCTACCCGGATAAAGCACTAAATAACTTCAATTAGTGCTAAATACGGCTGCAAGAATCCTGACTAGAACCAAAACTTTTGATCATATTAATGCTAGCCTCCCTACACTGACTTCCTGTTAAGGCAAGGGATGATTTTAAGGTTTTACTGCTAACCTACAAAGCATTACATGGGCTTGCTCCTACCTATCTTTCTGATTTGGTCCTGCCATACATACCTACACGTACGCTACGGTCACAAGACGCAGGCCTCTTAATTGTTCCTAGAATTTCTAAGCAAACAGCTGGAGGCAGGGCTTTCTCCTATAGAGCTTGATTTTTATGGAATGGTCTACCTACCCATGTGAGAGACGCAGACTCGGTCTCAACCTTTAAGTCTTTACTGAAGACTCATCTCTTCAGTAGGTCCTATGATTGAGTGTAGTCTGGCCCAGGAGTGTGAAGGTGAACGGAAAGGCTCTCGAGCAACGAACCGCCCTTGCTGTCTCTGCCTGGCCAGTTCCCCTCTTTCCACTGGGATTCTCTGCCTCTAACCCTATTACAGGGGCTGAGTCACTGGCTTACTGGTGCTCTTTCATGCTGTCCCTAGGAGGGGTGCGTCACTTGAGTGGGTTGACTCACTGACGTGATCTTCCTGTCTGGGTTGGCGCCCCCCCTTGGGATGTGCCGTGGCGGAGATCTTTGTGGGCTATACTCAGCCTTGTCTCAGGATGGTAAGTTGGTGGTTGAAGATATCCCTCTAGTGGTGTGGGGGCTGTGCTTTGGCAAAGTGGGTGGGGTTATATCCTTCCTGTTTGGCCTTGTCCGGGAGTATCATTGGATGGGGCCACAGTGTATCCTCACCCCTCCTGTCTCAGCCTCCAGTATTTATGCTGCAGTAGTTTATGTGTCGGGGGGCTAGGGTCAGTTTGTTATATCTGGAGGACTTCTCCTGTCTTATCCGGTGTCCTCTGTGAATTTAAGTATGCTCTCTCTAATTATCTTTCTCTCTTTCTTTCTCTCTCTCGGAGGACCTGAGCCCTAGGACCATGCCTCAGGACTACCTGGCATTTGGACTCCTTGCTGTCCCCAGTCCACCTGGTCGTGCTGCTGCTCCTGTTTCAACTGTTCTGCTTGCGGCTATGGAATCCTGACCTGTTCACCGGACGCGCTACCTGTCCCAGTCCTGCTGTTTTCAACTCTCTAGAGACAGCAGGAGTGGTAGAGATACTCTTAATGATCGGCTATGAAAAGCCAACTGACATTTACTCCTGAGGTGCTGACTTGCTGCACCCTCGACAACTACTGTGATTATTATTATTTGACCATGCTGGTCATTTATGAACATTTGAACATCTTGGCCATGTTCTGTTATAATTTCCACCCAGCACAGTCAGAAGAGGACTGTCCACCCCTCATAGCCTGGTTCCTCTCTAGGTTTCTTCCTAGGTTTTGGCCTTTCTAGGGAGTTTTTCCTAGCCACCGTGCTTCTACACCTGCATTGCTTGCTGTTTGGGGTTTTAGGCTGGGTTTCTGTACAGCACTTTGAGATATCAGCTGATGTACAAAGGGCTAGATAAATACATTTGATTTGATTTGAAGATACTTTTGTAGCTGTTTCCTAAAGCATCTACATCCACAGTAAAATGAGTCCTATATCGACATAACCTGAAAGGCCGCTCAGCCAGGAAGAAGCCACTCACTGAGGAGGGAAAATGGTGTGGATATATTGAAGCAACGGCTCAAGACATCAGCCGGGAAGTTAAAGCTTGGTCGCAAATGGGTATTCCAAATGGACAATGACGCCAAGCATACTTCCAAAGTTGTGGCAAAATGGCTTAAGTACTACAAAGTCAAGGTATTGGAGTGGCCATCACAAAGCCCTGACCTCAATCCCATTGAGAATTTTTGGGCAGAACTTGATAAGCATGTGCGAGTAAGGAGGCCTACAAACCTGACTCAGTTACACCAGCTGTCAGGAGGAATGGGACAAAATTCACCCAACTTATTGTGGGAAGCTTGTGGAAGTCTACCTGAAATGCTTGACCCAAGTTAAACAATTTAAAGGCAATGCTACCAAATACCAATTGAGTGTATGTAAACGTCTGACTCCCTGGGAATGTGATGAAAGAAATAAAAGATGAAATAAATAATTCTCTCTACTATTATTCTGACATTTCACATTCTCTTAAAATAAAGTGGGAATCCTAACTGACCTAAGACAGATAATTTTTACTTGGGTTAAAAGTCAGGAATTGTGAAAAACTGTGTTTAAATGTATTTGGCTAAGGTGTATGTAAACTTCCCACTTCAACGGTATATTATTCTCTTCTACTTTCTTATGACTCTTCTACTTTCTTTCATTCTGCACATAAACAATATATGTTTCATTGTCACATACACAGGTTAGGTGCAGTGAAATGTGTTGTTTTACAGGGTCAGCCATAGTAGTATGGTGCCCCTGGAGCATATTAGAGTTAAGTGCCTTGTTCAAGGGCACATCGGCAGGTTGTCTGTGGATCTCTCCATGTGTCTGTGGTAGGTCTGCTGGTTCTCTCTGGATCTCTCCATGTGTCTGTGGTAGGAGGGGTGGGTCTGCTAGTTTTCTAGTGAAAGTTCACATTTGAGAGTAGGCTTGGTTTTGTCTGCCGGGATATACAGTACCAGTCTAAAGTTTGTACACCTACTCGTTCCAGGGTTTTTCTATTTTATTTTATTTTTTTTACTATTTTCTACATTGTAGAATAATAGTGTAGTTACTACACGATTTCATGTGTTGTTTCATAGTTTTGATGTCATCACTATTATTCTACAATGTAGAAAATTGTACAAATAACTTGACTGGTACTGTATATATATGTACAGTGGGGCAAAAAAGTATCTAGTCAGCCACCAATTGTGCAAGTTCTCCCACTTAAAAAGATGAGAGAGGCCTGTAATTTTCATCATAGGTACACTTCAACTATGACAGACAAAATGAGAAAAAAAATATCCAGAAAATCACATTGTAGGATCTTTAATGAATTTATTTGCAAATTATGGTGGAAAATAAGTATTTGGTCACCTACAAACAAGCAAGATTTCTGGGTCTCACAGACCTGTAACAACTTCTTTAAGAGGCTCCTCTGTCCTCCACTCGTTACCTGTATTAATGGCACCTGTTTGAACTTGTTATCAGTATAAAAGACACCTGTCCACAACCTCAAACAGTCACACTCCAAACTCCACTGTGGCCAAGACCAAAGAGCTGTCAAAGACACCAGAAAAAAATCCATTGTGTACACTGGTGTGCTACAACTGAGTTAAAGCATCTTAGTACATGGCTGCTCTGTAAAAGGGATGTCAGATGTGTGTGTACCTGGAGCATCGATAAGGGGAACTTAAGCGACAGTGCTTACCTTGACTTGTCTGTTTCAAGTAGCTTAAACAAAAAACAAATCTAGACACTATTTTCAATGGGTTTTAATTACAAATTCATTAACCACAAAGTTTTCATACCAAAACAAAAAGGGGGTCAATCAAAAGTATGGATCTGTAGACAAGCATTTTGAAACAAGTGCTGAGTACATGGGGATGATGTAGGGAATGTAGAGACATGATTCTGGCTAGATCCCAAACGGCTTCCTTTCCTCCACCCCAGGCCTCATGACTGCTGAGAACAGTGTATGGATGGGCTGGGTAGATCTCAGGCTATCTATACTGCTGAGAGGTGTCCAGTCCTTGGAGATCAGTGATCATTGAGTTAAGAAGTCAAGGAAAATATCTAAGAATGCTGGTTGGCTCGACCTACAAAAAGGAAACTGGGGTACACTGTCATTGGCTAACCTACACCATTTCTCCCTTGCCTGGTTAGCCGTTGTAGTGGATGCTGATTGGATGACGGTATGAAAGTTTGATCTAATTAGTGACTTAGTTCTTTTTCTTGCCCTTGCTGGCAGCCTTGGCTGGCATTACCGTGGGAACGGCTGCCTGGTACAGAGCAGCAGACACTTTGTTGATGTAGTAGAGGGCGAACAGAGAGAATATCAGACTGGAGAGAGAACAAAATGAAACAGTCAGCACAGCAACAGCACAATATGGTTTGAGAAGAAAAAAAAACTTCACCCAAAGTTCATTGATAATAGTAGTACTGTTATCATCATCATCATTACTATTCCTTTTTTTCCCTATAAGATTTTATTTGATCAACAATACAAAACATACAAACAATCGACAACATCATACAAACAACTACATCAGTCCTGCCCAGACCCACCAGCCCTCACCCCCTTATCTCCAGCGCCCGCATCACTTTCTGCCACATGACCTCAAACAGCACACATTTGTTTCTCTCCATCACCTGCTCACTTTCCATTTTTAGATGTAAAGCATTTGACCCTTCCATCGCGTGAACGACAGATGATTGGTTGATTTCCAGTTGTATATGTTTTTTTTTAAAGATGATTGATGAGAAAAGTGTTGTCCTACCCATCGGGTATCTCACTGCACCCTCATATGTCATGTCTTTAAATACGCAGACAGACTCATTAAAAGCTCATTTACATTGTAATACTTCTGAGCCATCTTTCCAACTCCACCCATAACTTTTGGATTTTATAGCAATTCCAGAAGGTCATGAATTATTGAGTCATTAGTAGTTTTACACTTCAGACCTCTCTGTCTCTTGTATAATAAATTCAATACATGAATTTATACTGGATTAAGCATACATTTTTGTTAACTGTAATGTCGTTAGTTATGATCCAACATTACTTCCATCTTGTGCCAATATCAGTTATTTTTTAAATCTTGGTTCCAATAGTTTCTATTTCTCTCTAAGAGATTGTCAGTTGGATAGGCTCTCTGCTATTCCATAAGTCCTTCATGTCATCACTGAGTTCAGTTGTTAAGAGAGTTTCTGTGTGTGGTGCGCCTGGGTTTGTCAGTAGTCTGGGAGTTCATACTTACCATGTGGTGACACACACACGGTGCACCAGCCCAGAGGCAAACAGAGAGAGGCACAGGCACACCAGGACTGGTGGACAGGAGAGAAATGAACACCCGTTAAAACAGGACCGAGTGGTTGCTGAGCCGCTACACTATTCAGATGCACCCATACTCATGACAAGAGGCTCAGTGAATGTGTGTGAAACACAGGAAATAGATTCTGTGCATCACTCTGTAGTTGTGAAGACAGACTTACTCTCTGGGAAGATCTTGACCTGGAATCCCTTGCCGAAGATGAGGTTTTCCAGGTTACTGAAGGCCTGGTTGGAGAAAGGGTTAAGGAGGGAAACACATAGTGGGAGAGAAGAGACACCTAATGTGGTGGTTTTATTTGACCTTTATTTATTTATCCACATACGGTATTTATTTATTTATCTTGCTCCTTTGCACCCCAGTATCTCTACTTGCACATTCATCTTCTGCACATCAATGACTCCGAGTGTTTAATTGGTATATTGCAATTACTTCGCCTCCATGGCCTATTTATTGCCTTACCTCCCTTATCTTACCTCATTTACACACACACCTTATATAGACTTTTTGTACTGTATTATTGACTGTATGTTTGTTTATTCCATGTGTAACTCTGTGTTGTTGTTTGTGTCGAACTGCTTTGCTTTAGTCTTGGCCAGGTCGCAATTGTAAATGAGAACTTGTTCTCAACTAGCTCACCTGGTTAAATAAAGGTGAAATAAAAAAATAAACCCTGCCACCATGACTCACATTGCTGCATGTGGACTATAGAACCAACCAACTGACTATCTGCTTCCATCACTTGGGAACTCAAGGGACCACAGAACATAAACAAAGACTTTAGCAGTCTGGCTTTACAAACAGCTTACTCTAACAAGTTTACAACCCTAAGCCTATCTGAGGTCTACTTAGATTGCATTGTATGCAGTGCTGCTATGTTGTGGTGTGTTTTGGTGCAAGGAGGATACTGTGAGGGAGCAGATGAAGAGGACAGAGCCCAGGAAGCCTCCCAGGATGGTGAGCAACTCTGTAGAGCCCAGCTGTCTGCTGAACATCTGCATCCCAGCAAACACCAACACAGAGAACAGACTGGACAGAACCAGGGATGTGCCTGTGTTCACCGCTAGAGGGAGGGGAGAGGCAGATTACACAGATAGATGATTGTTCTACTACTGTCACAAACTAAGGGACTGCAGCTGGACTGAAGAGGCCAGATTCTAACATAATAATAATAATAATAATAATAATAATATCAAGTTGGGTTTATATTTCATCTTTGAGTGACAGAAACATAAAATAACTAGCCTATGCGAAATATTTCACTGCATCTTATTAACAGCAATCTTTACGCCACGTCAGTGTACACTCTTGAAAGATTCCGTGTGGAAACACCCTCTCCCGAATAATGAAAATACCTAACGAGGTAGCTACAAGAAAACTTTATCATACATTTTGACAAAACAGCCTACCTACCGTTAAACTGAAGAAATATATATTGTTGGCAAGTGTATTCTGCACAAAATAGCTACGTAACTAACAAAGTTAGCAATGGATGGCAAGCCTACAGTTACACAGCTAGCTATCGTTAGCTAGTTCCCATTACGTTTGTTTTCTATCCCTCAATACATATGTTCAAATCACAAACATTGATCAAAATTAAACAGTAACGTTCGCCTTGCAGAACTTACCCATGTTTTGATATTTAATCAATAATTACGTTTTTGACACAAAAGATCATGTGTTTTCGAAATCCTTTCAAAACACGAGCAGCTCCAGGAACAAACTCCGTTTCTGCTACCCGGAACCGGTGAGAGGTGGCACACGTAGGAGTCGAATGTGAAGTGCCAATCAGATTCTAGCGACGCAAAAAGTGCGTCAAGACTGACACACCCACCGCACAAATTTTTTCAAGGAAGGTTTATGAAATAAATACTAGATTACACAGGTAAAATACTTTAATCGTAAAAAAAAGAAAGAATAACACTTTGACATATAGAGGTGTAGCAACCATCAGATATCACCACATGTTAAATTAATGTAAAAAGCATACTAAAAGGAAGGAAGGAATGGTATAGCTTCAGCTTGATAAAACATATATTTTTTAGGTAAACGTTTTAGAAAGGTGGTACTAAAATCCTATGGTACACAAGACCATTTAGCATGGTGAAGAGAAATATGGTTACTTGTGTCTATACATTCAGCGTAGCAATTAGGATCAATACGCTGGAGTTTTTAGAAATCGTCCTCTCTGCCTTGGTACATACAGTAGCTCTGTTTCCATCTACAACGCACAGAGTCCACACAATCGCCCTCTCTGCCTGGTACATATAGTATCTGTTTCCATCTACAACGCCCACAATCCTGAAACAAACACCACAGCTTAAAATAAATAAATAAAATAATCTGACTATTGACGGATAAAGGCTGTGTCAAAAGTCAGAAGGCCAGATTCGAACCTATGCTGTCACCGTATCGGATGCTGCAGCTTAGACCACCCACATCTTAACCAGCTCTGTTGTCTTTATCACTACGATCACCATCCAGCATCACTAACATCAACTATGTCTCCTTGACACTATTGAACAGTCACAATGTGTCACTTGGACAGCTGTGTACAAGTCCTGGGAAGGATGGACACTACATTCCAGACCGAACATTGATGTGAAACACTGCTCTCTGTTATAGTGGCTTCTTCTTCAGTCCGAACACTGCGATGAAGAGTAGGATCTCCACAAATGCAGGGAGAACACTACGGGAGATATAGAGGATGGCAGCATTATAAGCAAAGCATCAACCTGCACGAGGCAAAAATTACCCAAATAACTCCAGGACACACACACACACAATGTCTGTCTGTCAGTCTGTCACACACACACACACACAAACCTGCAGAAGGCAAAAATAACCCAGTATGTCCAACACTCCCATCTCTGGAAGACAAAGAAAGACAGGGAGATGGACGCACTGCAGTGGACAGCCAACGCTGGAGGAGACGTCAGTCAGGGAAACAAAACCTCTGAGGAGAAGCGCGCACACACACACACACTAACCTGCAGAAAGCAAGGATCCACCAGTATATTTCACATGCCCATTGTTCAAACAGAAAGAACAGCAGAGCCACAGAGGCACTGGCATGGGCTGCAGTCGCTAGTGTGTGGATGGAGAGATGGATGCATGGATGGTGTATGGGGAGGGAGTCCGGGAATCTTAACCAAACCAATAAAAAGATGACTTCCTCAACCTTATATCCATGTCCATATTAACGTCCCCTTGCTGATCTGAAAGAAGAGTATAACTTCTTGCATACTGCTTACATCTGTCAATTCCCTCTCATGTTCTTCACTATTCCTAGAGTCACACTGTGCAGGCTTTCATTCTTGCCCAGCACCAACACTCAGCTACTCAACAAAACATCAAGACCTTGAGTAGCCTACTTGTTGATGTGACTGGCCACGCAAAATTAGTACTGTGCAAGAACGAAAGCAAACTGTAGATCTCCAGGACTAGGACTGGTGACCACTGCTGTACTATGCATTATGTGTACTTTGGTAATGTACAGGGTTTTGTGGAAGAGTTTTGAGAACATGTAAAGGATACAGAGGAGGCCCTGGGTGCAGTTGAACATAGACACACCAGAGAAGAAGCCAGCCAGCTCTATAGCAAACAGACCCATGGTGACTGGCAACGCTACCACCAACCTAGAAGAGAGAGACAGAGAAAGATAGAGGAGAGAAAGATCGAGAGAGTGTGTAAGACATGTGATTATTCAAAACCTCTAGCAATTATTTTGGGATATACTGTGTGTGTGTTGGGTTAGGAGTCATGTCCTGGGTGAAAGATGCTTACTTGGTGTCCTCCTTGTCGTATTGGTCCTGTGTGAAATCCAAAGGCAGGCAAGCTTCAACATTGTTCTACTGTGGGCCAATGAGTACGATTACTTCAGAGATAGATCTACACAGTATCACTAGATTCCGAGCACGGTTGAAACACAATATACACTGCTCAAAAAAATAAAAGGGAAATAACTAAAATAACACATCCTAGATCTGAATGAATGAAATATTCTTATTAAATACTTTTTTCTTTACATAGTTGAATGTGCTGACAACAAAATCACACAAAAATTATCAATGGAAATCAAATTTATCAACCCATGGAGGTCTGGATTTGGAGTCACACTCAAAATTAAAATGGAAAACCACACTACAGGCTGATCCAACTTTGATGTAATGTCCTTAAAACAAGTCAAAATGAGGCTCAGTAGTGTGTGTGTGGCCTCCACGTGCCTGTATGACCTCCCTACAACACCTGGGCATGCTCCTGATGAGGTGGCGGATGGTCTCCTGAGGGATCTCCTCCCAGATCTGGACTAAAGCATCCGTCAACTCCTGGACAGTCTGTGGTGCAATGGATGGTGGATGGAGCAAAACATGATGTCCCGGATGTCCTCAATTGGATTCAGATCTGGGGAACGGGCGGGCCAGTCCATAGCATCAATGTCTTCCTCTTGCAGGAACTGCTGACACACTCCAGTCACATGAGGTCTAGCATTGTCTTGCATTAGGAGGAACCCAGGGCCAACCGCACCAGCATATGGTCTCACAAGGGGTCTGAGAATCTTATCTCGGTACCTAATGGCAGTCAGGCTACCTCTGGCGAGCACATGGAGGGCTGTGCGGCCCCCCAAAGAAATGCCACCCCACACCATGACTGACCCACCACCAAACCGGTCATGCTGGAGGATGTTGCAGGCAGCAGAACGTTCTCCACGGCGTCTCCAGACTGTCACGTCTGTCACATGTGCTCAGTGTGAACCTGCTTTCGTCGGTGAAGAGCACAGGGCGCCAGTGGCAAATTTGCCAATCTTGGTTTTCTCTGGCAAATGCCAAACGTCCTGCACGGTGTTGGGCTGTAAGCACAACCCCCACCTGTGGACGCCGGGCCCTCATACCACCCTCATGGAGTCTGTTTCTGACCTTTTGAGCAGACACATGCACATTTGTGGCCTGCTGGAGGTCATTTTGCAGGGCTCTGGCAGTGCTCCCCCTGCTCCTCCTTGCACAAAGGCGGAGGTAGCGGTCCTGCTGCTGGGTTGTTGCCCTCCTACGGCCTCCTCCACGTCTCCTGATGTACTGGCCTGTCTCCTGGTAGCGCCTCCATGCTCTGGACACTACGCTGACAGACACAGCAAACCTTCTTGCCACAGCTCGCATTGATGTGCCATCCTGGATGAACTGCACTACCTGAGCCACTTGTGTGGGTTGTAGACTCCGTCTCATGCTACCACTAGAGTGAAAGCACCGCCAGCATTCAAAAGTGACCAACACATCAGCCAGGAAGCATAGGTACTGAGAAGTGGTCTGTGGTCACCACCTGCAGAACCACTCCTTTATTGGGGGTGTCTTGCTAATTGCCTATAATTTCCACATGTTGTCTATTCCATTTGCGCAATAGCATGTGAAATGTATTGTCAATCAGTGTTGCTTCCTAAGTGGACAGTTTGATTTCACAGAAGTGTGATTGACTTGGAGTTACATTGTGTTGTTTAAGTGTTCCCTTTATTTTTTTGAGCAGTGTATTATAGAAGAGCATGTTGATGATGTCGTGAACAACTGGTGTCTTCTAGATGCCAGATACAGGCATGAGACATGTCACACACAGAGGATATGGTTTGTCCAGAACCTTGCCAGTACTCAGAACATACCCGTGACCAGAATGACGATGACGAGGTGAGCAGTAAGAGTCAGGAATCGAGCCGGGACCAGGCTGCTGACTGCAGACATTGCCCCAGCAAAGAAGTGTCTGTATGGGTACTATGGTACCTAGAATAAAGAGGCGGAATAGGCAAAAGTTGACAAGTAACGTTCATGTAAATATTGCCAATAGAAACAACAAAATCCGTGTGTAGACTTGAGCCTGCTACAATATGCAATACAATATTGGCTGTATACAATGTGTAGACTAAGTAACGTTACTATTAGCAAATGTATAAGCTAATTTATCCGCACACTCACCTTGATAGTGCTAACTTAGCTAGCTAATGTACCCAATACAGGACATACGACGTTGTTCAACTCGTTAGTCAATATTTGGAGCCAAAAACTAGCCACATTTGATGATGTATTTACCATTAATTGAAACAACTGTGTCTAGGACTAGAAACAACAGAAACTTCAGCTGCAGGCATGGCTTAGCTCGTTGCTACAACAACTTAAATCTGGGGTGCATTCAAGAACGTAAGGTTTCGTTAACGATTTAGGACGGAAACAGACCAGTTGAGGATGAGGAACGCTTCTTCGTGAACGCGTCATTCTAGTAGCGTTTTATAATCTCACGTCGCCATCTAGTGGCAAGAATAAAATCTAAATGTATTGGTCACAAACACATATTTAGCAGATGTAATTGCGGGTGTAGCGAAATGCTTGTGTTCCTAGCTCCAACAGTGCAGTAGTTTCTAACAATTTACAACAATACACACAAATCTAAAAGTAAAATAATTGAATTAAGAATTATATAAATATTAGGATGAGCAATGTCGGAGTGGCGTTGACTAAAATACAGTAGGATAGTGTACAGTATATGAGATGAGTAAAGCAGTATGTAAACATTATTAAAGTGAAACAATTGTCATATAGGTAGGGTCATGTGCAATGCATGCATCAATATCAGTGTTCTGTTTTCTCCAGACATGATATGCAGTGGCAGTAAAATAATGTCATTCATTTTTGTGACAATTACATTTCAAACCAATTCTGCCCAAAATATTCTGAATGATTACGTGTATAGGTCTACACAGTGAGAAACACACACACACACACACACACACACACATACAGTAGCGGATTTAGGTATAAGGCCCCGGGGGGCGGCCGCACAAAAAACATTTGGAATGGTGGCATTTCCGCGATCAGTTTTCTATCGCTCATTTGCACTTCAAGTCAATGATATCATATCACGAGTGGGACTGTGGGTCAATTAACCATGCCGGAGTGGGTGCCCTGATTCTAGTTTGTGAGCTAGGCAGGCTACTGCCTGGGAAGGTCTCCCACTCAGAAGTATGAGATGGGGAGGGGGGCGGGGGTAGGATGACCTCAGGTCTCCCCACTGGAAGCCCGAGGTAGGGGGAGCTGGGGAATCTATGAAATAGCGCACCTCTAACTTTGTACAGTACAAATGCAATTAGTAAAATCAGTCACGCTAAGAAATACTACCAAATAAACCACAATTCATTCATAATACTGTGAATAATATGTAGTTTCAGAGACATATTGTTGCATTTTTTTCTGGTTTGTGCGAAATCGTTAAAAATAAAATAAAACCAGTCTGCACACCACCAAGGTGAATTGGTTTAGTCTTGTCTCTTGGTTAACAGTGTTGGGGGATGAGTAATGTATTAATGCTAGAGGGGGAGGCGGCTGAAGGGGGGTTCGCTCAGGGAGCTATAGAAGCTAGAACCGCCACTGCACACGCACACACACAGATAGAGCGAGAAAGAGAGCACTTAAACCTGTTTCACTCAGCAGAAATCGCCACGCATGCTCTATCCCCCACTATTGAACATCACCTTATCAGCGCGAGCCCAGTGGAAAGGGACAGAAGTCAACGCTGCGCACTCCAGACCATATACATCCGGTCAGACTAATATGCGATAGCCTATATCTAGGCTACATATGGTTCATTGACCAAGCTATTAACATTTTCCTTATTCACCCTAGGACAACATATTTGAGTATATTACTAGGCCTAGGCTACGATTGTGAATTTGACAGACCAGGCTACATTCGCATCAACACCGCGTTTTATCCTAAAGGATGGCTGAAGCAGAACTACAGGCGTTTACGTCTATGATGGACGCACTCGTTCAAATCAGCGTAAGTGTGGTGATGATTAATTAGACCTATTTGTTTACCATAAATGTGATGTGGAGACTGGAGCCTATTTTGTTATTCTGTAGGCCAACAGACCTAGGCTATAGCAAACATAAATGTGGTTTGGTTACCTGTATTTCAATTGGCCGTTCAGCTAGAAATTCCTCAGCTAAGCTATATATATATATATATTAATATTGCATATACGTTTTTAGTTAAACTGTGTTTTCAGCACGCCACCTAGGCCAGCCTACATAAGATATAGAGGCCTTCACATCCGTTTTGGCATCAACATTTCATCATCCTTCATACATAATTCTTAGGCTATATTTTTCTTCAATGTGAAATGGTCTGCTTTTGTTATTAGATTGAATAAAATTGAACCAGACATTCATTAATGAGTTAATGAGCTATAAATTAGAAATGGGTGGCATTTGGCTCCAACACTTGACGCCAGCGGCTGGTCACTATCGGCTGGTTATTGACACACCTAGCTATGAGGTAAAAGGAGGATTAAATGGATAGGATTCAAAAATAGATATAATGCCTATCTGTCGAATGTGTACCCCAGCATGCACAGACAAAAACAAGGGGTCCGATGATATGATTTGCTTTCTCGCAACACGGTGAGCAGGGAACGGACGATGTTTGTCGCCATAGAAACGGGATTCAGGGAGCGCCAGCACGCGGCGGCGATCTTGGTTCTCGCGCAACCCCCCCCTGGGCGCAGAAAGGACCCGCTGACACCAACTATTCTGGCCGAGCCCGGGAAAGAAAACACATTGATAGAGGAGAGAGAGAGGTGTAGTCATTCGTATCGAAGCCTAATCCATGTGAATGCTATTTTCCCGGTAGCCAGTAGCCTTGGCCTATCATGAATCCCATTGATATTTCTATAGCCGGCCTAGGGAAGATGAAGTCGGCTAGGACTTGACCGGTAATATAGCCTATTTTGTGCATTGAAATCCATTTTAATGTAATTCATTGTTCCGGTAAAATGAATCTCTTCTCGCCATCATGGTGGCTTGTATTAACTGAACTGAGGAAGGTTAGAATCAAGCAACTAGTCCTACAACAGAGCTATAGATAGAGGGATCTATTACTCCTCTATACTGGGTTTACATCATGCTGTTGGCCAGACAGAGCTGGAATGAAGTGATTAGACTCATATTTAAGGAGACTGGCTGTAGCGCCTTAGTCAGCCCTGGCCTGGGTATTTATACACACACACACCTGCTTTCTCCTTTCATGTGTCCAACATAAATTCTAAACTAGGAATGGTTCAATAATGTAAGATGCTGTTTCTATCTCCCTCTCTCTCATTCTCTCTCTCCTCTATTTAGAGCAGTTAAGTTATTCCTCTGCCTCATTCTCACTCCTGTTTTCACTTCCTCCTCTTTCCCCTCACACCCTCTGCCCTGCTCACTCACCCTTTATTTTCTTCACTGCTCCTTTAACTCCTCTCCCCGTCTCTCTACTATCTCCAACCCCTTATCCCCCCTCCCTGCTCCTCTAACTCCTCTCCCCGTCTCTCTACTATCTCCAACCCCTTATCCCCCCTCCCTGCTCCTCTAACTCCTCTCCCCGTCTCTCTACTATCTCCAACCCCTTATCCCCCCTCCCTGCTCCTCTAACTCCTCTCCCTGTCTCTCTACTATCTCCAACCCCTTATCCCCCCTCCCTGCTCCTCTAACTCCTCTCCCTGTCTCTCTACTATCTCCAACCCCTTATCCCCCCTCCCTGCTCCTCTAACTCCTCTCCCCATCTCTCTACTATCTCCAACCCCTTATCCCCCCTCCCTGCTCCTCTAACTCCTCTCCCCATCTCTCTACTATCTCCAACCCCTTATCCCCCCTCCCTGCTCCTCTCCCCGTCTCTCTACTATCTCCAACCCCTTATCCCCCCTCCCTGCTCCTCTAACTCCTCTCCCCGTCTCTCTACTATCTCCAACCCCTTATCCCCCCTCCCTGCTCCTCTCCCCGTCTCTCTACTATCTCCAACCCCTTATCCCCCCTCCCTGCTCCTCTCCCCGTCTCTCTACTATCTCCAACCCCTTATCCCCCTCCCTGCTCCTCTAACTCCTCTCCCCATCTCTCTACTATCTCCAACCCCTTATCCCCCCTCCCTGCTCCTCTAACTCCTCTCCCCGTCTCTCTACTATCTCCAACCCCTTATCCCCCCTCCCTGCTCCTCTAACTCCTCTCCCCGTCTCTCTACTATCTCCAACCCCTTATCCCCCCTCCCTGCTCCTCTAACTCCTCTCCCCATCTCTCTACTATCTCCAACCCCTTATCCCCCCTCCCTGCTCCTCTAACTCCTCTCCCCGTCTCTCTACTATCTCCAACCCCTTATCCCCCCTCCCTGCTCCTCTCCCCGTCTCTCTACTATCTCCAACCCCTTATCCCCCCTCCCTGCTCCTCTAACTCCTCTCCCCGTCTCTCTACTATCTCCAACCCCTTATCCCCCCTCCCTGCTCCTCTAACTCCTCTCCCCGTCTCTCTACTATCTCCAACCCCTTATCCCCCCTCCCTGCTCCTCTCCCCGTCTCTCTACTATCTCCAACCCCTTATCCCCCCTCCCTGCTCCTCTAACTCCTCTCCCTGTCTCTCTACTATCTCCAACCCCTTATCCCCCCTCCCTGCTCCTCTAACTCCTCTCCCCGTCTCTCTACTATCTCCAACCCCTTATCCCCCCTCCCTGCTCCTCTAACTCCTCTCCCCGTCTCTCTACTATCTCCAACCCCTTATCCCCCCTCCCTGCTCCTCTAACTCCTCTCCCCATCTCTCTACTATCTCCAACCCCTTATCCCCCCTCCCTGCTCCTCTAACTCCTCTCCCCGTCTCTCTACTATCTCCAACCCCTTATCCCCCCTCCCTGCTCCTCTAACTCCTCTCCCCGTCTCTCTACTATCTCCAACCCCTTATCCCCCCTCCCTGCTCCTCTAACTCCTCTCCCCGTCTCTCTACTATCTCCAACCCCTTATCCCCCCTCCCTGCTCCTCTAACTCCTCTCCCCGTCTCTCTACTATCTCCAACCCCTTATCCCCCCTCCCTGCTCCTCTAACTCCTCTCCCCGTCTCTCTACTATCTCCAACCCCTTATCCCCCCTCCCTGCTCCTCTAACTCCTCTCCCTGTCTCTCTACTATCTCCAACCCCTTATCCCCCCTCCCTGCTCCTCTAACTCCTCTCCCCGTCTCTCTACTATCTCCAACCCCTTATCCCCCCTCCCTGCTCCTCTAACTCCTCTCCCCGTCTCTCTACTATCTCCAACCCCTTATCCCCCCTCCCTGCTCCTCTAACTCCTCTCCCCATCTCTCTACTATCTCCAACCCCTTATCCCCCCTCCCTGCTCCTCTAACTCCTCTCCCCATCTCTCTACTATCTCCAACCCTTATCCCCCTTCCCTCCCTCTCTCGTCCTCCAGTGTAACATGAAGAGTATGGAGCGGGAGCTGCATTGCCCGGTGTGTACTGAGATGGTGAAGCAGCCCATCATCCTGCCGTGCCAGCACAGTGTGTGTCTGCTGTGTGCTGCTGAGGTGTTAATCCAGAGAGGATACCCTGCCCCAGACCTCCCCCCAGAGCCCAACTCCCCGGCCGCCTCCCCCAACACACGCTCCCCGCGCGGGGCACGCAGGCCACCGCCCAAGACCACCGACCGCCTGGACCGCGTCCTCAGACCAGGTGGGTTAGTGTGTGTGTGAATGCTGATGTCGATCTCACTTGTGTGCCAGTGCCTACATTTTTTGTCCATTAAAATAACATCAAATTGATCAGAAATACAGTGTAGACATTGTTAATGTTGTAAATTACTATTGTAGCTGGTAACGGCGGATTTTTAGTGGAATATCTACATAGGCATACAGAAGCCCATTATCAGCAACCATCACTCCTGTGTTCCAATGGCACGTTGTGTTAGCTAATCCAAGTTTATCATTTTAAAAGGCTAATTGATCATTAGAAAACCCTTTTGCAATTATGTTATTACAGCTGAAAACTGTTGTGCTGATTAAAGATGCAATAAAATTGGCCTTCTTTAGACTAGTTGAGTATCTGGAGCATCAGCATTTGTGGGTTTGATTACAGGCTCATGATGGCCAGAAACAAAGCCCCATTCTTCTGAAACTCATCAGTCTATTCTTGTTCTGAGAAATGAAGGCTATTCCATGCGAGAAATTGCCAAGACACTGAAGATCTCGTTCAACGCTGTGTACTACTCCCTTCACAGAACAGTGCAAACTGTCTCAAACCAGAATAGCAAGAGGAGTGGGAGGCCCCGGTGCACAACTGAGCAAGAGGACAAGTACATTAGAATGTCTAGTTTGAGAAACAGACGCCTCAAGTCCTCAACTGGCAGCTTCATTAAATAGTACCCGCAAAACACCAGTCTCAATGTCAGCAGTGAAGAGGCGACTCCGGGATGCTGGCCTTCTAGGCAGAGTTGCAAAGAAAAAGCCCTATCTCAGACTGGCCAATAAAAAGAAAAGATTAAGATGGGCAATGTAACAATAGGAGAGCTCCTCCTCCAGTTCCCTATGAAATGACCCGCTGTAAACAAACAAAACAGAACTGCGAATTTAAAATCGTTTTTTATTGATTACCATTCTGCATAATGTGCATCCAAGTCTGTACAGTGTTGGTGTGTTTTCATTGGTTTGGAAATCTGAAATAAACAACACAATTTGGAAGTGTCAATTTTCACTTAGTAATAGCTACAGTTGAAGTCGGAAGTTTACATACACCTTAGCCAAATAAGTTTGAACTGAGTTTTTCTCAATTCCTGACATTTAATCCTCGTAAAAATTCCCTGTCTTAGGTCAGTTAGGACCACCACTATATTTTAAGAATGTGAAATGTCAAAATAATAGAGAGAATTATTTATTTCAGCTTTTATTTCATCACATTCCCAGTGGGTCAGAAGTTTACATACACTCAATTAGTATTTGGTAGCATTGCCTTTAAATTGTTTAACTTGGGTCAAACGTTTCGGATATCCTTCCAAAAGCTTATGTAAGTTGGGTGAATTTTGGCCCATTCCTCCTGACAGAGCTGGTGTAACTGAGTCAGGTTTTTAGGCCTCCTTGCTCACACACGCGTTTTCAGTTCTGCCCACACATGTTCTATGGGATTGAGGTCAGAGCTTTGTGATGGCAACTCCAATACCTTGACTTTGTTGTCCTTAAGCCGTTTTGCCACAACTTTGGAAGTATGCTTGGGGTCATTGCTGTTGTTCTGAGATTGATTTGCACTTTTCGCACCAAAGTACGCTCATCTCTAGGAGACCGAACGAGTCTCCTTCCTGAGCGGTATGACGGCTGCGTGGTCCCATGGTGTTTATACTTGCGTATTATTGTTTGTACAGATGAACGTGGTACCTTCAGGTGTTTGGAAATTGCTCCCAAGGATGAACCAGACTTGTGGAGGTCTACAATTTTTTGTTTTCTGAGGTCTTGGTTGATTTCTTTTGATTTTCCCATGATGTCAAGTTATAGGCACTGTGTTTGAAGGTAGGCCTTGAAATACATCCACAGGTACACCTCCAATTGACTCAAATGATGTCAATTAGCCTATCAGAAGCTTCTAAAGCCATGACATAATTTTCTGGAATTTTCCGAGCTGCTTAAAGGTACAGTCAACTTAGTGTATGTAAACTACTGACCCACTGGAATTGTGATACAGTGAATTAGAAGTGAAATAATCTTGTCTGTAAACAATTGTTGGAAAAATGACTTGTCATGCACAAAGTAGATGTCCTAACCGACTTGCAAAAACTATAGTTTGTTAACAAGACATTTGTGGAGTGGTTGAAAAATGAGATTTAATGACTCCAACCTAAATGTATGTAAACTTCAGATTTCAACTGTATGTAGGAGAAAGAGTCGCTCTCTGAACGTTCAACTGCAATGGTCCAACTCTCTATATACACAGAGTATACTGAACATTAGGAACCTCCTTTTGCCCTCAGAACAGCCTCAATTCAAGGTGTCCAAAGCTTTTCACTTGGATGCTGGCTCATGTTGACTCCAATGCTTTCCACTTTTGTGTCAAGTTGGCTGGATGTCCTTTGGGTGGTGGACCATTCTTGATACACACAGGAAACTGTTGAGCGTAAAAACCCAGCAACGTTGCAGTTCTTGACACAAACTGGTGCGCCTGACACCTACTACCAGACCCTGTTCAAAGGCACTAAAATCCTTTGTCTTGCTCATGCACCCTCTGGATGGCACACATACACAATCCATGTCTCAGTTGTCTCAAGGATTACAATCCTTGTTTAACCTGTCTCCTCCCCTTCATCCACAATAAGGGATCATAGCTTTCACCTGGATTCACCTGGTCACTCTATGTCAGGAAATGAGCAGGTGTTGTTAATGTTTTTTAGATGCGGTGTATATGACTGGTTCATACATCATAACACTTCAAAGATGCTGAGAGAGAGATGTTGAGAGAGAGAGTTGGGGGGCAGTAGTGTGTGTGTGTGTGTGTGTGTGTGTGTGTGTGTGTGTGTGTGTGTGTTTGAACTAGCAGGTGTTCTAGGTGTGAAGCAGCAGTTTCTGTCTGTGTCAGCATGTAGTGTGCAGTGCAGTCAGGGGATAGAAAAGTATGGCTCTAGTTCTATCAAACTGTGATGGAGCTATCCCACTCATACTGATTACTTTCTATCTCACACTGTCTCCTCTCTCCCTCTCCAAACTTACCCCCTCCTCCCCCCACCTCTCAGGTTTTGGGACGTACCCCGGGCGTCGTCGTAAGGACATGTCTCCTGCCCCCATGCTGTTCCCCTGTCCGTCCTGTCACAAGGAGGTGGAGCTGGGGGAGAGAGGACTGACCAATTGCCTCAGGAATCTCACCTTGGAACGCATTGTAGAGAGGTAGACAGACAGACAGACAGACAGACAGACAGACAGACAGACAGACAGACAGACAGACAGACAGACAGACAGACAGACAGACAGACAGACAGACAGACAGACAGACACGTAGAGAGAGTTGCTTACTTACAGAGGAATGTAGGTTCTGAACCAATCCTGCAGGAAATAAAGATAAGCACAGAAAGAAGGAAAAGTCAATAGTGCTTTATAAATGGGACAGAAAATCACTGATTTTGGTACGGGGAGAACCCCCCCTCTCCTGAAGCAGGGCCTAACCAGCTGAGTGTGTGGGAACTGGGAAGCTGAGGTGACTTCATCATTCACACGAACGTTAAATGGACTTTCTGAACAACAAGTTGAGGTTCTGAACGCTTCAAGAGACAAACACAGACATTGTGATTATCATAAATAGCCTCCTTTCCTTGTTTCCTTTCCTTCATTAGTAGTGATCTGAAAGAGAGGAAGAGAGGAGGCCTTTGTAGACTACTGAGATTCACATAGAGAAGGCAAGAGAGATTTGGGAGAGGTATAGGGAGAGAGTGGGAAAGAATTGGGATAAGAGAGAGAGGGAGAGGGGGAGAGAGAGAGAGAGAGATATAATATCCATTGTTTGAGATGCAGCAGCAGCAGTTTCAGAGGAGTTTGCTGCAGCTGTTCTCTCTCCCCTGGAGGCTGGGTTGTCTCTGTCAGTAAAGACTGGACATGTTGAGAGTCCATAGCTCACTGGAAGTAGAAACAGTGCAGTCTGCAGGAACACAGAACACAGCTGAAGGATCCAGGTCAGGAAGTTAGATAACATTTAAAAAAGCATACATCTGAATGCAGAGCAGAACAGGACAGAACAGAACAGACCTTACAGTAGCACATTTAGCTCATACCCCCTCTCCTTCTCACCTCTCATGCCCCCTCTGCTTCTCACTTCTCATACCCCCTCTCCTTCTCACCTCTCACCCCCTCTCCTTCTCACCTCTCATACCCCCTCTCCTTCTCACCTCTCATACCCCCTCTCCTTCTCACTTCTCATACCCCCTCTGCTTCTCACTTCTCATACCCCCTCTCCTTCTCACCTCTCATACCCCCTCTGCTTCTCACTTCTCATACCCCCTCTCCTTCTCACCTCTCATACCCCCTCTGCTTCTCGCTTCTCATACCCCCTCTCCTTCTCACCTCTCATACCCCCTCTGCTTCTCACTTCTCATACCCCCTCTCCTTCTCACCTCTCACCCCCTCTCCTTCTCACCTCTCATACCCCCTCTCCTTCTCACCTCTCATACCCCCTCTCCTTCTCACTTCTCATACCCCCTCTGCTTCTCACTTCTCATACCCCCTCTCCTTCTCACCTCTCATACCCCCTCTGCTTCTCACTTCTCATACCCCCTCTCCTTCTCACCTCTCATACCCCCTCTGCTTCTCGCTTCTCATACCCCCTCTCCTTCTCACCTCTCATACCCCCTCTGCTTCTCGCTTCTCATACCCCCTCTCCTTCTCACCTCTCATACCCCCTCTGCTTCTCGCTTCTCATACCCCCTCTCCTTCTCACCTCTCATACCCCCTCTCCTTCTCACCTCTCATACCCCATCTCCTTCTCTCCTTCTCACCTCTCATACTCCCTTTCCTTCTCTCCTTCTCACCTCTCATACCCCCTCTCCTTCTCACCTCTCATACCCCCTCTCCTTCTCACCTCTCACACCCCCTCTCCTTCTCACCTCTCATACCCTTTCTCCTTCTCACCTCTCATACCCCCTCTCCTTCTCACACCCCCTCTCCTTCTCACCTCTCATACCCCCTCTCCTCATCTCTCATACCCCCTCTCTTTCTCACTCTCCTCTTTTTGTATCAACCCCCACCCTCTCCACTGTTTCTCCCCCTCCCCTGTCTGGCTCCAGGTACAGACACACAGTGAGCCTGGGCAGCGTGGCTATAATGTGTGGCTTCTGTAAGGCTCCTCAGTCCTTGGAGGCCACTAAGGGCTGTGCTGACTGCAGGTCCAACTTCTGCAACGAGTGTTTCAAGCTCTACCACCCCTGGGGAACGCTCCGCTCCCAGCACGAACACATACTGCCCACCAACAACTTCAGACCCAAGGTGTGTGTGTGTGTGTGTGTGTGTTTACATAGTATTTGGGGTGTGTATGTAAGGGTTAATTAACTATGTTCATGAAATTGCTGTTTTTGTCCTGCATCTCCCTCTTCTCTGTATCTATCCATATCTCTATAACTTCTTTACCTGTTTCATCTGCAGTACCTCTCTCTCTCTCTCTCTCTCTCTCTTCACCTGTTTCCTCTACAGTACCTCTCTCTCTCTCTCTCTCTCTTCACCTGTTTCCTCTACAGTACCTCTCTCCTTCACCTGTTTCCTCTACAGTCCCTCTCTCTCTCTCTCATTTACCTGTTTCCTCTACAGTACCTCTCTCTCTCTCGCTCTCTCTTCACCTGTTTCCTCTACAGTACCTCTCTCCTTCACCTGTTTCCTCTACAGTCCCTCTCTCTCTCTCTCATTTACCTGTTTCCTCTACAGTACATCTCTCTCTCCTTCACCTGTTTCCTCTACAGTACCTCTCTCTCTCCTTCACCTGTTTCCTCTACAGTCCCTCTTTCTCTCTCTCCTTCACCTGTTTCCTCTACAGTCCTTCTTTCTCTCTCTCCTTAACCTGTTTCCTCTACAGTCCCTCTCTCACTCTCCTTCACCTGTTTCCTCTACGGTACATCTCTCTCTCCTTCTCCTGTTTCCTCTACAGTACCTCTCTCTCCTTCACCTGTTTCCTCTACAGTACCTCTCTCTGTCCTTTACCTGTTTCCTCTACAGTACCTCTCTCTCCTTCACCTGTTTCCTCTACAGTACCTCTCTCTGTCATTTACCTGTTTCCTCTACAGTACCTCTCTCTCATTCACATGTTTCCTCTACAGTACCTCTCTCTCCTTCACCTGTTTCCTCTACAGTACCTCTCTCTCTCCTTCACCTGTTTCCTCTACAGTACCTCTCTCTCTCCTTCACCTGTTTCCTCTACAGTACCTCTCTCTCTCCTTCACCTGTTTCCTCTACAGGACCTCTCTCTCTCCTTCACCTGTTTCCTCTACAGTACCTCTCTCTGTCTTTCACCTGTTTCCTCTACAGTACCTCTCTCTCTCCTTCACCTGTTTCCTCTACAGTACCTCACTCTGTCCTTCACCTGTTTCCTCTACAGTACCTCTCTCTCTCCTTCACCTGTTTCCTCTACAGTACCTCTCTCTGTCCTTCACCTGTTTCCTCTACAGTACCTCTCTCTCCTTCACCTGTTTCCCCTACACTACCTCTCTCTTTCTCCTTCACCTGTTTCCTTTACAGTACCTCTCTCTCATTCACCTGTTTCCTCTACAGTACCTCCCTCTCTCCTTTACCTATTTCCCCTACACTACCTCTCTCTTTCTCCTTCACCTGTTTCCTCTACAGTACCTCTCTCTCATTCACATGTTTCCTCTACAGTACCTCTCTCTCCTTCACCTGTTTCCTCTACAGTACCTCTCTCTCTCCTTCACCTGTTTCCTCTACAGTACCTCTCTCTCTCCTTCACCTGTTTCCTCTACAGTACCTCTCTCTCTCCTTCACCTGTTTCCTCTACAGTACCTCTCTCTCTCCTTCACCTGTTTCCTCTACAGGACCTCTCTCTCTCCTTCACCTGTTTCCTCTACAGTACCTCTCTCTGTCTTTCACCTGTTTCCTCTACAGTACCTCTCTCTCTCCTTCACCTGTTTCCTCTACAGTACCTCTCTCTGTCCTTCACCTGTTTCCTCTACAGTACCTCTCTCTCTCCTTCACCTGTTTCCTCTACAGTACCTCTCTCTGTCCTTCACCTGTTTCCTCTACAGTACCTCTCTCTCCTTCACCTGTTTCCCCTACACTACCTCTCTCTTTCTCCTTCACCTGTTTCCTTTACAGTACCTCTCTCTCATTCACCTGTTTCCTCTACAGTACCTCCCTCTCTCCTTTACCTATTTCCCCTACACTACCTCTCTCTTTCTCCTTCACCTGTTTCCTCTACAGTACCTCTCTCTCATTCACATGTTTCCTCTACAGTACCTCTCTCTCCTTCACCTGTTTCCTCTACAGTACCTCTCTCTCTCCTTCACCTGTTTCCTCTACAGTACCTCTCTCTCTACTTCACCTGTTTCCTCTACAGTACCTCTCTCTCTCCTTCACCTGTTTCCTCTACAGGACCTCTCTCTCTCCTTCACCTGTTTCCTCTACAGTACCTCTCTCTGTCTTTCACCTGTTTCCTCTACAGTACCTCTCTCTCTCCTTCACCTGTTTTCTCTACAGTACCTCTCTCTGTCCTTCACCTGTTTCCTCTACAGTACCTCTCTCTCTCCTTCACCTGTTTCCTCTACAGTACCTCTCTCTCTCCTTCACCTGTTTCCTCTACAGTACCTCTCTCTGTCCTTCACCTGTTTCCTCTACAGTACCTCTCTCTCCTTCACCTCTTTCCCCTACACTACCTCTCTCTTTCTCCTTCACCTGTTTCCTTTACAGTACCTCTCTCTCGCCTTCACCTGTTTCCCCTACACTACCTCTCTCTCCTTCACCTGTTTCCCCTACACTACCTCTCTCTTTCTCCTTCACCTGTTTCCTTTACACTACCTCTCTCTCATTCACCTGTTTCCTCTACAGTACCTCCCTCTCTCCTTTACCTATTTCCCCTACACTACCTCTCTCTTTCTCCTTCACCTGTTTCCTTTACAGTACCTCTCTCTCATTCACCTGTTTCCTCTACAGTACCTCCCTCTCTCCTTTACCTATTTCCCCTACACTACCTCTCTCTCTCTCCTTCACCTGTTTCCCCTACACTACCTCTCTCTTTCTCCTTCACCTGTTTCCTTTACAGTACCTCTCTCTCATTCACCTGTTTCCTCTACAGTACCTCCCTCTCTCCTTCACCTGTTTCCCCTACACTACCTCTCTCTTTCTCCTTCACCTGTTTCCTCTACAGTACCTCTCTCCTTCATGTGTTTCCTATATATTACCTCTCTGTGAGTTTGGCTGGTGACCTCCTTTTCTTCCTCCTCCTGTTATATCTTCTTGCTCTCTCCTCCCTGCCCACCCCTGTATCTACACCTCTACTATACCTGTCTTCCTCCTCTCCCCTCCTCCCTGCCCACCCCTGTATCTACACCTCTACTGTACCTGTCTTACTCCTCTCCCCTCTTCTCCTCCCTGCCCACCCCTGTATCTACACCTCTACTGTACCTGTATTCCTCCTCTCCCCTCCTCCCTGCCCACCCCTGTATCTACACCTCTACTGTACCTGTATTCCTCCTCTCCCCTCCTCCCTGCCCACCCCTGTATCTACACCTCTCCTGTACCTGTCTTCCTCCTCTCCCCTCCTCCCTGCCCACCCCTGTATCTACACCTCTACTGTACCTGTCTTCCTCCTCTCCCCTCCTCTCCTCCCTGCCCACCCCTGTATCTACACCTCTACTATACCTGTCTTCCTCCTCTCCCCTCCTCCCTGCCCACCCCTGTATCTACACCTCTACTGTACCTGTCTTCCTCCTCTCCCCTCCTCCCTACCCACCCCTGTATCTACACCTCTACTGTACCTGTCTTCCTCCTCTCCCCTCCTCTCCTCCCTGCCCACCCCTGTATCTACACCTCTACTATACCTGTCTTCCTCCTCTCCCCTCCTCCCTGCCCACCCCTGTATCTACACCTCTACTGTACCTGTCTTCCTCCTCTCCCCTCCTCCCTACCCACCCCTGTATCTACACCTCTACTGTACCTGTCTTCCTCTCTCCTCCCTGCCCACCCCTGTATCTACACCTCTACTGTACCTGTCTTCCTCCTCTCCCCTCCTCTCCGCTCCTGCCCTCTCCCCCTCCTCTCATCTCCTCTCCCGTCCTGCCCTCTCCTTTCCCCTCCTCTCCCCCTCAACCCTCTCCCCCTCCTCCCCTCTCCTCTCCCCTCCTGCCCTCTCCTCTCTCCTCCTTCTCTCCTCTTGCCTTCTCTCCTCTCCCCCGTTCTCCCCTATTAGGTCTTAACGTGTCTGGAGCATGAGCAGGAGAGGTTGTTGTGGTACTGTCGCTCCTGCCAGAGGCTGCTGTGTCCTGTCTGTAAGCTCCACAGAGTCCACCATGGCCACAAGGTGGCGCCCATCGCACAGGCCTGCCAGGCACTAAAGGTATCTATCTATCTATCTATCTATCTATCTATCTAACCATGAAGCTACATCTTTGCTTGCTGATATTGTCATCTGTCTCTCTTAACACCTGAGGACAAAATCACCAAGGAGATCAACTACATTCTGGCCAATCAGGACACAGTAAAGGCTCAGATAACTCAGCTGGAGAGTGCCATCACACACATGGAGGTAAACTCTCTCTCCATCCTTTCTGTCTCTCTTTCATCCAATCCACTACTTTCTTCCCTCTATCCTTCGATTGCCTCTTTCTCTCCATCACAGTATAACCATGCTCTTCTTTCCCTCCCTCTACCCCTCCCTTCTTCTCCCCTCCCCCACACTCTCTCCCTCTCACTCTACCCTCTCCCTTCTCCCCCCCCTCTCTCTCTCCCTCTACCCTCTCCATTCCCCCCCCCCTCTCTCTCTCCCTCTACCACATCCCCTTAAACCCCCTCTCAACTCCCTCTCTAGTTGAACAGTGCGTTGGCGAGGGAGCAGTTGTCCCAGTCTGTGAGGGAGCTGGGGGCGTCTCTAGTGGAGCGACAGGGAGCATTGACCCTGGCCCTGGAGGGGGCCCGGCTGAGGAGGGGGGAGGCCCTGTCGGCCCAGGTGTCTGAGAGGAGGGGTCTGCAGGAGCACGGCGGTTTAATGGCCTACACACAGGAGCTGCTCAAAGAGACCGACCAACCCTGCTTCGTACAGGCCGCACGAATCACCCACAACAGGTACGGGTGGTAGATGCAAGACACACATGCGCACACACACACACACACCGTGGGTAATATCAACACTTAACACTTACCAGCACCCCCCTCTATATTTTCTCTCTCCCCGTTTCTATTTTCTCTCTCGCTCTTTCTCTCTCTTTTTCTCTGTCTCTGACTCTCTCTCATTCTCTCTCTCCAGGCTGGTGAAAGCCATAGAGAATCTGCAGTGTTTCTCTCTCTCGGCTGATCCCTCCTTCAGACACTTCCACATGGACGCCTCCAGAGAAGTGAAACTCATCAGCAGCATGGGATACATAAGAGGTCCGTCTGTGTAAGAGGTTAGATCTGAAAGCTAACTCATCCCATCCACCAATATAACTCCCTTTTCTTCTCTGCCCCGCCCCTGCTACAGCCCCATTGGCTCCTGTGATTGACACTCAGCGCACGCTTGCCTATGACCAGCTGTTCCTGTGCTGGCGACTCCCCCAGGACTCCGCCCCTGCCTGGCACTTCTCTGTGGAGTTCCAGCGGCGAATGGGATTGACCGAGGCAGGCTGGGGAGGAGAGGTCAGGAGTCCCAATGCTCCACTGGTGTGGCAACGCCTGGAGGAGGTGGGCGGGACTAGTGCTGTGATTGACAGGCTGGAGATGGACAGTGTGTACGTGTTAAGGGTGAAAGGAAGCAATAAGGCGGGGTTTGGAGAGTACAGCGAAGAGGTTTACCTACACACACCACCCGCACCAGGTGAGACACACACACAGACACGTCCGTACGCAATTCCTGATACAATTATTGTTGGGGAATTGTTTAACAAAGTCAATACCTCTTTTGTCCCAATCCATCCCTTCACCTTCTCAATTCCCTCATTTTCTCTCTGCATAACCCACTACCTCTGTTCTGTAACCCAGCTCCACCCCCAGCCCTCTCTCCATCCCTCCATCCTCTCTCCATCCTCTCTCCATCCCCCATCCTCTCTCCATCCTCTCTCCATCCCTCCATCCTCTCTCCATCCCTCCATCCTCTCTCCATCCCTCCATCCTCTCTCCATCCCTCCATCCTCTCTCCACCCCCCGGCCCTCTCTCCATCCCTCCATCCTCCATCCTCTCTCCACCCCTCCATCCTCTCTCCATCCCTCCATCCTCTCTCCACCCCCGGCCCTCTCTCCATCCCTCCATCCTCTCTCTATCCCTCCATCCTCTCTCCACCCCCCGGCCTTCTCTCCATCCCTCCATCCTCTCTCCATCCGTCCATCCTCTCTCCATCCTCCATCCTCTCTCCATCCTCTCTCCATCCATCCATCCTCTCTCCATCCTCCATCCTCTCTCCATCCTCTCTCCATCCGTCCATCCTCTCTCCATCCGTCCATCCTCTCTCCATCCGTCCATCCTCTCTCCATCCTCCATCCTCTCTCCATCCTCTCTCCATCCGTCCATCCTCTCTCCATCCCTCCATCCTCTCTCCATCCCTCCATCCTCTCTCCATCCCTCCATCCTCTCTCCACCCCCCGGCCCTCTCTCCATCCCTCCATCCTCTCTCCATCCGTCCATCCTCTCTCCATCCTCTCTCCATCCTCTCTCCATCCATCCATCCTCTCTCCATCCATCCATCCTCCATCCTCCCTCCATCCTCTCTCCATCCTCTCTCCATCCGTCCATCCTCTCTCCATCCTCCATCCTCTCTCCATCCTCTCTCCATCCGTCCATCCTCTCTCCATCCTCTCTCCATCCATCATCCTCTCTCCATCCTCCAGCCTCTCTCCATCCTCCATCCTCCCTCCATCCTCTCTCCATCCCTCCATCCTCTCTCCATCCGTCCATCCTCTCTCCATCCTCCATCCTCTCTCCATCCGTCCATCCTCTCTCCATCCCTCCATCCTCTCTCCATCCGTCCATCCTCTCTCATCCCTCCATCCTCTCTCCATCCGTCCATCCTCTCTCCATCCGTCCATCCTCTCTCCATCCTCCATCCTCTCTCCATCTCTCCATCCCTTTATCTCCCTATCTCTCCTTCCTCTCTTTCACCTTGCTAACACTTGATTCATCTCAGAAGAATCCTACCATCCCATTCTCTGTCCTTCTCCTACCTCTCTCTCTCTCTCTTTATCGACATCTTTCCCTCTCTGTCCTTCTCCTACCTCTCTCTCTCTCTCTTTATCGACATCTCTCCCTCTCTGTCCTTCTCATACCTCTCTCTCTCTCTTTATCGACATCTCTCCCTCTCTGTCCTTCTCCCACCTCTCTCTATCAACATCTCTCCCTCTCTGTCCTTCTCCTACCTACCTCTCTCTCTCTTTATCGACATCTCCCCCCTCTGTCCTTCTCCCACCTCTCTCTATCAACATCTCTCACTCTCTGTCCTTCTCCTACCTCTCTCTCTCTCTTTATCAACATCTCTCACTCTCTGTCCTTCTCCTACCTCTCTCTCTCTCTCTCTCTCTTTATCGACATCTCTCCCTCTCTGTCCTTCTCCTACCTCTCTCTATCAACATCTCTCCCTCTCTGTCCTTCTCCTACCTCTCTCTCTCTCTTTATCAACATCTCTCCCTCTCTGTCCTTCTCCTACCTCTCTCTCTCTCTCTTTATCGACATCTCTCCCTCTCTGTCCTTCTCCTACCTCTCTCTCATTATCGACATCTCCCCCCTCTGTCCTTCTCCCACCTCTCTCTATCAACATATCTCCCTCTCTGTCCTTCTCCTACCTCTCTCTCTCTCTTTATCAACATCTCTCACTCTCTGTCCTTCTCCTACCTCTCTCTATCAACATCTCTCCCTCTCTGTCCTTCTCCTACCTCTCTCTCTCTCTTTATCAACATCTCTCCCTCTCTGTCCTTCTCCTACCTCTCTCTCTCTCTTTATCGACATCTCTCCCTCTCTGTCCTTCTACTACCTCTCTCTCTCTTTATCGACATCTCCCCCTTCTGTCCTTCTCCCACCTCTCTCTATCAACATCTCTCACTCTCTGTCCTTCTCCTACCTCTCTCTCTCTCTCTCTTTATCGACATCTCCTCCCTCTGTCCTTCTCCCACCTCTCTCTATCAACATCTCTCACTCTCTGTCCTTCTCCTACCTCTCTCTCTCTCTCTTTAGCGACATCTCCCCCCTCTGTCCTTCTCCCACCTCTCTCTATCAACATCTCTCACTCTCTGTCCTTCTCCTACCTCTCTCTCTCTCTCTCTTTATCAACATCTCTCCCTCTCTGTCCTTCTCCTACCTCTCTCTATCAACATCTCTCACTCTCTGTCCTTCATCCTACCTCTCTCTCTCTCTTTATCGACATCTCTCCCTCTCTGTCCTTCTCCTACCTCTCTCTATCAACATCTCTCACTCTCTGTTCTTCATCCTACCTCTCTCTCTCTCTTTATCAACATCTCTCCCTCTCTGTCCTTCTCCTACCTCTCTCTCTCTCTCTATCAACATCTCTCCCTCTCTGTCCTTCTCCTACCTCTCTCTCTCTCTTTATCAACATCTCTCACTCTCTGTCCTTCTCCTACCTCTCTCTCTCTATCAACATCTCTCACTCTGTTCTTCTCCTACCTCTCTCTCTCTCTTTATCAACATCTCTCCCTCTCTGTCCTTCTCCTACCCCTCTCTCTCTCTCTTTATCGACATCTCTCCCTCTCTGTCCTTCTCCTACCTCTCTCTCTCTTTATCGACATCTCCCCCCTCTGTCCTTCTCCCACCTCTCTCTATCAACATCTCTCACTCTCTGTCCTTCTCCCACCTCTCTCTATCAACATCTCTCCCTCTCTGTCCTTCTCCTACCTCTCTCTCTCTTTATCAACATCTCTCACTCTCTGTCCTTCTCCTACCTCTCTCTCTCTCTCTCTTTATCGACATCTCTCCCTCTCTGTCCTTCTCCTACCTCTCTCTCTCTTTATCGACATCTCCCCCTTCTGTCCTTCTCCCACCTCTCTCTATCAACATCTCTCACTCTCTGTCCTTCTCCTACCTCTCTCTCTCTCTCTCTCTTTATCGACATCTCCTCCCTCTGTCCTTCTCCCACCTCTCTCTATCAACATCTCTCACTCTCTGTCCTTCTCCTACCTCTCTCTCTCTCTCTTTAGCGACATCTCCCCCCTCTGTCCTTCTCCCACCTCTCTCTATCAACATCTCTCACTCTCTGTCCTTCTCCTACCCCTCTCTCTCTCTCTCTCTTTATCAACATCTCTCCCTCTCTGTCCTTCTCCTACCTCTCTCTATCAACATCTCTCACTCTCTGTCCTTCATCCTACCTCTCTCTCTCTCTTTATCGACATCTCTCCCTCTCTGTCCTTCTCCTACCTCTCTCTATCAACATCTCTCACTCTCTGTCCTTCATCCTACCTCTCTCTCTCTCTTTATCAACATCTCTCCCTCTCTGTCCTTCTCCTACCTCTCTCTCTCTCTCTCTATCAACATCTCTCCCTCTCTGTCCTTCTCCTACCTCTCTCTCTCTCTTTATCAACATCTCTCACTCTCTGTCCTTCTCCTACCTCTCTCTCTCTTTATCAACATCTCTCACTCTCTGTCCTTCTCCTACCTCTCTCTCTCTCTATCAACATCTCTCACTCTGTTCTTCTCCTACCTCTCTCTCTCTCTTTATCAACATCTCTCCCTCTCTGTCCTTCTCCTACCCCTCTCTCTCTCTCTTTATCGACATCTCTCCCTCTCTGTCCTTCTCCTACCTCTCTCTCTCTTTATCGACATCTCCCCCCTCTGTCCTTCTCCCACCTCTCTCTATCAACATCTCTCACTCTCTGTCCTTCTCCCACCTCTCTCTATCAACATCTCTCCCTCTCTGTCCTTCTCCTACCTCTCTCTCTCTTTATCAACATCTCTCACTCTCTGTCCTTCTCCTACCTCTCTCTCTCTCTCTCTTTATCGACATCTCTCCCTCTCTGTCCTTCTCCTACCTCTCTCTCTCTTTATCGACATCTCCCCCTTCTGTCCTTCTCCCACCTCTCTCTATCAACATCTCTCACTCTCTGTCCTTCTCCTACCTCTCTCTCTCTCTCTCTTTATCGACATCTCCTCCCTCTGTCCTTCTCCCACCTCTCTCTATCAACATCTCTCACTCTCTGTCCTTCTCCTACCTCTCTCTCTCTCTCTTTAGCGACATCTCCCCCCTCTGTCCTTCTCCCACCTCTCTCTATCAACATCTCTCACTCTCTGTCCTTCTCCTACCCCTCTCTCTCTCTCTCTCTTTATCAACATCTCTCCCTCTCTGTCCTTCTCCTACCTCTCTCTATCAACATCTCTCACTCTCTGTCCTTCATCCTACCTCTCTCTCTCTCTTTATCGACATCTCTCCCTCTCTGTCCTTCTCCTACCTCTCTCTATCAACATCTCTCACTCTCTGTCCTTCATCCTACCTCTCTCTCTCTCTTTATCAACATCTCTCCCTCTCTGTCCTTCTCCTACCTCTCTCTCTCTCTCTCTATCAACATCTCTCCCTCTCTGTCCTTCTCCTACCTCTCTCTCTCTCTTTATCAACATCTCTCACTCTCTGTCCTTCTCCTACCTCTCTCTCTCTCTATCAACATCTCTCACTCTGTTCTTCTCCTACCTCTCTCTCTCTCTCTTTATCAACATCTCTCCCTCTCTGTCCTTCTCCTACCCCTCTCTCTCTCTCTTTATCGACATCTCTCCCTCTCTGTCCTTCTCCTACCTCTCTCTCTCTTTATCGACATCTCCCCCCTCTGTCCTTCTCCCACCTCTCTCTATCAACATCTCTCACTCTCTGTCCTTCTCCCACCTCTCTCTATCAACATCTCTCCCTCTCTGTCCTTCTCCTACCTCTCTCTCTCTCTCTATCAACATCTCTCCCTCTCTGTCCTTCTCCTACCTCTCTCTCTCTTTATCAACATCTCTCACTCTCTGTCCTTCTCCTACCTCTCTCTCTCTCTTTATCGACATCTCTCACTCTCTGTCCTTCTCCTACCTCTCTCTCTCTATCAACATCTCTCACTCTGTTCTTCTCCTACCTCTCTCTCTCTTTATCAACATCTCTCACTCTCTGTCCTTCTCCTACCTCTCTCTCTCTCTATCAACATATCTCACTCTGTTCTTCTCCTACCTCTCTCTCTCTCTTTATCAACATCTCTCACTCTCTGTCCTTCATCCTACCTCTCTCTCTCTCTTTATCGACATCTCTCCCTCTCTGTCCTTCTCCTACCTCTCTCTCTCTCTCTCTCTCTCTCTCTCTATCAACATCTCTCACTCTCTGTCCTTCTCCTACCTCTCTCTCTCTTTATCAACATCTCTCACTCTGTTCTTCTCCTACCTCTCTCTCTCTCTCTTTATCAACATCTCTCCCTCTCTGTCCTTCTCCTACCCCTCTCTCTCTCTCTTTATCGACATCTCTCCCTCTCTGTCCTTCTCCTACCTCTCTCTCTCTTTATCGACATCTCCCCCCTCTGTCCTTCTCCCACCTCTCTCTATCAACATCTCTCACTCTCTGTCCTTCTCCCACCTCTCTCTATCAACATCTCTCCCTCTCTGTCCTTCTCCTACCTCTCTCTCTCTCTCTCTCTCTCTATCAACATCTCTCCCTCTCTGTCCTTCTCCTACCTCTCTCTCTCTTTATCAACATCTCTCACTCTCTGTCCTTCTCCTACCTCTCTCTCTCTCTTTATCAACATCTCTCACTCTCTGTCCTTCTCCTACCGCTCTCTCTCTCTATCAACATCTCTCCCTCTCTGTCCTTCTCCTACCTCTC
The DNA here is from genome assembly GCF_013265735.2 of Oncorhynchus mykiss. Classification (NCBI taxonomy): domain Eukaryota; kingdom Metazoa; phylum Chordata; class Actinopteri; order Salmoniformes; family Salmonidae; genus Oncorhynchus; species Oncorhynchus mykiss. Next base: position 16,849,544 of record NC_048566.1, on the reverse strand, counting down.
TCTCTCTCTTTATCAACATCTCTCACTCTCTGTCCTTCTCCTACCTCTCTCTCTCTCTATCAACATCTCTCACTCTGTTCTTCTCCTACCTCTCTCTCTCTCTTTATCAACATCTCTCACTCTCTGTCCTTCATCCTACCTCTCTCTCTCTCTTTATCGACATCTCTCCCTCTCTGTCCTTCTCCTACCTCTCTCTCTCTCTCTCTCTCTCTCTCTCTCTATCAACATCTCTCACTCTCTGTCCTTCTCCTACCTCTCTCTCTCTTTATCAACATCTCTCACTCTGTTCTTCTCCTACCTCTCTCTCTCTCTCTTTATCAACATCTCTCCCTCTCTGTCCTTCTCCTACCCCTCTCTCTCTCTCTTTATCGACATCTCTCCCTCTCTGTCCTTCTCCTACCTCTCTCTCTCTTTATCGACATCTCCCCCCTCTGTCCTTCTCCCACCTCTCTCTATCAACATCTCTCACTCTCTGTCCTTCTCCCACCTCTCTCTATCAACATCTCTCCCTCTCTGTCCTTCTCCTACCTCTCTCTCTCTCTCTCTCTCTCTATCAACATCTCTCCCTCTCTGTCCTTCTCCTACCTCTCTCTCTCTTTATCAACATCTCTCACTCTCTGTCCTTCTCCTACCTCTCTCTCTCTCTTTATCAACATCTCTCACTCTCTGTCCTTCTCCTACCGCTCTCTCTCTCTATCAACATCTCTCCCTCTCTGTCCTTCTCCTACCTCTCTCTCTCTCTTTATCAACATCTCTCACTCTCTGTCCTTCTCCTACCTCTCTGTCTCTCTATCAACATCTCTCACTCTGTTCTTCTCCTACCTCTCTCTCTCTCTTTATCAACATCTCTCACTCTCTGTCCTTCATCCTACCTCTCTCTCTCTCTTTATCGACATCTCTCCCTCTCTGTCCTTCTCCTACCTCTCTCTCTCTCTCTCTATCAACATCTCTCACTCTCTGTCCTTCTCCTACCTCTCTCTCTCTTTATCAACATCTCTCACTCTCTGTCCTTCTCCTACCTCTCTCTCTCTTTATCAACATCTCTCCCTCTCTGTCCTTCTCCTACCTCTCTCTCTCTTTATCAACATCTCTCACTCTCTGTCCTTCTCCTACCTCTCTCTCTCTCTTTATCAACATCTCTCACTCTCTGTCCTTCTCCTACCTCTCTCTCTCTCTCTATCAACATCTCTCACTCTCTGTCCTTCTCCTACCTCTCTCTCTCTCTTTATCAACATCTCTCACTCTCTGTCCTTCTCCTACCTCTCTCTCTCTCTATCAACATCTCTCACTCTCTGTCCTTCTCCTACATCTCTCTCTCTCTCTCTTTATCGACATCTCTCCCTCTCTGTCCTTCTCCTACCTCTCTCTATCAACATCTCTCACTCTCTGTCCTTCATCCTACCTCTCTCTCTCTCTTTATCGACATCTCTCCCTCTCTGTCCTTCTCCTACCTCTCTCTATCAACATCTCTCCCTCTCTGTCCTTCTCCTACCTCTCTCTCTCTCTTTATCAACATCTCTCCCTCTCTGTCCTTCTCCTACCTCTCTCTCTCTCTTTATCGACATCTCTCCCTCTCTGTCCTTCTCCTACCTCTCTCTCATTATCGACATCTCCCCCCTCTGTCCTTCTCCCACCTCTCTCTATCAACATATCTCCCTCTCTGTCCTTCTCCTACCTCTCTCTCTCTCTTTATCAACATCTCTCACTCTCTGTCCTTCATCCTACCTCTCTCTCTCTCTTTATCGACATCTCTCCCTCTCTGTCCTTCTCCTACCTCTCTCTATCAACATCTCTCCCTCTCTGTCCTTCTCCTACCTCTCTCTCTCTCTTTATCAACATCTCTCCCTCTCTGTCCTTCTCCTACCTCTCTCTCTCTCTCTTTATCGACATCTCTCCCTCTCTGTCCTTCTCCTACCTCTCTCTCTCTTTATCGACATCTCCCCCTTCTGTCCTTCTCCCACCTCTCTCTATCAACATCTCTCACTCTCTGTCCTTCTCCTACCTCTCTCTCTCTCTCTCTCTTTATCGACATCTCCTCCCTCTGTCCTTCTCCCACCTCTCTCTATCAACATCTCTCACTCTCTGTCCTTCTCCTACCTCTCTCTCTCTCTCTTTAGCGACATCTCCCCCCTCTGTCCTTCTCCCACCTCTCTCTATCAACATCTCTCACTCTCTGTCCTTCTCCTACCTCTCTCTCTCTCTCTCTTTATCAACATCTCTCCCTCTCTGTCCTTCTCCTACCTCTCTCTATCAACATCTCTCACTCTCTGTCCTTCATCCTACCTCTCTCTCTCTCTTTATCGACATCTCTCCCTCTCTGTCCTTCTCCTACCTCTCTCTATCAACATCTCTCACTCTCTGTCCTTCATCCTACCTCTCTCTCTCTCTTTATCAACATCTCTCCCTCTCTGTCCTTCTCCTACCTCTCTCTCTCTCTCTATCAACATCTCTCCCTCTCTGTCCTTCTCCTACCTCTCTCTCTCTCTTTATCAATATCTCTCACTCTCTGTCCTTCTCCTACCTCTCTCTCTCTCTCTATCAACATCTCTCACTCTGTTCTTCTCCTACCTCTCTCTCTCTCTCTTTATCAACATCTCTCCCTCTCTGTCCTTCTCCTACCCCTCTCTCTCTCTCTTTATCGACATCTCTCCCTCTCTGTCCTTCTCCTACCTCTCTCTCTCTTTATCGACATCTCCCCCCTCTGTCCTTCTCCCACCTCTCTCTATCAACATCTCTCACTCTCTGTCCTTCTCCCACCTCTCTCTATCAACATCTCTCCCTCTCTGTCCTTCTCCTACCTCTCTCTCTCTCTCTCTCTCTCTCTCTCTCTATCAACATCTCTCCCTCTCTGTCCTTCTCCTACCTCTCTCTCTCTTTATCAACATCTCTCACTCTCTGTCCTTCTCCTACCTCTCTCTCTCTCTTTATCAACATCTCTCACTCTCTGTCCTTCTCCTACCGCTCTCTCTCTATCAACATCTCTTACTCTGTTCTTCTCCTACCTCTCTCTCTCTTTATCAACATCTCTCACTCTCTGTCCTTCTCCTACCTCTCTCTCTCTCTATCAACATCTCTCACTCTGTTCTTCTCCTACCTCTCTCTCTCTCTTTATCAACATCTCTCACTCTCTGTCCTTCATCCTACCTCTCTCTCTCTCTTTATCGACATCTCTCCCTCTCTGTCCTTCTCCTACCTCTCTCTCTCTCTCTCTCTCTCTCTCTCTATCAACATCTCTCACTCTCTGTCCTTCTCCTACCTCTCTCTCTCTTTATCAACATCTCTCCCTCTCTGTCCTTCTCCTACCTCTCTCTCTCTTTATCAACATCTCTCCCTCTCTGTCCTTCTCCTACCTCTCTCTCTCTCTTTATCAACATCTCTCCCTCTCTGTCCTTCTCCTACCTCTCTCTATCAACATCTCTCACTCTCTGTCCTTCATCCTACCTCTCTCTCTCTCTTTATCAACATCTCTCCCTCTCTGTCCTTCTCCTACCTCTCTCTCTCTCTTTATCAACATCTCTCACTCTCTGTCCTTCTCCTACCTCTCTCTCTCTCTCTATCAACATCTCTCACTCTCTGTCCTTCTCCTACCTCTCTCTCTCTCTTTATCAACATCTCTCACTCTCTGTCCTTCTCCTACCTCTCTCTCTCTCTATCAACATCTCTCACTCTCTGTCCTTCTCCTACATCTCTCTCTCTCTCTCTTTATCGACATCTCTCCCTCTCTGTCCTTCTCCTACCTCACTCTATCAACATCTCTCACTCTCTGTCCTTCATCCTACCTCTCTCTCTCTCTTTATCGACATCTCTCCCTCTCTGTCCTTCTCCTACCTCTCTCTATCAACATCTCTCCCTCTCTGTCCTTCTCCTACCTCTCTCTCTCTCTTTATCAACATCTCTCCCTCTCTGTCCTTCTCCTACCTCCCTCTCTCTCTTTATCGACATCTCTCCCTCTCTGTCCTTCTCCTACCTCTCTCTCATTATCGACATCTCCCCCCTCTGTCCTTCTCCCACCTCTCTCTATCAACATATCTCCCTCTCTGTCCTTCTCCTACCTCTCTCTCTCTCTTTATCAACATCTCTCACTCTCTGTCCTTCATCCTACCTCTCTCTCTCTCTTTATCGACATCTCTCCCTCTCTGTCCTTCTCCTACCTCTCTCTATCAACATCTCTCCCTCTCTGTCCTTCTCCTACCTCTCTCTCTCTCTTTATCAACATCTCTCCCTCTCTGTCCTTCTCCTACCTCTCTCTCTCTCTCTTTATCGACATCTCTCCCTCTCTGTCCTTCTCCTACCTCTCTCTCTCTTTATCGACATCTCCCCCTTCTGTCCTTCTCCCACCTCTCTCTATCAACATCTCTCACTCTCTGTCCTTCTCCTACCTCTCTCTCTCTCTCTCTCTTTATCAACATCTCCTCCCTCTGTCCTTCTCCCACCTCTCTCTATCAACATCTCTCACTCTCTGTCCTTCTCCTACCTCTCTCTCTCTCTCTTTAGCGACATCTCCCCCCTCTGTCCTTCTCCCACCTCTCTCTATCAACATCTCTCACTCTCTGTCCTTCTCCTACCTCTCTCTCTCTCTCTCTTTATCAACATCTCTCCCTCTCTGTCCTTCTCCTACCTCTCTCTATCAACATCTCTCACTCTCTGTCCTTCATCCTACCTCTCTCTCTCTCTTTATCGACATCTCTCCCTCTCTGTCCTTCTCCTACCTCTCTCTATCAACATCTCTCACTCTCTGTCCTTCATCCTACCTCTCTCTCTCTCTTTATCAACATCTCTCCCTCTCTGTCCTTCTCCTACCTCTCTCTCTCTCTCTATCAACATCTCTCCCTCTCTGTCCTTCTCCTACCTCTCTCTCTCTTTATCGACATCTCCCCCCTCTGTCCTTCTCCCACCTCTCTCTATCAACATCTCTCACTCTCTGTCCTTCTCCCACCTCTCTCTATCAACATCTCTCCCTCTCTGTCCTTCTCCTACCTCTCTCTCTCTCTCTCTCTCTCTCTATCAACATCTCTCCCTCTCTGTCCTTCTCCTAACTCTCTCTCTCTCTTTATCAACATCTCTCACTCTCTGTCCTTCTCCTACCTCTCTCTCTCTCTTTATCAACATCTCTCACTCTCTGTCCTTCTCCTACCGCTCTCTCTCTATCAACATCTCTTACTCTGTTCTTCTCCTACCTCTCTCTCTCTTTATCAACATCTCTCCCTCTCTGTCCTTCTCCTACCTCTCTCTCTCTCTTTATCGACATCTCTCCCTCTCTGTCCTTCTCCTACCTCTCTCTCTCTCTCTCTCTCTATCAACATCTCTCACTCTCTGTCCTTCTCCTACCTCTCTCTCTCTTTATCAACATCTCTCACTCTCTGTCCTTCTCCTACCTCTCTCTCTCTTTATCAACATCTCTCCCTCTCTGTCCTTCTCCTACCTCTCTCTCTCTCTTTATCAACATCTCTCACTCTCTGTCCTTCTCCTACCTCTCTCTCTCTCTTTATCAACATCTCTCACTCTCTGTCCTTCTCCTACCTCTCTCTCTCTCTCTATCAACATCTCTCACTCTCTGTCCTTCTCCTACCTCTCTCTCTCTCTTTATCAACATCTCTCACTCTCTGTCCTTCTCCTACCTCTCTCTCTCTCTATCAACATCTCTCACTCTCTGTCCTTCTCCTACCTCTCTCTCTCTCTATCAACATCTCTCACTCTCTGTCCTTCTCCTACCTCTCTCTCTCTCTCTCTCTTCATCAACATTTCTCCCTCTCTGTCCTCACACTGTCCATACTGTATAAACACTCCCCCAGTCTCCTGTGTTATTAAGTGTTCATGTGGCTCACTAAAGGAGATTTGTTTATTCATTTCTCAAAACCTGATCAGTGATCAGCAGTCGTACCTGTATTGGGCTAGGTTTCTCTCCCTCTTTAGAACGCTCTCTCTCTTATTTCCTGCTCTCCTCGTTCCCTCTCTTTCCTGGGGTGTATTTATTCCTCCAGAATACATCAGTTTCCTGTAGATGTAAGCAGGTCTGCTCCTCTGCTCCTCTCCCTGATGCTATATCAAACCCTTCCCCTTCCTCACCCTCTCCCACCTCTTCCTCTTCCCCCACCTCTCCTCCATCCTCCTCCTCTCACTGTCCCTCCTCTTCCTCTCCCTCCCCTCTTCCTCTCCTTCTCCCTCCCCTCTTCCTCTCCTTCTCCCTCCCCCTCTCCCTCTCCTCTTCCTCTCCTCCTCTCCTCCTCCACTCCTCTCCCTCTCCTCCTCCTCTTCCTCTCCCTCTCCTCCTCCCCCTCTCCTCCCCCTCTCCTCCTCCCCCTCTCCTCCTCCCCCTCTCCTCCCCCTCTCCTCCTCCTCTCCCTCTCCTCCTCCTCTTCCTCTCCCTCTCCCCCCCCCTCCTCCCCCTCTCCTCCCCCTCTCCCCCTCCTCCCCCTCTCCTCCCCCTCTTGTCCTCCTCCTCCCCCTCTCCCTCTCCTCCTCTCCCTCTCCTCCCCGTCTCTCCCTCTCCTCCTCCCCGTCTCTCCCTCTCCTCCTCCCCCTCTCCCTCTCCTCCTCCCCCTCTCCCTCTCCTCCTCTCCCTCTTCTCCTCCTCTCCCTCCTCCTCCTCCCCCTCCTCCCCCTCTCCTCTCCCTCTCCTCCTCCTCCTCCTCCCACTCTCCTCTCCCTCTCCTCCTCTCCTTCTCCTCCCCTCTCCCTCTCCTCCTCTCCCTCCTCCCCCTCTCGTCCTCCTACTCCCCTCTCCCGCTCCTCCTCCTCCCCCTCTCATCCGCCTCCTCCCCCTCTTCCTCTCCTCCTCCCACTCTCCCTCTCCTCCTCTCTCTCCTCCCCCTCTCCCTCCTCTCCCTCTCCTCCTCCTCCTCCTCTCCCTCCTCCCCCTCTCCCTCTCCTCCTCCTCCTCTCCCTCTCCCCCTCTCCTCCTCCTCCTCCCCCTCTCCCTCTCCTCCTCCCCCTCTTCCTCTTCCTCTTCCTCTCCTCCTCTCCCGTCCCTCCTCTCCCTCTCCTCCTCCTCTCGTCCTCCTACTCTCCCCCTCCTCCCCCTCTCCCCCTCCTCTCCCTCTCCTCTCCCTCTCCTCCTCTCCCTCTCCTCCCCCTCTCATCCTCCTACTGCCCCTCTCCTCCTCCTCCCCCTCTCCGTCTCCTCCTCCCCCTTTCCCCCTCCTCCCCCTCTCCTCCTCCTCTCCCTCTCCTCCTCTCCCTCTCCTCCCCCTCTCATCCTCCTACTCCCCCTCTCCTCCTCCTCCCCCTCTCCCTCTCCTCCTCCTCCTCTCCCTCTCCTCCTCCTCCTCCCCCTTTCCCTCTCCTCCTCTCTCTCTCCTCCCCCTCTCCCTCCTCCCCCTCTCCCTCTCCTCCTCCTCCTCCTCTCCCTCTCCCCCTCTCCTCCTCCTCCTCCCCCTCTCCCTCTCCTCCTCCCCCTCTTCCTCTTCCTCTCCTCCTCTCCCGTCCCTCCTCTCCCTCTCCTCCTCCTCTCGTCCTCCTACTCTCCCCCTCCTCCCCTTCCTCCCCCTCTCCCTCTCCTCCCCCTCTCCTCCTCCTCTCCCTCTCCTCCTCTCCCTCTCCCCCCCCTCTCATCCTCCTACTCCCCCTCTCCTCCTCCTCCCCCTCTCCGTCTCCTCCTCCTCCTCCTCCTCTCCCTCTCCCCCTCTCCTCCTCCTCCTCCTCTCCCTCTCCCCCTCTCCTCCTCCTCCTCCCCCTCTTCCTCTCCTCCTCTCCCGTCCCTCCTCTCCCTCTCCTCCTCCTCTCGTCCTCCTACTCTCCCTCTCCTCCTCCTCCCCTCTCCTCCTCCTCCTCCCTCTCCTCCTCCTCCCCCTCTCCCTCTCCCTCCTCCCCCTCTCCCTCCTCCGTCAGTGTTGTGTTTCTCTCTGGACTCTCGCTGGGGTTTGCATGCTGACCGACTGGCTCTGGGTAAAGGACAGACGTATGCCCGCAGCGTGCCCGGCCTCTCCCTTCTGCAGGCCGCTGACCGCTCCCTCACTTCCTGTCACCTGACCTCTGACCTCCTCATAGGCGACCTGGCCATCACCCAGGGAAGGCACTACTGGGCATGCTCGGTGGAGCCCGGCTCCTACCTGGTCAAGGTGAGAAATGAAGATTTTGAGTGTGTGTGTGTATGCGTGTGTGTGCGCGTGCGTGGGTGTGTGTAATTTACTCAATTTAATTTGTCATTTTTCTATCTGCGTTCCTCAGGTGGGAGTTGGACAGGAGGCCAAGCTCCAGGAGTGGTTCCACCTTCCCCAGGACATGGCCAGCCCCCGGTGAGAGAGGAGAGAGGGAGGTAGAGGGAGGGATGGAGAGGGAGGGATGGAGGTAGGGGGGACAGAGGGAGGTAGAGGTAGGGGGACAGAGGGAGGTAGAGGTAGGGGGGACAGAGGGAGGTAGAGGTAGGGGGGACAGAGGGAGGTAGAGGTAGGGGGGACAGAGGGAGGTAGAGGTAGGGGGACAGAGGAAGGTAGAGGTAGGGGGACAGAGGAAGGTAGAGGTAGGGGGACAGAGGGAGGTAGAGGTAGGGGGACAGAGGGAGGTAGAGGTAGGGGGACAGAGGGAGGTAGAGGTAGGCATGGAGAGGGAAGGGGGACAGATGGAGGGGGGACAGAGGGAGGTAGAGGTGGGGGACAGAGGGAGTTAGAGGTAGGGGGACAGAGGGATGTAGAGGTAGGGGGGCAGAGGGAGGTAGAGGTAGGGGGACAGAGGGAGGTAGAGGTAGGGGGACAGAGGGAGGTAGAGGTAGGGGGACAGAAATCAAATCAAATAAAATTGTATTTGTCACATACACATGGTTAGCAGATGTTAATGCGAGTGTAGCGAAATGCTTGTGCTTCTAGTTCCGACAATGCAGTAATAACCAACAAGTAATCTAGCTAACATTTCCAAAACTACTACCTTATAGACACAAGTGTAAGGGGATAAAGAATATGTACATAAAGATATATGAATGAGTGATGGTACAGAACGGCATAGGCAAGATACAGTAGATGGTATTGAGTGCAGTATATACATATGAGATGAGTATGTAAACAAAGTGGCATAGTTAAAGTGGCTAGTGATACATTTATTACATAAAGATGCAGTAGATGATATAGAGTACAGTATATACAGTGCCTTGCGAAAGTATTCGGCCCCCTTGAACTTTGCGACCTTTTGCCACATTTCAGGCTTCAAACATAAAGATATAAAACTGTATTTTTTTGTGAAGAATCAACAACAAGTGGGACACAATCATGAAGTGGAACGACATTTATTGGATATTTCAAACTTTTTTAACAAATCAAAAACTGAAAAATTGGGCGTGCAAAATTATTCAGCCCCTTTACTTTCAGTGCAGCAAACTCTCTCCAGAAGTTCAGTGAGGATCTCTGAATGATCCAATGTTGACCTAAATGACTAATGATGATAAATACAATCCACCTGTGTGTAATCAAGTCTCCGTATAAATGCATCTGCACTGTGATAGTCTCAGAGGTCCGTCAAAAGCGCAGAGAGCATCATGAAGAACAAGGAACACACCAGGCAGGTCCGAGATACTGTTGTGAAGAAGTTTAAAGCCGGATTTGGATACAAAAAGATTTCCCAAGCTTTAAACATCCCAAGGAGCACTGTGCAAGCGATAATATTGAAATGGAAGGAGTATCAGACCACTGCAAATCTACCAAGACCTGGCCGTCCCTCTAAACTTTCAGCTCATACAAGGAGAAGACTGATCAGAGATGCAGCCAAGAGGCCCATGATCACTCTGGATGAACTGCAGAGATCTACAGCTGAGGTGGGAGACTCTGTCCATAGGACAACAATCAGTCGTATATTGCACAAATCTGGCCTTTATGGAAGAGTGGCAAGAAGAAAGCCATTTCTTAAAGATATCCATAAAAAGTGTTGTTTAAAGTTTGCCACAAGCCACCTGGGAGACACACCAAACATGTGGAAGAAGGTGCTCTGGTCAGATGAAACCAAAATTGAACTTTTTGGCAACAATGCAAGACGTTATGTTTGGCGTAAAAGCAACACAGCTCATCACCCTGAACACACCATCCCCACTGTCAAACATGGTGGTGGCAGCATCATGGTTTGGGCCTGCTTTTCTTCAGCAGGGACAGGGAAGATGGTTAAAATTGATGGGAAGATGGATGGAGCCAAATACAGGACCATTCTGGAAGAAAACCTGATGGAGTCTGTAAAAGACCTGAGACTGGGACGGAGATTTGTCTTCCAACAAGACAATGATCCAAAACATGAAGCAAAATCTACAATGGAATGGTTCAAAAAGAAACATATCCAGGTGTTAGAATGGCCAAGTCAAAGTCCAGACCTGAATCCAATCGAGAATCTGTGGAAAGAACTGAAAACTGCTGTTCACAAATGCTCTCCATCCAACCTCACTTAGCTCGAGCTGTTTTGCAAGGAGGAATGGGAAAAAATGTCAGTCTCTCGATGTGCAAAACTGATAGAGACATACCCCAAGCGACTTACAGCTGTAATCGCAGCAAAAGGTGGCGCTACAAAGTATTAACTTAAAGGGGCTGAATAATTTTGCACGCCCAATTTTTCAGTTTTTGATTTGTTAAAAAAGTTTGAAATATCCAATAAATGTCGTTCCACTTCATGATTGTGTCCCACTTGTTGTTGATTCTTTACAAAAAATACAATTTTATATCTTTATGTTTGAAGCCTGAAATGTGGCAAAAGGTTGCAAAGTTCAAGGGGCCCGAATACTTTCGCTAGGCACTGTACATATACAAATAAGATGAATATTGTAGGGTATGTAAACATTATATTAGGTAGCATTGTTTAAAGTGGCTAGTGATATATTTTACATCATTTCCCATCAATTCCCATTATTAAAGTGGCTGGAGTTGAGTCAGTGTGTTGGCAGCAGCCACTCACTGTTAGTGGTGGCTGTTTAACAGTCTGATGGCCTTGAGATAGAAGCTGTTTTTCAGTCTCTCGGTCCCAGCTTTGATGCACCTGTACTGACCTCGCCTTCTGGATGATAGCGGGGTGAACAGGCAGTGGCTCGGGTGGTTGTTGTCCTTGATGATCTTTATGGCCTTCCTGTGATATCAGGTGGTGTAGGTGTTCTGGAGGGCAGGTAGTTTGCCCCCAGTGATGCGTTGTGCAGACCTCACTACCCTCTGGAGAACCTTACGGTTGTGGGCGGAGCAGTTGCCGTACCAGGCGGTGATACAGCCCGACAGGTTGCTCTCGATTGTGCATCTGTAGAAGTTTGTGAGTGCTTTAGGTGACAAGCCAAATTTCTTCAGCCTCCTGAGGTTGAAGAGGCGCTGCTGCGCCTTCTTCACGATGCTGTCTGTGTGGGTGGACCAGTTCAGTTTGTCTGTGATGTGTACGCCGAGGAACTTAAAACTTACTACCCTCTCCACTACTGTCCCATCGATGTGGATAGGGGGATATTCCCTCTGCTGTTTCCTGAAGTCCACAATCATCTCCTTAGTTTTGTTGACGTTGAGTGTGAGGTTATTTTCCTGACACCACACTCCGAGGGCCCTCACCTCCTCCCTGTAGGCCGTCTCGTCGTTGTTGGTAATCAAGCCTACCACTGTAGTGTCGTCTGCAAACTTGATGATTGAGTTGGAGGCGTGCGTGGCCACGCAGTCGTGGGTGAACAGGGAGTACAGGAGAGGGCTCAGAACGCACCCTTGTGGGGGCCCCAGTGTTGAGGATCAGCGGGGTGGAGATGTTGTTACCTAACCTCACCACCTGGGGTGGCCCGTCAGGAAGTCCAGTATCCAGTTGCACAGGGCGGGGTCGAGACCCAGGGTCTCGAGCTTGATGACGAGCTTGGAGGGCACTATGGTGTTAAATGCCGAGCTGTAGTCGATGAACAGCATTCTCACATAGGTATTCCTCTTGTCCAGATGGGTTAGGGCAGTGTGCAGTGTGGTTGAGATTGCATCGTCTGTGGACCTATTTGGGCGGTAAGCAAATTGGAGTGGGTCTAGGGTGTCAGGTAGGGTGGAGGTGATATGGTCCTTGACTAGTCTCTCAAAGCACTTCATGATGACGGAAGTGAGTGCTACGGGGCGGTAGTCGTTTAGCTCAGTTACCTTAGCTTTCTTGGGAACAGGAACAATGGTGGCCCTCTTGAAGCATGTGGGAACAACAGACTGGGATAGGGATTGATTGAATATGTCCGTAAACACACCAGCCAGCTGGTCTGCGCATGCTCTGAAGGCGCGGCTGGGGATGCCATCTGGGCCTGCAGCCTTGTGAGGGTTGAGGTAGAGGTAGGGGGCACAGAGGGAGGTAAAGGTAGGGGGGACAGAGGGAGGTAGAGGTAGGGGGACAGAGGGAGGTAGAGGGAGGGGGACAGAGGGAGGTAGAAGTGGCTCCAGTGACACTAAAACTAACCAAGTAAACTCAGTCTCCCCCGTCCTCCCTCTTCCTCACTCCCCATCCCCCCTTCTCTCTTCCCGTTCCCCCTCCTCTCTCTCTCCCTTCCCTCTCTCCAGCTATGATCCAGACAGTGGCCATGACAGTGGGGCTGAGGATTCCCCAGACTCCTCCCCTCCCTTCTGCTTCCTCACCATGGGCATGGGCAAGGTCCTCTTACCCCAGGGGGCAGCAAACTTACACCACAGTACCCATGGGAACAACCATGGCCCCCCTACTGCCCCCCTGCCTCCGCGCCTGGGGGTTTGTCTGGACTTCGAAAAGGGGCGGGTCACGTTCTACGACGCCCACTCGCTGCGCACCCTGTGGGAGGGGCATGTGGATTGCTCTGCCCCTGTGTGCCCGGCCTTTTGTTTCATTGGTGGAGGGGCACTGCAGCTGCAGGAGCTGGTGGCCAATCGGAGCACAGAGGAGCCACCGCACAGAAGGGTTACCATCCAATCACGCGCCACCAATTTAGGTAACTGAAGAAGTATGGAGTGGAATGATGTGGAAAGACCCTTCATCAACTTGATGTTTACTTGTTTATGTTTAGGTTTCATTTGTAATGTCTGCAACTGTTGATGATGTACATTATGCAGAATAGAAGAATGTCAATGTCCCGGAATCCAGGGGATTATAAAGCGTTCTGCAGGTTACATCAGGATACGTGTATTCTGTGATTCCAACTGTTGCTGTGTTGCATCTGAAAAGGACTCATGAGTGGGACATTAACTGTTAAAGGGCTCATGAGTGGGACGTTATCTGTTAAAGGGCTCATGAGTGGGACATTATCTGTTAAAGGGCTCATGAGTGGGACGTTACATGTTAAATGACTCATGAGTGGGATGTTAACTGGTAAATGACTCATGAGTGGGATGTTAACTGTTAAATTACTCATGAGTGGGACGTTAACTGTTAAATGACTCATGAGTGGGACGTTAACTGGTAAATGACTCATGAGTGGGACGTTAACTGTTATCTGTTAAAGGGCTCATGAGTGGGACGTTACATGTTAAATGACTCATGAGTGGGATGTTAACTGGTAAATGACTCATGAGTGGGACGTTAACTGTTAAAGGGCTCATGAGTGGGACGTTTATTGTTAAATGACTCATGAGTGGGACGTTAACTGGTAAATGACTCATGGGTGGGATCTTAACTGGTAATTGACTCATGAGTGCGACGTTAACTGCTAAAGGGCTCATGAGTGGGACGTTTATTGTTAAATGACTCATGAGTGCGATGTTAACTGGTAAAGGGCTCATGAGTGGACGTTATCTGTTAGGACTCATGCTACCTGCACTTCACATAGATCTTATTGTTTGAAACCAAACCAAAATGCTCACATTGTGGACGATTCTCTCATAAGCTTCAAACATGTATTACAAATCAAGAGGGTATAAATATCTATTCTATATTTTCAGACAAAATAGAGATGAATGGGATTTACACATTATGGATAGAAAGGATTTTGCGTAAATCATGCGTTGATGTCAATGGGAAGATTTAGGATGTGTGTGTGTTCACCTGAATTAAAATTATAATACTTATTTTATCATTCTCATCTGAGCTGGCTGAATATTTATACTGTTTTATAGCTTTTTATTCATAGCTTTTATGATTATTATGACTGGCAATAATACATTTTTACTCAACAGATTATTACTAAAAAGATAGATCTTACAGGGTCAAGGCTCAGACTGTCAGTATTCATACAGTATATTGAGTGTGTGTGTGTGTGAGAGTGTGTATTTTTCCTTGAATGCATGTGTGTACGTGTGTGTGTGTGAGAGAGAGTGAGAGACAGAGAGAGAGGGAGATATATACAGTGCCTTGCGAAAGTATTCGGCCCCCTTGAACTTTGCGACCTTTTGCCACATTTCAGGCTTCAAACATAAAGATATAAAACTGTATTTTTTTGTGAAGAATCAACAACAAGTGGGACACAATCATGAAGTGGAACGACATTTATTGGATATTTCAAACTTTTTTAACAAATCAAAAACTGAAAAATTGGGCGTGCAAAATTATTCAGCCCCCTTAAGTTAATACTTTGTAGTGCCACCTTTTGCTGCGATTACAGCTGTAAGTCGCTTGGGGTATGTCTCTATCAGTTTTGCACATCGAGAGACTGACATTTTTTCCCATTCCTACTTGCAAAACAGCTCGAGCTCAGTGAGGTTGGATGGAGAGCATTTGTGAACAGCAGTTTTCAGTTCTTTCCACAGATTCTCGATTGGATTCAGGTCTGGACTTTGACTTGGCCATTCTAACACCTGGATATGTTTATTTTTGAACCATTCCATTGTAGGTTTTGCTTTTACGCCAAACATAACGTTTTGCATTGTTGCCAAAAAGTTCAATTTTGGTTTCATCTGACCAGAGCACCTTTTTCCACATGTTTGGTGTGTCTCCCAGGTGGCTTGTGGCAAACTTTAAACAACACTTTTTATGGATATCTTTAAGAAATGGCTTTCTTCTTGCCACTCTTCCATAAAGGCCAGATTTGTGCAATATACGACTGATTGTTGTGCTATGGACAGAGTCTCCCACCTCAGCTGTAGATCTCTGCAGTTCATCCAGAGTGATCATGGGCCTCTTGGCTGCATCTCTGATCAGTCTTCTCCTTGTATGAGCTGAAAGTTTAGAGGGACGGCCAGGTCTTGGTAGATTTGCAGTGGTCTGACACTCCTTCCATTTCAATATTATCGCTTGCACAGTGCTCCTTGGGATGTTTAAAGCTTGGGAAATCCGGCTTTAAACTTCTTCACAACAGTATCTCGGACCTGCCTGGTGTGTTCCTTGTTCTTCATGATGCTCTCTGCGCTTTTGACGGACCTCTGAGACTATCACAGTGCAGATGCATTTATACGGAGACTTGATTACACACAGGTGGATTGTATTTATCATCATTAGTCATTTAGGTCAACATTGGATCATTCAGAGATCCTCACTGAACTTCTGGAGAGAGTTTGCTGCACTGAAAGTAAAGGGGCTGAATAATTTTGCACGCCCAATTTTTCAGTTTTTGATTTGTTAAAAAAGTTTGAAATATCCAATAAATGTCGTTCCACTTCATGATTGTGTCCCACTTGTTGTTGATTCTTCACAAAAAAATACAGTTTTATATCTTTATGTTTGAAGCCTGAAATGTGGCAAAAGGTCGCAAAGTTCAAGGGGGCCGAATACTTTCGCAAGGCACTGTATATACAGTACGCGTCAAAAGTTTATTTTAACTATTTTCTAATTATAGTGAAGACATCAAAACTATGAAATAACACATTTGGAATCATGTAGTAACCAAAAAAGTGTTTAACAAATATATTTGTGGAGGCCAGGTCATCTGATGCAGCAGTCCATCATTCTTGATCAAATAGCCCTTTCACAGTCTGGAAGTGTGTTGAGTTATTGTCCTGTTAAAAAACAAATGATAGTCCCACTAATCCAGATGGGGTGGTGTATCGCTGCAGAATGCTGTGGTAGCCATTCTGGTTAAGTGTGCCTTGAATTCTAAATAAATCACAGACAGTGTCACCAGCAAAGCACCCCCACACCATCACACCTCCTCTTCCATGCTTCACGGTGGGACCAACACATGCAGAGATCATCTGTTTACCAACTCTGCTTCTCACAAAGACACTGCAGTTAGAACCAAAAATCTAAAATTTTGACTAATCAGACCAAAGGACAGATTTCCACCAGTCTAATGTCCATTGCTTGTGTTTCTTGGCCCAAGCAAGTCCCTTCTTCTTATTGGTGTCCTTTAGTAATGGTTTATTTGCAGCAATTCAATCACGAAGGCCTGATCCATGCAGTCTCTGAACAGTTGATGTTGAGGTGTTTGTTACTTGAGCTCTGTGAGGCATTTATTTGGGCTGCAGTCTGATGTGCAGTTAACTCTAATGAACTTATCCTCTGCAGCAGAAGTAACTCTGGGTCTTCCTTTCCTGTGGCGGTCCTCATGAGAGCCATGTCTTAAAGTAATGATGGACTGTCGTTTCTCTTTGCTTATTTGAGCTGTTCTTGCCATAATATGGACTTGGTCTTTTACCAAAAAGGACTATCTTCTGTATACCACCCCTACCTTGTCGCAGCACAACTGATTGGCTCAAACACATTAAGAAGGAAATTAATTCCACAAATTAACTTTTAACAAGGCACACCTGTTAAAACCTCTTTGGGCTAGACGTGGCGCTAGCGACCCACCTCGACAACATCTGGTGAAATTGCAGAGCGCGAAATTCAAATGATAGAAATAGTCATATTTAACATTCATGAAAATACAAGTGTCATACATCAGAAAAAAGCTTAACATCTTGTTAATCCAGCTGCTGTGTCAGATTTCAAAAAGGTATTACGGCGAAAGTACACCATGCGATTATCTGAGGACAGCGCCCCGAACACAAAATAATTAAAAACATTTTCCAACCAGGCAGGGGCGCCACGAAAGTCAGAAATAGCAATAAAATA
The DNA here is from genome assembly GCF_013265735.2 of Oncorhynchus mykiss. Classification (NCBI taxonomy): domain Eukaryota; kingdom Metazoa; phylum Chordata; class Actinopteri; order Salmoniformes; family Salmonidae; genus Oncorhynchus; species Oncorhynchus mykiss. Next base: position 16,832,708 of record NC_048566.1, on the reverse strand, counting down.
AATGCCTTACCTTTTGAAGATCTTCTTCTGCTGGCACTCCAAAAGGTCCCAGCTACATCACAAATTGTCCTTTTGTTCGATAAAGTCCTTCTTTATATCTCCAAAAACTCAGTTTAGCTGGCACGCTTCATTCAATAATCCACTGGTTTCCCTCCTTCAAAATGCATACAAAATGACTCCCAAACGTTGCCAATAAACTTCTCCAAACAAGCCAAACAACGTTTATAATCAAACCTCAGGTACGATAACACGTAAATAAATGATCAAATTTAAAACGGAGAATCGTTATTGTCTTTACCGGAGATAAACAACAAAGTACACGCTCTCATCCACGCTCATTAAAACACTACAGCGAAAATGGGAGCCACTTAGAAAAGCTACAAATTCTAGCTAATTTTTTACAAAAACAAGCCTGACACTCTTTCTAAAGACTTGACATCTAGTGGATGCCCTAGGAACTGCAATCTGGGAGGTTTTCCCTTCATATTAAACATGACAGCCATTGGAATCAGTGGTGGGCAGATTTTTTTGGGGATGATTTGTCCTCGTGTATTCGCCTGCCATATCAGTTCTGTTATACTCACAGACATTATTTTTAACAGTTTTAGAAACTTTTGAGTGTTTTCTATACAAATCTATCCAATTATATGCATATCCTAGCTTTTGGGCCTGAGTAACAGGCAGTTTACTTTGGGCACGCTTTTAATCCAGGCGTCAAAATACTGCCCCCTAGCCCAGAGAGGTTAATTGAAATGCATTCCAGGTGACTACCTCATGATGCTGGTTGAGAGAATGCCAAGAGTGTGCAAAGCTGCCATCAAGGCACAGGGTGGCTACTTTTAAGAATCTCAAATATAAAATATATTTTGATTTGTTTAACACTTTTTTGGTTACTACATGATTCCATATGTGTTATTTCATAGTTTTGATGTCTTCACTATTATTCTACAATGTAGAAAACAGTACAAATAAAGAAAAACCCTTGACTGAGTAGGTGTGTCCAGACTTTTGACTGGTACTGGATATATATCAATAGAGCCTGCTGAGGGGAGAACAGCTAATAATAATGGCTGGAATGGAGTGAATGGAATGGTATCAAGAACATGGTTTTCATGTGTTTTATTCCACTCCATTCCAGTCATTATTATGAGCCGTCCTCCCCTCAGCAGCCTCCACATATATTTATAAAGAGAGAGTCCAGTCCAATCCAATCCAATCTGTTGCTCGGAGGTCTGGCTGTAACAACCATGCTTTCTGTTCTGTCTGTCCTGAATGATCCTGGTTGTAAAATACAGTCTTATACCTTACAGCACTTGAATGACTTTAGACTGTAGCATCTCCCTCATTTAGACTTTTCCATGCTGGCAGAATGTTTGTAAACGTCATGACAAAAAGGAATAAACAATTCAACAGTTACATTGAGGTGTGGATGATGTTCTGTATCAGTAATGAGGACCAGACAGGAAGAGGAATCACTGGGACATTCAAGAACCCTGCATACTTGTGTTGTCAAATTTAGAACATAGAACAGAAGACACTGGTCATTAGTTATTACATCACGTTGAATTGACGGGTCGTTATGAGAAAATTCATGGCTCTTTGAACTCAGATTTAGCGTCTGATTTCATCACAGCTTTTGTTTTGGTTCTCTCTGGCCTCATATAGGGAAGAGCAGGAAGCCACTGAAGGGGCAACGTTGATTTGAATCTTCCTAGAGACCATAGCCTGAGGGAAGGGACATGTACAGTGCCTTGCGAAAGTATTCGGCCCCCTTGAACTTTGCGACCTTTTGCCACATTTCAGGCTTCAAACATAAAGATATAAAACTGTATTTTTTGTGAAGAATCAACAACAAGTGGGACACAATCATGAAGTGGAACGACATTTATTGGATATTTCAAACTTTTTTAACAAATCAAAAACTGAAAAATTGGCGTGCAAAATTATTCAGCCCCCTTAAGTTAATACTTTGTAGCGCCACCTTTTGCTGCGATTACAGCTGTAAGTCGCTTGGGGTATGTCTCTATCAGTTTTGCACATCGAGAGACTGACATTTTTTCCCATTCCTCCTTGCAAAACAGCTCGAGCTCAGTGAGGTTGGATGGAGAGCATTTGTGAACAGCAGTTTTCAGTTCTTTCCACAGATTCTCGATTGGATTCAGGTCTGGACTTTGACTTGGCCATTCTAACACCTGGATATGTTTATTTTTGAACCATTCCATTGTAGATTTTGCTTTATGTTTTGGATCATTGTCTTGTTGGAAGACAAATCTCCGTCCCAGTCTCAGGTCTTTTGCAGACTCCATCAGGTTTTCTTCCAGAATGGTCCTGTATTTGGCTCCATCCATCTTCCCATCAATTTGAACCATCTTCCCTGTCCCTGTTGAAGAAAAGCAGGCCCAAACCATGATGCTGCCACCACCATGTTTGACAGTGGGGATGGTGTGTTCAGCTGTGTTGCTTTTACGCCAAACATAACGTTTTGCATTGTTGCCAAAAAGTTCAATTTTGGTTTCATCTGACCAGAGCACCTTCTTCCACATGTTTGGTGTGTCTCCCAGGTGGCTTGTGGCAAACTTTAAACAACACTTTTTATGGATATCTTTAAGAAATGGCTTTCTTCTTGCCACTCTTCCATAAAGGCCAGATTTGCGCAATATACGACTGATTGTTGTCTTATGGACAGAGTCTCCCACCTCAGCTGTAGATCTCTGCAGTTCATCCAGAGTGATCATGGGCCTCTTGGCTGCATTTCAATATTATCGCTTGCACAGTGCTCCTTGGGATGTTTAAAGCTTGGGAAATCCGGCTTTAAACTTCTTCACAACAGTATCTCGGACCTGCCTGGTGTGTTCCTTGTTCTTCATGATGCTCTCTGTGCTTTTGACGGACCTCTGAGACTATCACAGTGCAGGTGCATTGATACGGAGACTTGATTACACACAGGTGGATTGTATTTATCATCATTAGTCATTTAGGTCAACATTGGATCATTCAGAGATCCTCACTGAACTTCTGGAAAGAGTTTGCTGCACTGAAAGTAAAGGGGCTGAATAATTTTGCACGCCCAATTTTTCAGTTTTTGATTTGTTAAAAAAGGTTGAAATATCCAATAAATGTTGTTTCACTTCATGATTGTGTCCCACTTATTGTTGATTCTTCACAAAAAAATACAGTTTTACATCTTTATGTTTGAAGCCTGAAATGTGGCAAAAGGTCGCAAAGTTCAAGGGGGCCGAATACTTTCGCAAGGCACTGTACGTAGCAGCAGTACCTGTATGTGGGTTGTAGTTGTCTGTTACTAATGTCATATACGTAGCAGCAGTACCTGTATGTGGGCTGTAGGTGTCTGTTACTAATGTCATATACGTAGCAGCAGTACCTGTCACTGGGCTGTAGTTGTCTCTTACTAATGTCATATACGTAGCAGCAGTACCTGTATGTGGGCTGTAAGTGTCTGTTACTAATGTCATATACGTAGCAGCAGTACCTGTCACTGGGCTGTAGGTGTCTGTTACTAATGTCATATAACGAGCAGCAGTACCTGTATGTGGGTTGTAGGTGTCTGTAACTAATGTCATATACGTAGCAGCAGTACCTGTATGTGGGTTGTAGGTGTCTGTTACTAATGTCATATACGTAGCAGCAGTACCTGTCTCTGGGCTGTATGTGTCTGTTACTAATGTCAGATACGTAGCAGCAGTACCTGTATGTGGGTTGTAGGTGTCTGTTACTAATGTCATATACGTAGCAGCAGTACCTGTATGTGGGCTGTAGGTGTCTGTTACTAATGTCATATATGTAGTAGCAGTACCTGTATGTGGGTTGTGGGTGTTGCCAATGTTGGTGAAGACTTTGGTGTAGATCAGTTGGGTCTCAGTATCAAAAGGTCCTTTCTTGAGTTAGACAAACCAGCAGAGAAGGCCAGCTTCTGTCTGTCTGAGCACAAAATAGTTCAATAAGTCACTGTATGTTGAGTAAGATAAATTCATAAAATGAACATATTCCCACACCACATTAGATACAATGAGATTCTGAAAGTCTGTGTTTGTCTTACCTGTGTTCTCTCTCTTCAGACCCTCCACTCCCCCTTTCAGTTCCTCCACCTCTCCTTTCAGCTCCTCCACCTCTCCTTTCAGCTCCTCCACCTCTCCTTTCAGCTCCTCCACCTCTCCTTTCAGCTCCTTCACTTCTCCTTTCAGCTCCTCCACCTCTCCTTTCAGCTCCTCCACCTCCTTTCAGCTCCTCCACCTCTCCTCCACCTCTCCTTTCAGCTCCTCCACCTCCTTTCAGCTCCTCCACCTCTCCTCCACCTCTCCTTTCAGCTCCTCCACCTCTCCTTTCAGTTCCTCCACCTCTCCTTTCAGCTCCTTTCAGATCTCTTGGTGTAATGGCTAAGACGTTGGACTGACACTTGCAGGGACTCGGGTTGAAGTCCCAATTGCCCTATATCCTGAATTTGCTATTATTATACACAAACACCCTTCTTTACCTGAGTTCTCTCTCTTCAGTTCCACTGCCTGACCCTCACTGACCCTCACTGACCCTCACTGGCTGTCACTCTGGCCACCATGTTCCTCAGCTCCACTCTCTGTTCCACCACCATGTTCCTCAGCTCCTCTCTCTGTTCCTCCACCATGTTCCTCAGCTCCTCTCTCTGTTCCACCATCATGTTCCTCAGCTCCACTCTGTTCCACCACCATGTTCCTCAGCTCCTCTCTCTGTTCCACCACCATGTTCCTCAGCTCCACTCTCTGTTCCACCACCATGTTCCTCAGCTCCACTCTCTGTTCCTCCACCATGTTCTTCAGCTCCACTCTCTGTTCCACCACCATGTTCCTCAGCTCTACTCTCTGTTCCACCACCATGTTCCTCAGCTCCACTCTCTGTTCCACCACCATGTTCCTCAGCTCCACTCTCTGTTCCACCACCATGTTCCTCAGCTCCACTCTCTGTTCCACCACCATGTTCCTCAGCTCCTCTCTCTGTTCCACCACCATGTTCCTCAGCTCCTCTCTCTGTTCCTCCACCATGTTCCTCAGCTCCACTCTCTGTTCCACCACCATGTCTCTCAGCTCCTTCAGTTCAGTCCAGATGTCAGGCTGGGTGGTCAACGGTTCAGCATCACTCTCCCTGCTCTCTCCCCCTGTTCACTGTGACCCTGTAGAGTGATGTCATTCTCCCTAACCCCTCCACTCTGGCCCTGAGCCCATGTCCCAGATAGACAGAACAACAACACCAGCAGAGCTACAGCATCCCTCATTCTGAAACAATACCTCTTCAGAACTAATGTAGTCTACTGGGCTCAGTCCTCCTCTTTATACACACTGGTCTTATTGAACCAATACATGAGATGTTGACACGTGTCCTCTGTGGAAAGTTCCAGATAGCCTTGGCAGTGTGATAAAACAGGGAACATTTTGCACAGACCAAAAGCAGGTCATGTTTATCTGATGCTGTGCATGTGGGACAATCAAACCTGTTACTTCTGTTGGTCTGTTTTGTGCCCTCTAGTAAGATGGGTCGGCAGGTAGCCTAGTGGTTAAGAGCGTTGGGCCAGTAACCGAAAGGTCACTGGTTTGAATCCCTGAGCCAACTAGGTGAAAAATGGATAGATTACTCTTGAGCAAGGCACTAAACCCTAATTGCTCGTGTAAGTCACTCTGGATAAGAGCGTCTGATAAATGACTCAAAGGTAAGTAAATATAAAGCAGCAAGGTATCAGAAATATCACCATGGTTACCAAAGGGCTAGCTGCTAGAGTTACTTTTATTATTAATTGGAGGTCTAGGTACAGTCCTCACCATAGTCTGCTCACCTAGATCCACAAGGTGGAGTTAACTTGGAGGGGAGGGAGAAGGGAGTGAGGGTTGAAAACAAAGCCTTGCCTCTGTGGCTGTTGTCAAAGCAACAGAGAAGGAGCAGGAAGTATCCAGGTAGTTAAATAGAACACACACACTCCCTCTGGTAATCTCCGGTCCTCACACACTGAACAGCCACTGCGCCACCTGACCAGCCTCATACAGGTAAGAGACACCTGCTGCTAGCTACACCTGATCTCCTCTGAGAAAACACATGAACCTGGGCATGTGTGTTCTCTCTTTCACTCTCCTCTCTTTCTCACACATCTGTCTCCATTTTCATGTGTTCTCTCCCTGTGCCCGAACAATGCCAATAGTATGTCTGTCATATGAGAATGTTCCAGATGGGTCTGGCATGGGCTATATTATAAAGTTGTCATATTTTCATAGACTAATGGGACAATATATGTGGGAAATGGCTCTCAGCACTTGACTTTGCCCAGTTTAAATGCCAGGTAAACAGGAGTGGTATTATTTGCGCATGTCAACGTGCGTATATGCTGCCAAGCTCCAAACTGGCAGAACTGGAATGGCAGTGTATCCGCCCAGGCAGCCATTGTTCTGACAATCATTGTTCCACAGTCTCATAATGGGCCACCAGAATAGCTCAAGACACACCTGACTGTAGCATGTAACTATATAATAATCACTGAGTAACATCATAATAATCACTGAGTAACATCATAATAATCACTGAGTAACATCATAATAATCACTGAGTAACATTATAATAATCACTGAGTAACATCATTATAATCACTCAGTCAGACAGAGTGATTATTATTCAAAAAAATTCAACATCACAAAAAGTATCTCATTCACAGAGAAAGGTTTATTTAAGCATACAGTTTGCATGGTTAGTGAATAGTTCAAGTGTAAATTGCCTTTCTTGATGGCTCCTGAGATGAGATCATTCAAGTTGAATTGAATTATGATTTAAATGGAGGAGTATGAGGAAGAGAGGAGGAAGAGGTGGTTTGTGATAGGAATTTATCAGCACAGCGGCAGCCAGGTGAATACCAGCCAGGTCCAGGTGAATACCAGCCAGGTGAATTCCAGCCAGGTAAATATCAGCCAGGTGAATACCAGCCAGGTGAATATCAGCCAGGTGAATACCAGCCAGGTCCAGGTGAACACCAGCCAGGTGAACACCAGCCAGGTGAATACCAGCCAGGTGAATACCAGCCAGGTGAATACCAGCCAGGTGAACACCAGCCAGCTGAATACCAGCCAGGTGAATACCAGCCAGGTGAATACCAGCCAGGTGGACACCAGCCAGCTGAATACCAGCCAGGTGAATACCAGCCAGGTTAATACCAGCCAGGTGAATACCAGCCAGGTGAACATCAGCCAGGTGACATCAGCCAGGTGAACACCAGCCAGGTGAACACCAGCCAGGTGAATACCAGCCAGGTGAATACCAGCCAGGTAAACACCAGCCAGGTGAATACCAGCCAGGTAAATACCAGCCAGGTGAATACCAGCCAGGTAAATACCAGCCAGGTGAATACCAGCCAGGTGAATACCAGCCAGGTGAATAACAGCCAGGTAAATACCAGCCAGGTGAATACCAGCCAGGTGAATACCAGCCAGGTAAATACCAGCCAGGTAAATACCAGCCAGGTGAATACCAGCCAGGTAAACACCAGCCAGGTGAATACCAGCCAAGTGAATACCAGCCAGGTGAATACCAGCCAGGTAAATACCAGCCAGGTGAACACCAGCCAGGTGAACACCAGCCAGGTGAATACCAGCCAGGTGAATACCAGCCAGGTAAATACCAGCCAGGTGAATACCAGCCAGGTAAACACCAGCCAGGTGAATACCAGCCAGGTGAATACCAGCCAGGTGGACACCAGCCAGGTAAACACCAGCCAGGTAAATACCAGCCAGGTGAATACCAGCCAGGTGGACACCAGCCAGGTGAATACCAACACTTTGTTTTGAAGTGACAGAACAGGTTTTAATCTGTAAAACAGATGGAGGAAAAAGAGGAACAGCGGAACAGCGAAACAAGGTGAGGTTTAAAAATATTTTAGGTATGTAGGTATCTGTGTGTCTGAGTGAGTAATATTTGGTGGTGTGATCTCAGTCTATTTTTTCATCAACTATCTTGGGCTTTCATGTTCAACTTTGCACACATTTCCAACAATGAAGCTTCATAGACAACCCTGTCCAACTTCAGACCATGCCCGCCCGACTAGCATCACTACCCTGGATGGTTCTGACCTAGAATATGTGGACAACTACAAATACCTAGGTGTCTGGTTAGACTGTTAACTCTCCTTCCAGATCTCCAATCCAAAATCAAATCTAGAATCTGCTTATTTCGCAACAAAGCCTCCTTCACTCACGCCGCCAAACTTACCCTAGTAAAACTGACTATCCTACCGATCCTCGACTTCGGCGATGTCATCTACAAAATAGCTTCCAATACTCTACTCAGCAAACTGGATGCAGTGCCATCCGTTTTGTTACCAAAGCCCCATATACCACCCACCACTGCGACCTGTATGCTCTAGTCGGCTGGCCCTTGCTACATATTCGTCGCCAGACCCACTGGCTCCAGGTCATCTATAAGTCGATGCTAGGTAAAGCTCCGCCTTATCTCAGCTCGCTGGTCACGATAACAACACCCACCCATAGCACGCACTCCAGCAGGTATATCTCACTGGTCATCCCCAAAGCCAACACCTCCTTTGGCCGCCTTTCCTTCCAGTTCTCTGCTGCCAGTGATTGGAACGAATTGCAAAAATCGCTGAAGCTGGAGACTTATATTTCCCTCACTAACTTTAAATATCAGCTATCTGAGCAGGTAACCGATCGCTGCAGCTGTACATAGTCCAACTGTAAATAGCCCACCCAATCTACCTACCTCATCCCCATATTGTTTTTATGTGCTTTTCTGCTCTTTTGCACACCAGTATCTCTACTTGCACATCATCATCTGCTCATTTATCACTCCAGTGTTAGTCTGCTAAATTGTAATTACTTCGCTACTATGGCCTATTTATTGCCTTAAATCCTCACACCATTTGCACACACTGTATATAGACTTTCTTTTTTTTCTATTGTGTATTGACTGTACGCTTGTTTATTCCATGTGTAACTCTGTGTTGTTGTTTTTGTCACACTGCTTTATCTTGGCCAGGTCGCAGTTGTAAATGAGAACTTGTTCTCAACTAGCCTACCTGGTTAAATAAAGGTGAAAACAAAAAATAAATAAATACAAAGGCCCATTTTGAATATCTTTTACAGGTTACTGCAATGACATTTCTCCGCCACTTGGGGGCAGTGCTGGCTCTTTCTTGTCTTGTCGCCATGGCCCAAACTGAGAAAAGTGAGCAGTCAAAATAGCATCGTTATTTAACCCAATTTTCTCTCCTCATGTGTTTGTCTTTGCTGGATGGGAGGAAGGACATTCCTAAGAGCAATAAGTGTCGCACCCTCTTCCCTCTTCTATCTCCCTCCAGCCACTCCGCAGGGCTCCAGCAGGCCCATGACGAGAGCTCTGTTCCTCAGCTACAGCTCAGATGGAGAATCCCTCACCACCGAGCAGCTCCGCAGCCTCCTCTCCAATGAGTTCAGCCAGGTCCAGGTGTGTGTGTGTGTGTGCTTGTGCTTATGTGTGTGAGTACTGAACTGAAAGGGCAGAATCCTAAATCTCTCTCTCTTTCTCTCTGTAGGCACTGAATGATCAGCTGCTGGAGGAGTTCATTGTGGCTTATGATGGAAATGGAGATCACAAGCTCGATATGATGGAGTTTGCAGATCTGGTCAAATTCATCACCAAAGACGGCCACTAGACAACACTGGAAATATATAATAAATCTGGGCTTATGATGGGCCTAACATTATCTGACACATAGAAAATGTAATATAGATCACAAAACCTGAAACATACACACATTCCTGATGAATAAATCTGTCTACTGCTTATAGTCATTTAATATCACAACCCACTTTACTTCAAGTGAATAACTAATTCTATAACAATGAAGTATGATATATGCCTCTTGTATCCATGTAGGATTACTTACAGATGAGTAGTAGCTTACTTGAAGTGCCTACAGTGCAGAATACTAGGAGGCTGGCGAGGGTAGGATGGCTCATAACAAGGAAACCATGTGTTTGATGTATTTGATACCATACCACTGATTCCATTCCAGCCATTACTATGAGCCCGTCCTCCCCAATTAAGGTGCCACTAGCCACCTGTGTGATAGCATCAGTATGCTATTCCAAGAAAAACACCACAGTTCCCTCAAAAGCTGTGTCTCCTGTTTTCTGTCGTCAGCACATCTGTAAGTCTAACACACACACACACACACACACACACACACACACACACACACACACACACACACACACACACACACACACACACACACACACACACACACACACACACACACACACACACACACACACACACACACAGAGGTGATCTAGCTTTTTCAGACAGGACCACTTCCTCAGGGTGTGTGTGTGTGTCTTACTCTGACTAGAAAAACATTATTGGTTCTCCACAAAGATGTAGCCCTTTCCTGCAGTTACATTACCTAGTGGCCTTATGGGTGGAATGTTATTCATATTTTTCATAATTTCGTAATTAATTATCAAAATCCGGTGTTTCTATCTCAAACGGTTTTGTTATATTTCAGTCTCTGTGATGTATATAAAGTGTAATATTGAGATGCAAACTATAAACTCTATATCTGACATGGTACAGGTGTCTTCTTTCTTTAAGCCCATAACCATGTGTGTGAGGTATATACTTTTGTTTCACAGTAGATGTGTTTAAAACTACCTAGAAACACTCTGTGTGACCCTGATTTATCCCACTGCAGCAACAACTGCTTTAAATCCTCTGTGTCTGTCAACTCTTATAGCAGCCAGGTCAGAATATGTTGTTCATCTATGTTTCTCAAAGGTCAAATGTTGAAGTTGTTCCAAATGTCAAATTTCGATGTGTTTAAGGGTAAGTTTAGACATTAACTCATAGTTTTTAAGGTTAGGGTTATGTTAAGGTATTAACTCCAAATTCTTAAAGAATAGCATTAATGGTTAAGGTATTAACTCTGAATGGTTAAGGTAAGGTGCACATAGTCTATCGGTAAATAGCCCACCCATTTTTACCTACCTCATCCCCATACTGTTTTTATTTATTTTATTTTCTGCTCTTTTGCACACCAATATCTCTACCTGTACATGACCATCTGATCATTTATCACTCCAGTGTTAATCTGCAAAATTGTAATTATTCACCTACCTCATGCCTTTTGCACACAATGTATATAGACTCTCTTTTTTTCTACTGTGTTATTGACTTGTTAATTGTTTACTCCATGTGTAACTCTGTGTTGTCTGTTCACACTGCTATGATTTATCTTGGCCAGGTCGCAGTTGCAAATGAGAACTTGTTCTCAACTAGCCTACCTGGTTAAATAAAGGTGAAATAAAAAAATAAAATAAAAAAGGGTCAAGGTTAGGCATTAATGAATGGTTAAGGTAAGGGTTAAGGTTAGGCATTAACCTGTCTAACCCCGTTCCGCTAGCGGAACCCCTCGCCAACAGCCAATGAAATTGCAGGGCGCCAAATACAAATCAACAGAAATCTCATAAATCAAATTTCTCAAACATTCAAGTATTAGACACCATTTTAAAGATATAATTATTCTTAATCCAGCCACAGTGTCTGAATTCAAAAATGCTTTACAGGGAAAGCTCCACAAACGATTATGTTAGGTCCCCACCAACTCACAGAAAAACCCAGCCATTTTTCCAGCCAAAGAGAGGAGTCACAAAAAGCACAAATAGAGATAAAATTAATCACTACCCTTTGATGATCTTCATCAGATGACACTCATAGGACTTCATGTTACACAATACATGTATGTTTTGTTCGGTAAAGTTCATATTTATATCCAAAAATCTTATTTTACATTGGCGTGTTATGTTCCGTAGTTCCAAAACATGCAGTGATATTGCAGAGGGCCACATTAATTCACAGAAATACTCATTATAAATGTTGATGAAAATTCAAGTGTTATGCATGGAACTTTAGATACACTTCTCCTTAATGCAACCCGCTGTGTCAGATTTCAAAAAAACTTTATGGAAAAAGCATAATCTCAGAATGGCGCTCAGAGCCCAAACCAGCCAAAATAAATATCTGCCATGTTGGGTAGTCAACATTAGTCATAAATAGCATTATAAATAATAACTTACCTTTGACGATCGTCATCAGAATGCACTCCCAGGAATCGCAGTTCCACAATAAATGCTTGTTTTGTTCGATAATGTCCATAATTTATGTCCATTTATGTCCAAATAGCTTATTTTGTTAGGGCGTTTGGTAAACAAATCCAAAAGCGCGTTCTGGTCCAGTCGGAAGAAAAGTTCAAAAAGTTATATTACAAGTCGAAGAAACTTGTCAGACTAAGTATAGAATCAATCTTTAGGATGTTTTTATCATAAATCTTCAATAATTTTCCAACCGGAGAATTCCATTGTCTGTAGAAAAGCAATGGAACGAGAGATACATAAAAAGTGTCGTTTAAAGTTTGCCACAAGCCACCTGGGAGACACACCAAACATGTGGAAGAAGGTGCTCTGGTCAGATGAAACCAAAATTGAACTTTTTGGCAACAATGCAAAATGTTATGTTTGGCGTAAAAGCAACACAGCTGAACACACCATCCCCACTGTCAAACATGGTGGTGGCAGCATCATGGTTTGGGCCTGCTTTTCTTCAGCAGGGACAGGGAAGATGGTTAAAATTGATGGGAAGATGGATGAAGCCAAATACAGGACCATTCTGGAAGAAAACCTGATGGAGTCTGCAAAAGACCTGAGACTGGGACGGAGATTTGTCTTCCAACAAGACAATGATCCAAAACATAAAGCAAAATCTACAATGGAATGGTTCAAAAATAAACATATCCAGGTGTTAGAATGGCCAAGTCAAAGTCCAGACCTGAATCCAATCGAGAATCTGTGGAAAGAACTGAAAACTGCTGTTCACAAATGCTCTCCATCCAACCTCACTGAGCTCGAGCTGTTTTGCAAGTAGGAATGGGAAAAAATGTCAGTCTCTCGATGTGCAAAACTGATAGAGACATACCCCAAGCGACTTACAGCTGTAATCGCAGCAAAAGGTGGCGCTACAAAGTATGAACTTAAGGGGGCTGAATAATTTTGCACGCCCAATTTTTCTGTTTTTGATTTGTTAAAAAAGTTTGAAATATCCAATAAATGTCGTTCCACTTCATGATTGTGTCCCACTTGTTGTTGATTCTTCACAAAAAAATACAGTTTTATATCTTTATGTTTTAAGCCTGAAATGTGGCAAAAGGTCGCAAAGTTCAAGGGGGCCGAATACTTTCGCAAGGCACTGTACCTCTCATGTGAAAGCGCGTGACTGAGAACGAGGCTGCTGCCAGACCCCTTAGTCAAACAGCTCTCATCTGGCCCCCCTTCAAATGATCTTCCTGAAACAACGTTCTAAAGACGATTGACATCTAGTGGAAGTCTTAGGAAGTGCAACATAACCCATATCCCACTGTGAATAGGGGCTGAGTTCAAAAACTACAAACCTCAGATTTCCCAATTCCTGTTCGGATTTTTCTCAGGTTTTTGCCTGCCATATGAGTTCTGTTATACTCACAGACATCATTCAAACAGTTTTAGAAACTTCAGAATGTTTTCTATCCAATACTAATAATAATATGCATATATTAGCATTTGGGACTATGTAGGAGGCAGTTCACTCTGGGCATGTTATTCATCCAAAAGTGAAAATGCTGCCCCCTATCCCAAAGAAAGTAATGAATGGTTAAGGTATTAACTCTGAATTTTTAAGGTAAGGGTTAAGGTTAGGCATTAATGAATGGTTAAGGTATTAACTCTGAATGGTTAAGGTAAGGGTTAAGGTTTGGTATATACTTAAAACAACAACCATTTTAAATAACTTTCTATCGCTGGATTCAAACTTGCAACCTTTTCAAATAGAGGCAGATGCTACACAACGTCCTAGCAAACCGAAACCTATTTGAATGTAACAGCGCTCACTGTAGCCCCTGGTGTCCAGTTTCCACGTCATCTCCCGATGTCCTTAGACATGGAACAGAATTCCTGTACACCTTTAGAGGAGAGGAGAGGACAGGAGAGGAGTAGAGGTGAAACAGGACAGTCAGACCTGGGACGTAAAGCCCTGAAGTCATACTGTGTAGGTACAATATTAGTAAGAAAGAGAGAGAGACAGACATAGAGACAGAGAGAGAGAGAGAAAGACATAGAGACATACCTGGTTCCAATCCCATCAATTACATGTGGTGTATTTAACCCTCTGCTTCCCCTCATGTCCTTGTTGGTGATTGTTTATTGTAAGTGTATGTGTACGTCTGTACTGGTGTGCGTCGGGTTGTGTTACCCATTGATTTTTATTACTATGTTTTCCGGTGGGTTTTTGTAAATAAACTGCGCCGTTGGAAACACTTATTTCTCTCCTGCGTCTGACTTCTCTGTCGTCAGTTAAACACCCTTACACACAGAGAGAGACAGAGAGAGACATGGAGAGAGAGAGACATACACAGAAAGAGAGAGAGAGAGACTGACATAGAGAGAGAGAGAGAGAGAGAAAGACATAGAGACAGACAGACAGACAGACAGACAGACAGACAGACAGACAGACAGACAGACAGACAGACAGACAGACAGACAGACAGACAGACAGACAGACAGACAAAGAGAGAGACAGAGAGAAAGAGACAGACATAGAAAGAGAGAGAGAGACTGATATAGAGACAGAGAGAGAGAAAGACATAGAGACAGACAGACAGACAGACAAAGAGAGAGACAGAGAGAAAGAGACAGACATAGAGACAGACAGACAGACAGACAGACAGACAGACAAAGAGAGAGACAGAGAGAGAGACAGACATAGAGACAGAGAGTGGCAAACAGAGAGACAAAGAGAGAGAGACAAACAGAGCGAGACAAAGAGAGAGAGACAAACAGAGAGAGACAAACAGAGAGAGAGAGAGAGAGAGACAAACAGAGAGAGACAAAGAGAGAGAGACAAACAGAGAGACAAACAGAGAGACAAAGAGAGAGAGACAAACAGAGAGAGACAAACAGAGAGAGAGAGAGAGAGACAAACAGAGAGAGACAAACAGAGAGAGAGAGAGAGAGAGAGAGAGAGAGACAAACAGAGAGAGAGAGAGAGAGACAAACAGAGAGAGAGAGAGAGACAAACAGAGAGACAAAGAGAGAGAGACAAACAGAGAGAGAGAGAGACAAACAGAGAGAGACAAAGAGAGAGAGACAAATAGAGAGAGAGAGAGACAAACAGAGACAAAGACAGAGAGACAAACAGAGAGAGAGAGAGAGACAAACAGAGAGAGACAAAGAGAGAGAGACAAACAGAGAGAGAGAGAGAGACAAACAGAGAGAGACAAAGAGAGAGAGACAAACAGAGAGAGAGAGAGAGATACAAACAGAGAGAGAGAGACAAACAGAGAGACAAAGAGAGAGAGACAAACAGAGAGAGAGAGAGAGATACAAACAGAGAGAGAGAGACAAACAGAGAGACAAAGAGAGAGAGACAAACAGAGAGAGAGAGAGAGAGAGAGAGAGAGAGAGAGAGAGACAAACAGAGAGAGACAAAGAGAGAGAGACAAACAGAGACAGAGAGAGAGACAAACAGAGAGAGAGAGAGAGAGAGAGAGAGAGAGAGAGAGAGAGAGAGGCAAACAGAGAGACAAAGAGAGAGAGACAAACAGAGAGAGAGAGAGAGAGAGAGAAACAGAGAGAGAGAGAGAGAGACAAACAGAGAGACAAAGAGAGATAGACAAAGAGAGAGAGACCGAGAGAGAGAGAACAAATAACAAATAAATTGAGAGATAGACGTCATGTAGAAGAACAGCTCCTGACTCGTTATAACTTTTTGGTTGTTAAGAGCGAGATTGACACGATTAAATTAGCAAAAAAATGTGTAGTTAATCAAATTGTACAACTGCAGATCAACACAGGAGGAAAAGATTGACAGAGAGTGAGTTAAAAGATCTTCATCGTGGTAGCTAGCCAAATTCAAATCTAGCTTACCGTCTAGCTCCAACTGTTTACTGGTGGTAACCATAGCAACATGGCCACTGAGGCAGCCCCTGCAGCACCAGCAGCAGCAGAGACTGAGAGACTTCCCCCCCACTTGTTTTTGAATATCCAGCAGAAATCAAATCAGAGAAGGAAAGAATGAATTTAAACACAGAATTGTGAGGGAGAACCCAGAAACTTTGTTTGCCGACTGCTCACAAAACAGGACTATTGGAAACCTGTTATTTTACACAGACCACACTACTGCCTGGCATACAGCTGTAACCAGGGATTTCAGCTGTACCACAAAGACAGGCATCTGCAAGGGAAGGCAAATCCACATTTTTGAGGACAGCGATAAAGAGCAGGAAAAAAGGTTTCTGACGGTAAACATGTACCAGAACGCCACTGTCACGGTCCAGGGCAGTGAGGCTGCACTCAGCTCTGTTGTGCAGGACTTCCCCACCCCCTAAGGAAGACAAGGACAGCACCCCGACCTCTCCGCACACCTCAGGCACCCCAACAGCAGGACTATCCTCCCCCTTGCCTGCCTACAACCACCAGAGCCAATACCACACCACCTCCAGCCTGCTGAGAGACAGACTGTCTCTGTTAGAGCAGCCCCCCAGCTACACTACCATCAGCCTGCTGAGAGACAGGCTGGCTCTGTTAGAAGTATGGGTTACTGAGCTGACAGAGCAGCCCCCAAGCTACACCACCACCAGCCTAGACACAGAGCTTCTACAGGACCAGATCAACCAGTGTGGGACCCAGCTGAAGAACTCTGCCCAGGAGCTGAGAGAGAACCTTACCACAGGGCTTGAGGAGGTACAGGCCACCATGAGGAGGAGAGAGCTGGTGCAGGTAAAGGAGGAGATGGCAAAGGAGTTGTCTGTCATCAAGAGGGTGCAGCAGCACAGAGAACAGACTGTAGAGACTCCTAGAGAGAAGCTGCAGCCCCTCACCACCCCTAACAACCCCCCTGACCCACCTTTACCCACAACCCCCCCATACCGACAACCCTTTACCCACATTCCCAGTCAACAAGGAGGCTCAAATGGGGACACCTACTACAGAGAGAAGCTCTTTGGCCCCCCCTGACACACCCCCACACCCCCCTCCATGTACACAGGCCCTGTGTACTCCAGCCCCAGACCGTAAACACACTAATCTGGTAAAACCCACTGAGGTGGCCATCCTCATTGACTCAAATGGAAATTCATCCAAGAGGACAAACTCTTCCCCCACCACAGGTGTGCAAAATATGGGGCCCAAAAACACAGGATGCACTCCACATCCTGTCCCAGCCTGACTTTGGCACACCAGGCCATGTTATTATTCACACCGGCACCAACAACCTGCAAAAGGAGCAGGAGAGAGTAGGCAGCCTGGTCAACAGAGTAGCAGAGAGGGCCTCTGAGTGGTTCCCCAACTCCCACATCACCATCTCCACTCTGCTGCCCCGCAAAGACTTTCATCCCCGTACCATTCAGAAAGTCAACGCTGACATCACCAGAGGGTGTGGCCTACTCCCGCACGTGCACATTGCTCACCACCCAACAATCACCCCAGAGCACCTGCACGACCACTCCCACCTGAGGAAGCAGACAGTAGGGATGTTTGCCAAGTCTCTAAAGGTCGTGGCACTTGGTGGACAAATACCCCATGAGGCACTGGATAGAGGACCACCCAGAGACCCCTACCAGAACACTGCACCAACAAGGAGCACCAGGCCCCTTCAACACCACACCAGACCCAGTGCACCCCACAGGCCCCGCCCACCACCAGAGCATCACCATTTCCACCGGCTTAGCCAGACCGGACCGGGCCCAGACTACTACCCCGCACCAGACCACCACCCCTACCAGACCAGAGAGGAAGCCCTCCGGCCCAGACCTGGCCCCCCTCCACTCAACAGGGCCCAACAGCAGGACCAGTGGAGCCATGGGGAGGTCGTCAGAGGACAAGAGAACCCTGTAGGATCAAGTGAGATTAAACAGCTCCTCCAATACATCTGCACTAAACTGCACTGAACACACACGGATGCATGTATGCACACACACACACACACACACACACCTACACACACACGGACGCATGCACACCCACACACACACACACACACACACACACACACACACACACACACACACACACACACACACACACACACACACACACACACACACACACACACACACACACACACACACACACCTATTGTACTAAAAGTTTACCTGTTCAATGAATATGAATATTTATGTATATAACATAGCTGTTTATCTCACTCTTAACAACTTATTAGTTAGTAGTTACTGTATTTCTGACTGTTATTCTTTCTTTTTGCAACATCAAATCGCTATCAGTTGGCATGTGGAACATTCAGGGCCTAAACTTATCAACCTATCAGTTAGCATGTGGAACATTCAGGGCCTAAACTTATCAACCTATCAGTTAGCATGTGGAACATTCAGGGCCTAAACTTATCAACCTATCAGTTAGCATGTGGAACATTCAGGGCCTAAACTTATCAACCTATCAGTTAGCATGTGGAACATTCAGGGCCTAAACTTATCAACCTATCAGTTAGCATGTGGAACATTCAGGGCCTGAACTCATCAACCTATCAGTCAGCATGTGGAACATTCAGGGCCTAAACTCATCAACCTATCAGTTAGCATGTGGAACATTCAGGGCCTAAACTCATCAACCTATCAGTTAGCATGTGGAACATTCAAGGCCTAAACTCATCAACCTATCAGTTAGCATGTGGAACATTCAGGGCCTAAACTCATCAACCTATCAGTCAGCATGTGGAACATTCAGGGCCTAAACTCATCAACCTATCAGTCAGCATGTGGAACATTCAGGGCCTAAACTCATCAACCTATCAGTCAGCATGTGGAACATTCAGGGCCTGAACTCATCAACCTTTGGACTGAAGAGTTTAGCACTGGAGTTCAACAAACATCTAAAAGATGTTGACATCATCATTCTGCAGGAGACATGGTGTAAGGCTGACATTGTCACTCACTGTCCCACAGACTACAGAGAGGTAATTGTGCCATCACAGAAACACAGCTCTGTAAATAGAGGCAGAGATTCTGGAGGACTGATCATTTCGTACAAATCCGAACTACAAAATCTAATTGATCCCCTCAAAATGGGTAAATATCACATTTGGTTAAAACTGAAAAAAAGAACTTGTACTGACAGAAAAAGATGTGTTCCTTTGCGCAATATATACCCCCCCCCCCCCCCATATTACTCAGAGGAGACCTTCCCCACCCTTGAGGAAGAGACGTGCCATTTCCAGGCCCAGGGAAATGTACTAATCTGTCGGGACACAAATGCGCGCACAGGAACACTACCTGATCTAACGAGCACATGAGGGGACAGCTTTATTACAGGCCATAGTGTCTCTAACTGTCTCAATCTCCCCCATAGGAACAACAGTGACAGCACAGTCAACAACAAAGGAAGGGATATGTTGCAGCTCTGTAGAAGCCTGGGTCTGTACTTTGTCAATGGTAGGTTTACAGGGGGACTCTTTGGGGAGATTCACCTACTGCTCACCTCTTGGCCACAGTACAGTAGGCTATATGATCACAGACATTGACCCTTTCCCTCTCAGCTCATTCACTGTCAAGCCACTAACACCTCTGTCTGATCACAGCCAAAATATGTTGTTCCTCACAAGAACAGACATGGAAACAACCACACATTCACAGCCCAGTAAGCTGTACAACATCAGACATTCACAGCCCAGTAAGCTGTACAACATCAGACATTCACAGCCCAGTCAGCTGTACAACATCAGACATTCACAGCCCAGTCAGCTGTACAACATCAGACATTCACAGCCCAGTCAGCTGTACAACATCAGACATTCATACAGATGGGCCCAAAACAGCACAGAAGAATACCAGAAAGCAACCTGTAACCAGAATATCCAGACACTCTTAGATAACTTTCTGGATAGCACATTCACTCACAGTAAAGAAGGCATCATTCTAGCAGTACAAAACATCAACTATATATTCAGACCACATTCACTCACAGTAAAGAAGGCATCATTCTAGCAGTACAAAACATCAACTATATATTCAGACCACATTCACTCACAGTAAAGAAGGCATCATTCTAGCAGTACAAAACATCAACTATATATTCAGACCACATTCACTCACAGTAAAGAAGGCATCATTCTAGCAGTACAAAACATCAACTATATATTCAGACCACATTCACTCACAGTAAAGAAGGCATCATTCTAGCAGTACAAAACATCAACTATATATTCAGGCCACATTCACTCACAGTAAAGAAGGCATCATTCTAGCAGTACAAAACATCAACTATATATTCAGACCACATTCACTCACAGTAAAGAAGGCATCATTCTAGCAGTACAAAACATCAACTATATATTCAGACCACATTCACTCACAGTAAAGAAGGCATCATTCTAGCAGTACAAAACATCAACTATATATTCAGACCACATTCACTCACAGTAAAGAAGGCATCATTCTAGCAGTACAAAACATCAACTATATATTCAGACCACATTCACTCACAGTAAAGAAGGCATCATTCTAGCAGTACAAAACATCAACTATATATTCAGACCACATTCACTCACAGTAAAGAAGGCATCATTCTAGCAGTACAAAACATCAACTATATATTCAGGCCACATTCACTCACAGTAAAGAAGGCATCATTCTAGCAGTACAAAACATCAACTATATATTCAGACCACATTCACTCACAGTAAAGAAGGCATCATTCTAGCAGTACAAAACATCAACTATATATTCAGACCACATTCACTCACAGTAAAGAAGGCATCATTCTAGCAGTACAAAACATCAACTATATATTCAGACCACATTCACTCACAGTAAAGAAGGCATCATTCTAGCAGTACAAAACATCAACTATATATTCAGACCACATTCACTCACAGTAAAGAAGGCATCATTCTAGCAGTACAAAACATCAACTATATATTCAGACCACATTCACTCACAGTAAAGAAGGCATCATTCTAGCAGTACAAAACATCAACTATATATTCAGACCACATTCACTCACAGTAAAGAAGGCATCATTCTAGCAGTACAAAACATCAACTATATATTCAGGCCACATTCACTCACAGTAAAGAAGGCATCATTCTAGCAGTACAAAACATCAACTATATATTCAGACCACATTCACTCACAGTAAAGAAGGCATCATTCTAGCAGTACAAAACATCAACTATATATTCAGGCCACATTCACTCACAGTAAAGAAGGCATCATTCTAGCAGTACAAAACATCAACTATATATTCAGACCACATTCACTCACAGTAAAGAAGGCATCATTCTAGCAGTACAAAACATCAACTATATATTCAGACCACATTCACTCACAGTAAAGAAGGCATCATTCTAGCAGTACAAAACATCAACTATATATTCAGACCACATTCACTCACAGTAAAGAAGGCATCATTCTAGCAGTACAAAACATCAACTATATATTCAGACCACATTCACTCACAGTAAAGAAGGCATCATTCTAGCAGTACAAAACATCAACTATATATTCAGACCACATTCACTCACAGTAAAGAAGGCATCATTCTAGCAGTACAAAACATCAACTATATATTCAGGCCACATTCACTCACAGTAAAGAAGGCATCATTCTAGCAGTACAAAACATCAACTATATATTCAGACCACATTCACTCACAGTAAAGAAGGCATCATTCTAGCAGTACAAAACATCAACTATATATTCAGACCACATTCACTCACAGTAAAGAAGGCATCATTCTAGCAGTACAAAACATCAACTATATATTCAGACCACATTCACTCACAGTAAAGAAGGCATCATTCTAGCAGTACAAAACATCAACTATATATTCAGACCACATTCACTCACAGTAAAGAAGGCATCATTCTAGCAGTACAAAACATCAACTATATATTCAGACCACATTCACTCACAGTAAAGAAGGCATCATTCTAGCAGTACAAAACATCAACTATATATTCAGACCACATTCACTCACAGTAAAGAAGGCATCATTCTAGCAGTACAAAACATCAACTATATATTCAGACCACATTCACTCACAGTAAAGAAGGCATCATTCTAGCAGTACAAAACATCAACTATATATTCAGACCACATTCACTCACAGTAAAGAAGGCATCATTCTAGCAGTACAAAACATCAACTATATATTCAGACCACATTCACTCACAGTAAAGAAGGCATCATTCTAGCAGTACAAAACATCAACTATATATTCAGACCACATTCACTCACAGTAAAGAAGGCATCATTCTAGCAGTACAAAACATCAACTATATATTCAGGCCACATTCACTCACAGTAAAGAAGGCATCATTCTAGCAGTACAAAACATCAACTATATATTCAGACCACATTCACTCACAGTAAAGAAGGCATCATTCTAGCAGTACAAAACATCAACTATATATTCAGACCACATTCACTCACAGTAAAGAAGGCATCATTCTAGCAGTACAAAACATCAACTATATATTCAGGCCACATTCACTCACAGTAAAGAAGGCATCATTCTAGCAGTACAAAACATCAACTATATATTCAGACCACATTCACTCACAGTAAAGAAGGCATCATTCTAGCAGTACAAAACATCAACTATATATTCAGGCAAACGGCAAAAGAAGGACAATTGAAATGATTATTTTTTAAATAAAAAAAGACCACAGATAACAACTGGTTTGATGCAGATTGTAAAATTATAAGGAATTAAAAAATAAAATAAAAACTTAAAACAACCAAAAGCACAGAGACCCAAATAATGGTGAATTACGCCTTTATAAACGTACACTCAGAACCAAAAAAAGCACAATACAACAGCAAGCAGCTGACACTAATTGAGGAGTCCATAAACACAAACAACTTCTGGCAAAATTGGAAGAAAGTAAAAAAATCTAAACAACAGGAATTAGCGATACAAAAGGGTGACATATGGACAACCCCATCTTAAAAGACTCTACAACACTGTTCAAAGCTACACAAACGCAGAGCAACACCAAATTCACGAGAAGTTGAATGGATTAGAAAAAGCTATAAAGAACAATCCATTGGACTCCCCAATTACTGACCAGGAGCTCTATGAGAAACTAAACTATTACTGACCAGGAGCTCTATGAGAAACTTCAGGCTCTCAAATTTATAAAAGCATTGCGGACCTGATGGCATCCTAAATGAGATGCTCAAACTCACTAGTGCAACATTTCAAGTGGCTATATTAAAACTGTTTAATTTGATCCTTAGTGTAGGTTATTTCCCTGACATCTGGAATCAAGGACTCATAACCCCAATCTTTAAGAACAGAAACAATTTTGACCCTAACAATTACAGAGGCATTTGTGTGAACAGTAACCTGGGGAAGGTTTTCTGTAGTATTATAAATGTAAGAGTTCTAAACTTCCTTAAACATATATATCAGCGCTTCCCAGGCTAGGGGTTGCGACCCCATGTGGAGTCGACTGATATGAATTTCCAAAATCCTGGAGAGAAAAAAAATATGCAAAAAATATATATACTGAACAAAAATTCTACAGCTGAGTGACCGAATCAGTCGATTCAGAGGAAAGAATTCTTATTGAAGAGAAAGTCTTTCAAAAGCGAACCATGCCCCATTCCTTCCCTCGGCTGTGCTTGTTTCTAGAAAAAAAGCATTAGTAATTGTCCCACAAGAGTGATGACTGCTCACTTCTAACGCTTGGAAGAGCTCTTTGGGACCTACTTCCCAATTTGTTTGACTGTGATCAGTTGACATGCCGGTAAGTGAAATCGAACAGCTGATCGAGCTGTCATGTGACAGAATAGATTCATGGGTTGCTACTGAGGAGTATTGGTTCCTAACTCAAAGGGAATAACCTGCACTCTCCCTCTGAGCATTAATGCCTCGTTCAAAACACACGGGAACTCGGAATTGGGAAATCAGAAATCTAAGACTTGGAAAATTGTTTTGAACAGTCATCCAACTGGGAATTCCAACTCTGGAACACGAGCCTCTTTCTGGAGCTCAGACTTTCCTTCCTGAAGATCATTGACATCATGATTTGACCTTGTATTTTTTTTGAGTTCCCAGTTGTCTTGAAAGCACCATAAAACTCATGGTACCATTCGCCAACTCATATCTTTGTGAAACTGAATTCACTGCTCTCGTCTGCATTAAAACCAAATATTGATACAGGTTGGATGTGACAGCAGAGATGAGGTGCTGTCGACTCCTGACTTTGAGATGCTCCGATGCGACTTGCATCAAGCACACCCATCTCATTAGTGGTGGTGATAAGATGCATTATGTCAGACTCATTTTCCTGAAGACAATCAGAAATACTGATAGAATGTTTTTCAATTGGCTGCCATAGCCCCAAATAAAAAAGTAAACATTGGCTGTTAATAAAAAAATAAAAATTCACATGGTTGGGGACAATTATCAGATATCAAAATGGGGTCGTGGGCTAAAACATATACAGTTACATCTAAATAAACTACATGTTAAAAACAGACATTTCCATTTATATAGGTAGTAATGTATAGGCCCAGATATCCCATATCCCTGGATATGAAGTGTAATGCCTCTTATTTCATAGTTTATGATCTCACCTGATGAAATGTTTGTCACAGATAATACGGTACTTAAGTAAAAATATGTTAAAGTACTACTTAAGCAATTTTTTGGCACCCAAAAGTACAGGAAAATGGTCCAGTTCACGCATTTATCAAAGAAATATCCCTGGTCATCCCTACTACCTCTGCACTGGCTGACTCACTTAACACACATGCTTCGACTGCAAATTATGGCTAAGTGTTGGAGTGTGTTCCTGACTATCCAGAAAAAAATGGTGCTGTCTGGTTTGCTTAATAGAAAGAAAGTTAAATGATTTATACTTTTACTTTTAATATATTTTATTACAATTACATTTACTTTTGTTACTGAAGTATATTTCAATTCAAATACTTTTATACTTTTACTCAAGTAGTATTTTACTGGGTGACTTTCACTAGTATCTTTACTTTTAGTATGAGTCTCTCTCTCTCTCTCTCTCTTTGGAGAATAGACCCTGCTACTCTGTGGGAGTAATCTGACCATATCTGCGATAAACTGGACCTGGAGCTGGTGGTTTACCTTCCGGATTGGATTTGAATTTGGAGGGGGGAGGGAGGTTTCTATCACCCTTCCCCATCTTGTTCTAGCATTGGGACTCACCCCACTCCTTCCCCTTGTACCCCAGTACCCCCTTCTTCTGTCTTAAAAGGCAATCAAAAAATTATGGCACACACACCAAGCTCTTAACCAGCTGAGTCCCTCCACCAATGAGGAGAGCCTAAAGTTGGTATTTATGTTTGAATAGAGGTTATTGTTTTAGTGCAGTAAAGACTCTTTTGGGTTTTTTTTCAGTTAAGTATTGATGTTTTGTAGAGGTCCAGACGTGTTGGCATCCATTTTGATTATTTAAAACATTCTGAAAATATCTGTTAATTTTAACAGTGTAGATCAACTCAATTCGGTGATACATGTAGCTCTATCAAGATTAACGGCTCTTTAGTACAGGTTACCCTGTATTGTTTTAAGGTTATAAAACATAAGTTTTCATTTCATTTTTTACAAATAACATAAATTCCATTTTATTATCAATGTGTACTTTCTGATTAATATCTGTTGGTTAGATAAGACATTTATGAATTAATTTCTTATTTTTCTATCATAAAATAAATATCAGGGAACACTAAAGTGTACTAACTATGTTGATTACAAAATCTATCACGGAGCTAACAATTATAAATGTTGTGTTTGGTTTTCAAAAGGTTTAACTGAAATGATTGTTATTTATTTATTCCCCCCTAAAACAGTACAGATTTAATTAAATCCTTCTGATTATTTCATTAACTTAATCAAACATAATTCGTTGACAATTTCCCCCCTTAATATTACAAAATAAAGGCTTTTCTGTACTGCAGTTTCTCCCACATTCTAATGTTGTCTTTTGTCACAGCATTTACAATATGTTGACTCATAGTTATGCCTGTAAGAACTAACTCATGAAGAGGAGTCTGTAGTATTACTGTACTCACACATTTGGATAACAATATACTTTAAATGACGTTTAAATCGTTTTGTTTGGTCTAAGCAGGTTATTTAGGAATGTAATGATTATTCCAGAAGTTTGAACACTGATGTCTGGAACCATGTTGTGTAAATCTGGTGCTCCCAGATTTAGAGTTTATTGCGATCAGTTCATCTGAAAAATATGTCGTTTTGTGTTCATTTTTTTTGGTGAAGAATGTAATATCTTCTATGAAGAGTGAACTGCAATCTCTGCAAGGAGAGAAAATAAAATGATTGCAATAAGACTGTTGAATTTTGCTATTTGTGAATTTTCATGGTTTATTTGTCTTCATTTGTGTTTCTTTGTTTTACTACAGGAAGTTCTTGTAAAAAATACACACACATACAAATACACACACATACAAATACACACACATACAAATACACACACATACAAATACACACACATACAAATACACACACATACAAATACACACACAAACAAATACACACACATACAAATACACACACATACAAATACACACACATACAAATACACACACATACAAATACACACACACATACAAATACACACACATACAAATACACACACATACAAATACACACACATACAAATACACACACATACAAATACACACATGTATTTGTGGAAGACATATATATTATGTACAAAGCGTAGGAGTATGTTCATAATGAGACCTCAGGGACTTCAGATGACCTTGTGGTTTCAAAGCCATTGTAACCTGAGAAACCCAACAGAATATTGAGTTGAATTTATATTTGATGTACAGTCGGCAGAACCCTGATAAGACTGAGGCACTGCATACTCCTGGGAGTAATTCTCCTTCATACATCATAGGTTACCTCAAACATCTATAGAGTATAATATGTACAGTAGTTATTTATATTCCTATCAAGACAGATAATCAACGATGAATAGAGCAATATGATTTAAAAAAGGAAGATACAGTTACATCTAAATAACCCATACGTTTCAAAATACATTTACATTTATATAGGTAGTAATGTATAGGGCCAGAAATCCAATATCCCTGGATATGAAGTCTAATTCCTCTTATTTGATTGTTTATGATCTAACCTGATGACTCTGTAGGATTGGTTCTGGGTTTGACCTTCACTTTGGTCCCATCTTTACTTCCTTTGCGATCCCATCTCTCGTAGTATGATTTCCCTTCAGGTATCACAAGTCCGGGTTGTGGTGTGGGTCTGGCAGGCTGGCCGTGGGTCTGGCAGGCTGGCCGTGGGTCTGGCAGGCTGGCCGTGGGTCTGGAGATGACTGAAGAGACCGATGGCTGAACAGGTGCTCAGGGCCCATAGCATGCAGTATGGAGATCACTGGTTCAACACTTCATGGATGTAGTTTGATATTTGTTTCTTATATTTTCAATGGTATTTTGTTTTTCTCATTGTGAAGCTGAACAATAACAGTTTCTCTAATCTTTTTCTAAGAATGTTTCATTTCATTTCAATGTCCATCTTCCTCTTCATGTTACCTTCAAACACCTTAAACTCAGGTCAGACTTCTTTATGATTTTAGAGAGCAGTTTGTACACAGAACGCTGTTTCTCTTGTTCCATGTGTATCAAAAGACTCCGTCTTTGAAGGCTAACACTAAGGACTGTGCCTGTCTTCTGGATTATGTGCTCCATGTACTTCAGACACAGGTGGAGTAGTGCTGGGGTAAGGGGGCATTGATCCTGTAGATTTATTTTGTTACCCGAGGAACCTTCAACCATTGGGAGTAGCTTCCACAAGATGCCCAAGTCCTCAGGAAGCACCTGCTTAAGGATTGTGAAGTCTTTAGGAGGAGACTGAATTATGTCAATGGACAGCAGTGCCTTTTCTAAGAAAGTTGTCTTAATCAATGGTTGCCTGCCCAGGTAAACTATGTATGGCGAACTCTTTGGTGGTATGTTAATACTTCCTGTGAACGAGGGTTCTAGGTACGTCTGCAGACGGTTGGCAAGTATTGTGGCAAACATTTTGTACTTTCGGTTCAGTGACATATTGAATCCCTCTGGTATTTCCTTATTCCTGAGTATTTCATTGTATTCATGCTTTAAGGTCTCTGTTTCCATGAGGTCCTCTTCCCTTGATCCATTTGATGAGTCGGTCAGGGATTTCATTGCCACAAGGACTTCAGCTCCACTGATTTTTCCTGCTCTTCTACCTAATTTGTTCTTGACTTTTTGTCCACCATCGCCCAACTTCCTCAGCTTTTCAAGAACATCTGTTAACGTGCTTCCTATTTTAGGAACGAGGATCTTCAGAGACACAGGTTTGTGATCTGAAATCCTTGAGTCAGTGTGAATCTCACAGCTCTGAGCACATGGGGCTTTGTCCTGTTGCATGAAGAACATATCTATCCGGGAGTGGCTGGTGCCCTGAGAACGAGTGAAGGCTTTTTCTGTTGGTTGTAGTCTTGCCCATGTGTCTTGGAGGTTCAGTGAGGAAATGAAACTCTGCAGGAGAGGTTGTAGGGATGTGTGCCGTCTATGTTCAGATGCTGTACGCTTGTCAATGTCGAGGTCCAAGACTGTGTTGAAATCCCCTCCAATCACTAAAGTGCCAATCTTCATCTCCTGAAGATACTGGGACAGCCTCCCCAGTACTTTCTTGTCTTCTTTGTGATTGTACACGTTCACAAGAGTGAAGAGTTGACCATACATCTGACAGAACAGGACAATGTAGCCACCAGCGTAATCTTCATCATGGCAGATGTACTCATAGTGTGGTTTTAGTTTTTCATTCACCAGTATGGCCACTCCTTTGCTCCTCGGAGAGTAAACGGTGAAGTAAGAGGTCCAATGTCTTTCCATCTTAATCCGTCCATGTTTTTCCAGCTTTCTATAGCAGTTAGGTCCAATGTGAGTTTCTTGAAGGAGGATTACGTCAGCTTTCTGTTTCTCGCCATAGTCCATTATATCCATCAACTTATTTGAGTCTTTTGTTGGTTTAACACCACAAGTGTTCCAGGTGATGATAGAGAGACTATTTCCTGTAGATAATTCCATAGTTCTTGGTGTTTCTAGGTTGGATTCTACAACATAAAGATATCAGATTGAGTTCATAATAAGATAATTGAAATCAGACTTTCCTCCTAACCAACAGATTCACCCAGATTCAGCAAGTATTTGCACAAGCACACAATAACTTCTTCAGAATATATATATTTTTTAAAAGATTAAAGATGAATCTCTGCTTATCTGCCATTAACCATCTTCATGTAATAAGGGCGAAGTTATTCACACAGTTCTACACTCATATGCACATCAATACATATACAAAACAACACATAATAGCCTCACCTGTGTAGTGCTGATCCAGGTGTGTCTTCTCTGTCATGCTGAATGACCTGTGTAGAGCTGATCCAGGTGTGTCTTCTCTGTCGTGCTGAATGACCTGTGTAGAGCTGATCCAGGTGTGTCTTCTCTGTCGTGCTGAATGACCTGTGTACAGCTGATCCAGGTGTGTCTTCTCTGTAGTGCTGAATGAACTGTGTAGAGCTGATCCAGGTGTGTCTTCTCTGTCGTGCTGAATGACCTGTGTAGAGCTGATCCAGGTGTGTCTTCGCTGTCGTGCTGAATGACCTGTGTAGAGCTGATCCAGGTGTGTCTTCTCTGGCGTGCTGTATGACCTGTGTAGAGCTCCAGGTGTGTCTTCTCTGTCGTGCTGAATGACCTGTGTAGAGCTGATCCAGGTGTGTCTTCGCTGTCGTGCTGAATGACCTGTGTAGAGCTGATCCAGGTGTGTCTTCTCTGGCGTGCTGTATGACCTGTGTAGTGCTGATCCAGGTGTGTCTTCTCTGGCGTGCTGTATGACCTGTGTAGAGCTGATCCAGGTGTGTCTTCTCTGGCGTGCTGTATGACCTGTGTAGAGCTCCAGGTGTGTCTTCTCTGTCGTGCTGAATGACCTGGGCTACTCAGGTGAGTTTAAATAATAAAGGTTGCTTGCATCCATAGAAACAACCACATTCACCTCTGCATCATAACAGCAATTATTAGATTGATGCCGGTAATAAGACTCATAGAATGCCACTCGACCGTGAGTCAGTCAGTTTTGTTTCATTCTAGTTTCTATTTCTAATCCCCGTTTTGAATGACTACCTGTACATTTGCTCAAACAAATCATATGTTATTGTTGAAGTACAAATGACTGCCAATGTCATCAAATATATTTTTTTTTATTAAAGTCTAATTATTATATTTTATGCAACATCTCACTTGTATGTCTCTTAAACCTTTACAAGAAATGCAATCTGGAGGGTTACATTTGTCTCTCTATTTGACATTCCATTGTAAGGTGTTAGATATAATTGCTGCATCCTTTGTTTTGACGAGGTGGGGGCATGTGAATTTTATAATGTTTCATTTTATTTTTGTCCTCATTTCGGAGTTAACGAATGTCTTCGAGAACAAATTAAGTGAAGGTAGAGCAGGATGTACTAGATAACTGGGTTATGGTCTTCATTATGATTCAAACTTGAGGTCATTTCTATAACTTCACAAAGTTCTCATGTTTGTTCAGTCTTTACAGGGACAGTGGAGGATTACTGTGTCTTAAGTGGTAAATGTCATTTTGTGATTCCCTTTACTGATTACAGTGGGAATGTTATGCAGTGTGATGGCGATTGCATCGTTTGTGGACCTGTTGGGGCGGTATGCAAATTGAAGTGGGTCTAGGGTGACAGGTAAGGTGGAGGTGATATGGTGATATGATCCTTGACTAGTCTCTCAAAGCACTTCATGATGACAGAAGTGAGTGCTACAGGGCGATAGTCATTTAGTTCAGTTAACTTTGCCTTCTTGGGTACAAGAACAATGGTAGCCATCTTAAAGCATGTGGGAACAGCAGACTGGGATAGGGAGCGATTGAATATGTCCGTAAACACACCAGCCAGCTGGTCTGCGCATGCTCTGAGGACGCGGCTATGCCGTCTGGGCCAGCAGCCTTGCAAGGGTTAAAACACGTTTAAATGTTTTACTCACATCAGCCACGGAGAAGGAGAGGGGAGGTCGGTGGCACTGTGTTATCCACAAAGCAGGCAAAGAAGGTGTTTAGTTTGTCTGGAAGCGTGAAGTCGGTATATTTAAGTATATTTTAGCATTTACATTTACTTTTGATACTTATGGTAAGTATATTTAGAACCAAATACTTGTAGACTTTTACTCAAGTAGTATTGTATTGGGTGACTAACTTTTACTTCAGTAACTTTCTATTAAGGTATCTTTACTTTTACTCATGTATCATAGTTGGGTACTTTTTCCACCACTGGCTACTGATATTCAGGTGAGTCTCTAAATATTAAAGGTTGAGTGCATCTAAACAAACATCCACATGCACCCTCTGCGTCATACCAGCCCCTATCGTTAGATAGATATGACCTATGGAATCCCACCTGTAAAAACAGTTTTAGATTTCCATTGAGTTACATTTTCAATTCTGTTTTTTCATCACTACCTTTTAGTTTTGAACAAGCAAATTGAAATTTGAATTACTTCTAATGTCATCAAATAGTTATTTATTAAAGTCCTGTTGTGGTAACCTTTAAATATTTGGCATTTAGTCTTTTTTAGGATTTCCATCAGCTGTTACTAAGGCAGCAGCTACTCTTCCTTGAAGCAAAAATTAAGAAATGCAGTCAGGAGGATTCAATTTGTCTCTCTATTTGACTCTCCGTTGTGTAATATGTAATGTATAAATGCACCGTTCTTTGTTTTGAGGGGGCGGGGCGTTTTCAGATGTTCTTATTTTTATCTTGCTTTCAAAGGTAAGGAATGTCTTGTGAGAGTTGCGTGCGAGCACTCGGAGACAAATGACATTCTTTACATACAAGTTTAGTGACGGTAGAGCAGGATGTACTAGATAACTGGGTTATGATCTTCATTATGATTCAATGAACTGTCTTAAAGTCATTCCTATAACTTCACTAAGTTCTGGTGTGTTTGGTCAGTCTTTACAGGGACAATGGAGGACTACTGTGTCTTAAGTGATAAATGTCATTGTGTTCATCCCTTTACTGATTACAGTGGAAATGTTGGTGTGTCATCGCTGTCATACTGTATTACCAGTGATAGTCATACTGTATTACCAGTGATAGTCATACTGTATTACCAGTGATAGTCATACTGTATTACCAGTGATAGTCATACTGTATTACCAGTGATAGTCATACTGTATTACCAGTGATAGTCATACTGTATTACCAGTGATAGAGGTCTCTTTAAACATTAAAGGTTGTATGCATCTATAAAAACAGCCACACCCAACATCCAATATTTTATTGCAATTTTTTATAAAAGTTAGCCACATTATAGTAATTTAATTGTGTATGTTTCTGAAACCTATAGAAACAATGCAATTAGGAGCATTTGATAAATATTTCCTGTGAATAACCAGTGGTGTAAAGTACTTAAGCAAAATACTTTAAAGTACTACTTAAGTAGTTTTTTAGTGTATCTGTACTTGACTTTAAAACATTTTAGACAACCTTTACTTCACTACATTTGTAAAGAAAATAATGCACTTTTTACTTCATACATTTCCCTGACACCCAAAAGTACTTGTTACATTTCGAAGGCTTAGCTGTAACGGTTTTCCTGTGGTGAAGGAGAAACGGACCAAAATGCAGCGTGGTGGTTATTCATGTTCTTTAATAAAGGAACTAGACATGAAATAACTAACAAAACAATAAATGTGCGAAAACCTAAACAGTCCTATCTGGTGCAAAACACAGAGACAGGAACAATCACCCACAAACACACAGTGAAACCCAGGCTACCTAAGTATGATTCTCAATCAGAGACAACTAATGACACCTGCCTCTGATTGAGAACCATACTAGGCCGAAACATAGAAATACCCAAAACCTAGAAAAACCAACATAGACTGCCCACCCAACTCACGCCCTGACCATACTAAATAACTACAAAACAAAGGAAATAAAGGTCAGAACGTGACATTAGCAGGACAGGAAAATGGTCCAATTAACGCACGTATCAAGAGAACACGTGGTCATCCCTACTGCCCCTGATCTGGTGGTCTCACTAAACACAAATGATTCAATGAACCAGATTGAGGTCGTTTCTATAACTTCAAAGTTGCCTTGTGTTTGTTCAGTCTTTACAGGGTAAATGGAAGATTTCGGTGTTTTACGTGGTAAACGTTATTGTGTGATTCTCTTTGCTAATGACTGAGGCAATGTGAACACAACCTGTGATTCAACAGCTTAAACTAGATAGATCACTTAGTGTACTCTCCTTCATCCACACGAGGCATATTGCTTTTCACCTCTCACCTGACGAGGAGAGGGAGCTTTAACCCCAATCCCAAATCTGGAAGATTGTCCAGGTGCATGCAATCCACCTACCTTTGCTATTGCCAATATTACTGTATTCCTAACACAAATCCAATCCTTTTACACCAGCACCACTGGATACCAGTCCATTTGGAAACAGGCAATATGTTGTTCAATCACCCAAACCAGGTACCTCGACTACAGATTTGCTTGTTGTTGTTGTTGATTGCTTGGTCAGGTTACACAAAACACACACAAACTGTCCAATCAAATACTTCTCAGCCATACCCTCTACTGTTCACTGAATCATAACATCCTTAATTCAATAGTGACAAAATGAAGGACATTGCAAATAGCAACTTCTGAGTATATTTTGCTTTGTTAACATTTTCAGTATTTGTTACATGCTTCATAAACAACTGGTGTAGACTACCATTGAAATGCTTACTTACAGGCCCTGCTCAACAATGCTGGGAGAAATAAAATAGAGAAATAATAGAACACTAATAAATAAACAATAAGTAACGATAACTTCACTATATACACAGGGTACCAGTACCGAGTGGATGTGCAGGTGTACGAGGTAATTGAGGTAGATATGTACATATAGGTAGGGATAAAGTGACTAGGCAACAAGATAGATAATTAACAGTAACAGCAGCATATGTGATGAGTCAAATTAGGGTAAATGCAGATAGGTTACAAAGAAATGAACAGTCTAATGGCCTGGGGGTAAAAGCTGTTTAGGGTCCTGTTGGTTCCAGACTTGGTGCATCTATAAGCCAAGGGGTGTTTGCTTTAAGTGAACTTCTTGATGTCTGGTTTGAAAGGCTTTTCAGAAACTCTCTCATGTACCCCAATGTAAGAAGGAGTCAAGGTTTTATTAACTGAAGGGCAGGTATAACTGGAGGGCAGGTATTTTGCCCACGGTGATGCGTTGTGCAGACCTCACTACCCTCTGGAGAGCCTTACAGTTGTGGGCGGAGCAGTTGTCGGTGATACAGCCCGACAGGATGCTCTCGATTGTGCATCTGTAAAAGTTTTTGAGTGTTTTTGGTGGCAAGCCAAATTTCTTCAGCCTCCTGAGGTTGAAGAGGCGCTGTTGCACCTTCTTCACCATACTGTCTGTGTGGGTGGATCATTTCAGTTTGTCCGTGATGTGTACGCCGAGGAACTTAAAAAACTTTCCACCTTTCCACTACTGTCCCGTCGATGTGGCTGCTCCCTCTGCTGTTTCCTGAAGTCCACGATCATCTCCTTTGTTTTGTTGACTTTGAGTGAGATGTTATTTTCCTGACACCACACTCCAAAGGCCCTCACCTCCTCCCTGTAGGCCGCCTCGTTGTTGTTGGTAATCAAGCCTACCACTGTAGTGTCGTCTGCAAACTTGATGATTGAGTTGGAGGCGTGCATGGCCACGCAGTCGTGGGTGAACAGGGAGTACAGGAGAGGGCTGAGAACGCACCCTTGTGGGGCCCCAGTGTTGAGGATGAGAGGGGTCGAGATGTTGTTTCCTACCCTCGCCACCTGGGGGCGGCCTGTCAGAAAGTCCAGGACCCAGTTGCACAGGGCGGGGTTGAAACCCAGGGTCTCGAGCTTGATGACGAGTTTGGCGGGTACTATGGTGTTAAATGCTGAGCTGTAGTCGATGAACATCATTCTTACATAGGTATTCCTCTTGTCCAGATGGGTTAGGGCAGTGTGCAGTGTGATTGCATCATCTGTGGACCTATTGGGGCGGTAGGCAAATTGGAGTGGGTCTAGGGTGTCAGGTAGGGTGGAGGTGATATGATCCTTGACTAGTCTCTCAAAGCACTTCATGATGACAGAAGTGAGTGCTACAGGGCGATAGTAATTTAGCTCAGTTACCTTAGCTTTCTTGGGAACAGGAACAATAGTGGCCCTCTTGAAGCATGTGGGAACAGCAGACTGGGATAGGGATTGATTGAATATGTTCGTAAACACACCAGCCAGCTGGTCTGCGCATGCTCTGAAGGCGCGGCTGGGGATGCCGTCTGGGCCGGCAGCCTTGCGAGGGTTAACACGTTTAAATGTTTTACTCACGTTGGTTGCAGTGAAGGAGAGCCTGCAGGTTTTGGTAGAGGGCTGTGTCAGTGGCACTGTATTGTCCTCAAAGCGGGCAAAAAAGTTATTTAGTCTGCCTGGGAGCAGTATTCCATGCCAGCTGTTAGCCATCTTAAAGCATGTGGGAACAGCAGACTGGGATAGGGAGCGATTGAATATGTCCGTAAACACACCAGCCAGCTGGTCTGCGCATGCTCTGAGGACGCGGCTATGCCGTCTGGGCCAGCAGCCTTGCAAGGGTTAAAACACGTTTAAATGTTTTACTCACATCAGCCACGGAGAAGGAGAGGGGAGGTCGGTGGCACTGTGTTATCCACAAAGCAGGCAAAGAAGGTGTTTAGTTTGTCTGGAAGCGAGAAGTCGGTATATTTAAGTATATTTTAGCATTTACATTTACTTTTGATACTTATGGTAAGTATATTTAGAACCAAATACTTGTAGACTTTTACTCAAGTAGTATTGTATTGGGTGACTAACTTTTACTTCAGTAACTTTCTATTAAGGTATCTTTACTTTTACTCATGTATCATAGTTGGGTACTTTTTCCACCACTGGCTACTGATATTCAGGTGAGTCTCTAAATATTAAAGGTTGAGTGCATCTAAACAAACATCCACATGCACCCTCTGCGTCATACCAGCCCCTATCGTTAGATAGATATGACCTATGGAATCCCACCTGTAAAAACAGTTTTAGATTTCCATTGAGTTACATTTTCAATTCTGTTTTTTCATCACTACCTTTTAGTTTTGAACAAGCAAATTGAAATTTGAATTACTTCTAATGTCATCAAATAGTTATTTATTAAAGTCCTGTTGTGGTAACCTTTAAATATTTGGCATTTAGTCTTTTTTAGGATTTCCATCAGCTGTTACTAAGGCAGCAGCTACTCTTCCTTGAAGCAAAAATTAAGAAATGCAGTCAGGAGGATTCAATTTGTCTCTCTATTTGACTCTCCGTTGTGTAATATGTAATGTATAAATGCACCGTTCTTTGTTTTGAGGGGGCGGGGCGTTTTCAGATGTTCTTATTTTTATCTTGCTTTCAAAGGTAAGGAATGTCTTGTGAGAGTTGCGTGCGAGCACTCGGAGACAAATGACATTCTTTACATACAAGTTTAGTGACGGTAGAGCAGGATGTACTAGATAACTGGGTTATGATCTTCATTATGATTCAATGAACTGTCTTAAAGTCATTCCTATAACTTCACTAAGTTCTGGTGTGTTTGGTCAGTCTTTACAGGGACAATGGAGGACTACTGTGTCTTAAGTGATAAATGTCATTGTGTTCATCCCTTTACTGATTACAGTGGAAATGTTGGTGTGTCATCGCTGTCATACTGTATTACCAGTGATAGTCATACTGTATTACCAGTGATAGTCATACTGTATTACCAGTGATAGTCATACTGTATTACCAGTGATAGTCATACTGTATTACCAGTGATAGTCATACTGTATTACCAGTGATAGTCATACTGTATTACCAGTGATAGAGGTCTCTTTAAACATTAAAGGTTGTATGCATCTATAAAAACAGCCACACCCAACATCCAATATTTTATTGCAATTTTTTATAAAAGTTAGCCACATTATAGTAATTTAATTGTGTATGTTTCTGAAACCTATAGAAACAATGCAATTAGGAGCATTTGATAAATATTTCCTGTGAATAACCAGTGGTGTAAAGTACTTAAGCAAAATACTTTAAAGTACTACTTAAGTAGTTTTTTAGTGTATCTGTACTTGACTTTAAAACATTTTAGACAACCTTTACTTCACTACATTTGTAAAGAAAATAATGCACTTTTTACTTCATACATTTCCCTGACACCCAAAAGTACTTGTTACATTTCGAAGGCTTAGCTGTAACGGTTTTCCTGTGGTGAAGGAGAAACGGACCAAAATGCAGCGTGGTGGTTATTCATGTTCTTTAATAAAGGAACTAGACATGAAATAACTAACAAAACAATAAATGTGCGAAAACCTAAACAGTCCTATCTGGTGCAAAACACAGAGACAGGAACAATCACCCACAAACACACAGTGAAACCCAGGCTACCTAAGTATGATTCTCAATCAGAGACAACTAATGACACCTGCCTCTGATTGAGAACCATACTAGGCCGAAACATAGAAATACCCAAAACCTAGAAAAACCAACATAGACTGCCCACCCAACTCACGCCCTGACCATACTAAATAACTACAAAACAAAGGAAATAAAGGTCAGAACGTGACATTAGCAGGACAGGAAAATGGTCCAATTAACGCACGTATCAAGAGAACACGTGGTCATCCCTACTGCCCCTGATCTGGTGGTCTCACTAAACACAAATGATTCAATGAACCAGATTGAGGTCGTTTCTATAACTTCAAAGTTGCCCTGTGTTTGTTCAGTCTTTACAGGGTAAATGGAAGATTTCGGTGTTTTACGTGGTAAACGTTATTGTGTGATTCTCTTTGCTAATGACTGAGGCAATGTGAACACAACCTGTGATTCAACAGCTTAAACTAGATAGATCACTTAGTGTACTCTCCTTCATCCACACGAGGCATATTGCTTTTCACCTCTCACCTGACGAGGAGAGGGAGCTTTAACCCCAATCCCAAATCTGGAAGATTGTCCAGGTGCATGCAATCCACCTACCTTTGCTATTGCCAATATTACTGTATTCCTAACACAAATCCAATCCTTTTACACCAGCACCACTGGATAACAGTCCATTTGGAAACAGGCAATATGTTGTTCAATCACCCAAACCAGGTACCTCGACTACAGATTTGCTTGTTGTTGTTGATTGCTTGGTCAGGTTACACAAAACACACACAAACTGTCCAATCAAATACTTCTCAGCCATACCCTCTACTGTTCACTGAATCATAACATCCTTAATTCAATAGTGACAAAATGAAGGACATTGCAAATAGCAACTTCTGAGTATATTTTGCTATGTTAACATTTTCAGTATTTGTTACATGCTTCATAAACAACTGGTGTAGACTACCATTGAAATGCTTACTTACAGGCCCTTCTCAACAATGCTGGGAGAAATAAAATAGAGAAATAATAGAACACTAATAAATACACAATAAGTAACGATAACTTCACTACAGTGCCTTGCGAAAGTATTCGGCCCCCTTGAACTTTGTGACCTTTTGCCACATTTCAGGCTTCAAACATAAAGATATAAAACTGTATTTTTTTGTGAAGAATCAACAACAAGTGGGACACAATCGTGAAGTGGAACGACATTTATTGGATATTTCAAACTTTTTTAACAAATCAAAAACTGAAAAATTGGGCGTGCAAAATTATTCAGCCCCCTTAAGTTAATACTTTGTAGCGCTACCTTTTGCTGCGATTACAGCTGTAAGTCGCTTGGGGTATGTCTCTATCAGTTTTGCACATCGAGAGACTTAAATTTTTTCCCATTCCTCCTTGCAAAACAGCTCGAGCTCAGTGAGGTTGGATGGAGAGCATTTGTGAACAGCAGTTTTCAGTTCTTTCCACAGATTCTCGATTGGATTCAGGTCTGGACTTTGACTTGGCCATTCTAACACTTGGATATGTTTCTTTTTGAACCATTCCACTGTAGATTTTGCTTTATGTTTTGGATCATTGTCTTGTTGGAAGACAAATCTCCGTCCCAGTCTCAGGTCTTTTGCAGACTCCATCAGGTTTTCTTCCAGAATGGTCCTGTATTTGGCTCCATCCATCTTCCCATCAATTTTAACCATCTTCCCTGTCCCTGCTGAAGAAAAGCAGGCCCAAACCATGATGCTGCCACCACCATGTTTGACAGTGGGGATGGTGTGTTCAGCTGTGTTGCTTTTACGCCAAACATAACGTTTTGCATTGTTGCCAAAAAGTTCAATTTTGGTTTCATCTGACCAGAGCACCTTCTTCCACATGTTTGGTGTGTCTCCCAGGTGGCTTGTGGCATACTTTAAACGACACTTTTTATGGATATCTTTAAGAAATGGCTTTCTTCTTGCCACTCTTCCATAAAGGCCAGATTTGTGCAATATACGACTGATTGTTGTCCTATGGACAGAGTCTCCCACCTCAGCTGTAGATCTCTGCAGTTCATCCAGAGTGATCATGGGCCTCTTGGCTGCATTTCTGATCAGTCTTCTCCTTGTATGAGCTGAAAGTTTAGAGGGACGGCCAGGTCTTGGTAGATTTGCAGTGGTCTGATACTCCTTCCATTTCAATATTATCGCTTGCACAGTGCTCCTTGGGATGTTTAAAGCTTGGGAAATCTTTTTGTATCCAAATCCGGCTTTAAACTTCTTCACAACAGTATCTCGGACCTGCCTGGTGTGTTCCTTGTTCTTCATGATGCTCTCTGAGCTTTTAACGGACCTCTGAGACTATCACAGTGCAGGTGCATTTATACGGAGACTTGATTACACACAGGTGGATTGTATTTATCATCATTAGTCATTTAGGTCAACATTGGATCATTCAGAGATCCTCACTGAACTTCTGGAGAGAGTTTGCTGCACTGAAAGTAAAGGGGCTGAATAATTTTGCACGCCCAATTTTTCAGTTTTTGAAATGTTAAAAAGGTTTGAAATATCCAATAAATGTCGTTCCACTTCATGATTGTGTCCCACTTGTTGTTGATTCTTCACAAAAAAATACAGTTTTATATCTTTATGTTTGAAGCCTGAAATGTGGCAAAAGGTCGCAAAGTTCAAGGGGGCCGAATACTTTCGCAAGGCACTGTATATTTTTTTATTAAAGTCTCATTATTATATTTTATGCAACATCTCACTTGTATGTCTCTTAAACCTTTACAAGAAATGCAATCTGGAGGGTTACATTTGTCTCTCTATTTGACATTCCATTGTAAGGTGTTAGATATAATTGCTGCATCCTTTGTTTTGACGAGGTGGGGGCATGTGAATTTTATAATGTTTCATTTTATTTTTGTCCTCATTTCGGAGTTAACGAATGTCTTCGAGAACAAATTACATTACAAGTTCAGTGAAGGTAGATCAGGATGTACTAGATAACTGGGTTATGGTCTTCATTATGATTCAATCTTGAGGTCATTTCTATAACTTCACAAAGTTCTCATGTTTGTTCAGTCTTTACAGGGACAGTGGAGGATTACTGTGTCTTAAGTGGTAAATGTCATTTTGTGATTCCCTTTACTGATTACAGTGGGAATGTTATGCAGTGTGATGGCGATTGCATCGTTTGTGGACCTGTTGGGGCGGTATGCAAATTGAAGTGGGTCTAGGGTGACAGGTAAGGTGGAGGTGATATGGTGATATGATCCTTGACTAGTCTCTCAAAGCACTTCATGATGACAGAAGTGAGTGCTACAGGGCGATAGTCATTTAGTTCAGTTAACTTTGCCTTCTTGGGTACAAGAACAATGGTAGCCATCTTAAAGCATGTGGGAACAGCAGACTGGGATAGGGAGCGATT
Source organism: Oncorhynchus mykiss (assembly GCF_013265735.2). Taxonomy (NCBI): domain Eukaryota; kingdom Metazoa; phylum Chordata; class Actinopteri; order Salmoniformes; family Salmonidae; genus Oncorhynchus; species Oncorhynchus mykiss. The sequence continues at coordinate 16,791,755 of NC_048566.1, read as the reverse complement.
GAATATGTCCGTAAACACAGCAGCCAGCTGGTCTGCGCATGCTCTGAGGACGCGGCTATGCCGTCTGGGCCAGCAGCCTTGCAAGGGTTAAAACACGTTTAAATGTTTTACTCACATCAGCCACGGAGAAGGAGAGGGGAGGTCGGTGGCACTGTGTTATCCACAAAGCAGGCAAAGAAGGTGTTTAGTTTGTCTGGAAGCGTGAAGTCGGTATATTTAAGTATATTTTAGCATTTACATTTACTTTTGATACTTATGGTAAGTATATTTAGAACCAAATACTTGTAGACTTTTACTAAAGTAGTATTGTATTGGGTGACTAACTTTTACTTCAGTAACTTTCTATTAAGGTATCTTTACTTTTACTCATGTATCATAGTTGGGTACTTTTTCCACCACTGGCTACTGATATTCAGGTGAGTCTCTAAATATTAAAGGTTGAGTGCATCTAAACAAACATCCACATGCACCCTCTGCGTCATACCAGCCCCTATCGTTAGATAGATATGACCTATGGAATCCCACCTGTAAAAACAGTTTTAGATTTCCATTGAGTTACATTTTCAATTCTGTTTTTTCATCACTACCTTTTAGTTTTGAACAAGCAAATTGAAATTTGAATTACTTCTAATGTCATCAAATAGTTATTTATTAAAGTCCTGTTGTGGTAACCTTTAAATATTTAGCATTTAGTATTTTTTAGGATTTCCATCAGCTGTTACTAAGGCAGCAGCTACTCTTCCTTGAAGCAACAATTAAGAAATGCAGTCAGGAGGATTCAATTTGTCTCTCTATTTGACTCTCCGTTGTGTAATATGTAATGTATAAATGCACCGTTCTTTGTTTTGAGGGGGCGGGGCGTTTTCAGATGTTCTTATTTTTATCTTGCTTTCAAAGGTAAGGAATGTCTTGTGAGAGTTGCGTGCGAGCACTCGGAGACAAATGACATTCTTTACATACAAGTTTAGTGACGGTAGAGCAGGATGTACTAGATAACTGGGTTATGATCTTCATTATGATTCAATGAACTGTCTTAAAGTCATTCCTATAACTTCACTAAGTTCTGGTGTGTTTGGTCAGTCTTTACAGGGACAATGGAGGACTACTGTGTCTTAAGTGATAAATGTCATTGTGTTCATCCCTTTACTGATTACAGTGGAAATGTTGGTGTGTCATCGCTGTCATACTGTATTACCAGTGATAGTCATACTGTATTACCAGTGATAGTCATACTGTATTACCAGTGATAGTCATACTGTATTACCAGTGATAGTCATACTGTATTACCAGTGATAGTCATACTGTATTACCAGTGATAGTCATACTGTATTACCAGTGATAGTCATACTGTATTACCAGTGATAGAGGTCTCTTTAAACATTAAAGGTTGTATGCATCTATAAAAACAGCCACACCCAACATCCAATATTTTATTGCAATTTTTTATAAAAGTTAGCCACATTATAGTAATTTAATTGTGTATGTTTCTGAAACCTATAGAAACAATGCAATTAGGAGCATTTGATAAATATTTCCTGTGAATAACCAGTGGTGTAAAGTACTTAAGCAAAATACTTTAAAGTACTACTTAAGTAGTTTTTTAGTGTATCTGTACTTGACTTTAAAACATTTTAGACAACCTTTACTTCACTACATTTGTAAAGAAAATAATGCACTTTTTACTTCATACATTTCCCTGACACCCAAAAGTACTTGTTACATTTCGAATGCTTAGCTGTAACGGTTTTCCTGTGGTGAAGGAGAAGCGGACCAAAATGCAGCGTGGTGGTTATTCATGTTCTTTAATAAAGGAACTAGACATGAAATAACTAACAAAACAATAAATGTGCGAAAACCTAAACAGTCCCATCTGGTGCAAAACACAGAGACAGGAACAATCACCCACAAACACACAGTGAAACCCAGGCTACCTAAGTATGATTCTCAATCAGAGACAACTAATGACACCTGCCTCTGATTGAGAACCATACTAGGCCGAAACATAGAAATCCCCAAAACATAGAAAAACAAACATAGACTGCCCACCCAACTCACGCCCTGACCATACTAAATAAATACAAAACAAAGGAAATAAAGGTCAGAACGTGACATTAGCAGGACAGGAAAATGGTCCAATTAACGCACGTATCAAGAGAACACGTGGTCATCCCTACTGCCCCTGATCTGGTGGTCTCACTAAACACAAATGATTCAATGAACCAGATTGAGGTCGTTTCTATAACTTCAAAGTTGCCCTGTGTTTGTTCAGTCTTTACAGGGTAAATGGAAGATTTCGGTGTTTTACGTGGTAAACGTTATTGTGTGATTCTCTTTGCTAATGACTGAGGCAATGTGAACACAACCTGTGATTCAACAGCTTAAACTAGATAGATCACTTAGTGTACTCTCCTTCATCCACACGAGGCATATTGCTTTTCACCTCTCACCTGACGAGGAGAGGGAGCTTTAACCCCAATCCCAAATCTGGAAGATTGTCCAGGTGCATGCAATCCACCTACCTTTGCTATTGCCAATATTACTGTATTCCTAACACAAATCCAATCCTTTTACACCAGCACCACTGGATAACAGTCCATTTGGAAACAGGCAATATGTTGTTCAATCACCCAAACCAGGTACCTCGACTACAGATTTGCTTGTTGTTGTTGATTGCTTGGTCAGGTTACACAAAACACACACAAACTGTCCAATCAAATACTTCTCAGCCATACCCTCTACTGTTCACTGAATCATAACATCCTTAATTCAATAGTGACAATATGAAGGACATTGCAAATAGCAACTTCTGAGTATATTTTGCTTTGTTAACATTTTCAGTATTTGTTACATGCTTCATAAACAACTGGTGTAGACTACCATTGAAATGCTTACTTACAGGCCCTTCTCAACAATGCTGGGAGAAATAAAATAGAGAAATAATAGAACACTAATAAATAAACAATAAGTAACGATAACTTCACTATATACACAGGGTACCAGTACTGAGTGGATGTGCAGGGGTACGAGGTAATTGAGGTAGATATGTACATATAGGTAGGGATAAAGTGACTAGGCAACAAGATAGATAATTAACAGTAACAGCAGCATATGTGATGAGTCAAATTAGGGTAAATGCAGATAGGTTACAAAGAAATGAACAGTCTAATGGCCTGGGGGTAAAAGCTGTTTAGGGTCCTGTTGGTTCCAGACTTGGTGCATCTATAAGCCAAGGGGTGTTTGCTTTAAGTGAACTTCTTGATGTCTGGTTTGAAAGGCTTTTCAGAAACTCTCTCATGTACCCCAATGTAAGAAGGAGTCAAGGTTTTATTAACTGAAGGGCAGGTATAACTGGAGGGCAGGTATTTTGCCCACGGTGATGCGTTGTGCAGACCTCAGTACCCTCTGGAGAACCTTACAGTTGTGGGCGGAGCAGTTGTCGGTGATACAGCCCGACAGGATGCTCTCGATTGTGCATCTGTAAAAGTTTTTGAGTGTTTTTGGTGGCAAGCCAAATTTCTTCAGCCTCCTGAGGTTGAAGAGGCACTGTTGCACCTTCTTCACCATACTGTCTGTGTGGGTGGATCATTTCAGTTTGTCCGTGATGTGTACGCCGAGGAACTTAAAAAACTTTCCACCTTTCCACTACTGTCCCGTCGATGTGGCTGCTCCCTCTGCTGTTTCCTGAAGTCCACGATCATCTCCTTTGTTTTGTTGACTTTGAGTGAGATGTTATTTTCCTGACACCACACTCCAAGGGCCCTCACCTCCTCCCTGTAGGCCGCCTCGTTGTTGTTGGTAATCAAGCCTACCACTGTAGTGTCGTCTGCAAACTTGATGATTGAGTTGGAGGCGTGCATGGCCACGCAGTCGTGGGTGAACAGGGAGTACAGGAGAGGGCTGAGAACGCACCCTTGTGGGGCCCCAGTGTTGAGGATGAGAGGGGTCGAGATGTTGTTTCCTACCCTCGCCACCTGGGGGCGGCCTGTCAGAAAGTCCAGGACCCAGTTGCACAGGGCGGGGTTGAAACCCAGGGTCTCGAGCTTGATGACGAGTTTGGCGGGTACTATGGTGTTAAATGCTGAGCTGTAGTCGATGAACATCATTCTTACATAGGTATTCCTCTTGTCCAGATGGGTTAGGGCAGTGTGCAGTGTGATTGCATCATCTGTGGACCTATTGGGGCGGTAGGCAAATTGGAGTGGGTCTAGGGTGTCAGGTAGGGTGGAGGTGATATGATCCTTGACTAGTCTCTCAAAGCACTTCATGATGACAGAAGTGAGTGCTACAGGGCGATAGTAATTTAGCTCAGTTACCTTAGCTTTCTTGGGAACAGGAACAATAGTGGCCCTCTTGAAGCATGTGGGAACAGCAGACTGGGATAGGGATTGATTGAATATGTTCGTAAACACACCAGCCAGCTGGTCTGCGCATGCTCTGAAGGCGCGGC